>NC_027750.1:47391545-47410154 GCF_000695525.1 Brassica oleracea var. oleracea | reverse complement strand
CCTGTCATCCCATGTGGACATCCTAGGAGAGAAGGAAACTCTATTTTATATAAATAGATAGATATATATAACCTTTAAAGTTATAGAATTCAAGACTAATGTTTCACAGTTGCGGTCCTCCTGGGAATCTCAAAGAAAGCTAAATATATCTTGTTGACTCTTACTTTTATGGCAGATAACCGGTAGAAGTAACCCCAAGGAGAAAGGTGTTCTCCAAGTACTTGCCGAAGAAGTCGGACGCCTTAGAAAAAAAATTGATTCTAGCGAAGCAGGTCTTGTTGCCCGAAACGATATTAAGTTTGCTTATAAACTTGCAAGAGAGGCAGTTGTTTCTCAAACCAGGAGTGCCGATGGTGAAAAAAGTGATGCCAACGACGATGATGGTCATGATGGTGATAAACATGTTGACGATGATGATCATGATGACGATGATAAAGATAATAATCCATGGGCTTACGGATGTGGTTGTGATTGTGGTTTTGATTATTCCTCCGGTGACGTCGACATCCACTCTGACATTGACATCGACATCGACTCTTACATTGACTACTTTAGTCTCTATCTTTGGATCAGCCTGAAATTAATAGTTGTTGTGAAACACTTTTCCGTCTCTTTATTTAGTTTCAGGGTTGTAGGATCTTCTGGGCTTTTGGATTTTCTTTATTTAATCTGTTTATTACTTTATTATTAAAAGTAAGAGATGATTTGCTCAGACCTAGTTGGATATGACTACAAATCAGATAAATTTGGCCACACATTTGTTTTAGAGATTGAAATGTTGCAGAGGTTATATGAATTTTTTTAGAGCTTGAGCCTGTTTCACATTTCCAGGAACAAAAATATCAAGGCGGTTTCATTAGCAAAAGAGGTTATGAAGAGAAGCATTTTTTTTTTCCATATAGAACAAACTCAGTCAGATTGGCGGGGATATCCTTGAGAATTAATCCTTTTTCATTTCTGTAAATATTTGTTTTAGGAGAAAGAAAGAGGGGGAGAGGAATGGCTGATTCGTACATGAACTATCTCCACCGTGAGGATAACAATATGAGACGAACTACTGAACCATGCCAATTCGACACTAACTAATGTGTTAACACCAGTGTCGGCTCTATAGGTGTGATGGCAGTGCCCACATCTTTCGTTCAATTTTCTTTACCGTTTTAGGGCTCTCAATTTTGAAATTCTTACATTTTAAGGATCCAAAATTTAAATTGACTATCAATTACTATCTGGAAAGGAAAAAAAATATGCACAGGGTCCATTAATTTTTTAAGCCGGGTCTGGTTAACACTGAATCCTGCATGAGTTTTGACTGTGTCCCGAATCATGCATTCACTTAAACAGCTTCAGTCAAGTCTTGCGATATAATTGTTACTAGAACCTGATCCGCGGATATTTGTTTTTATTTTTAAATAAGTAAATTTTTGTTTTGTATAAATTGTATAATATTTTTTTATAATCTACACTTACAACATAATTATTTAATATGACATTTTAAACATTATAATTTTATCTATTACATTGAGTAATTATATTTTGTTTTTACAGTTAATCGTATCCTCATTTATCATCATATACATTTACCGTATTTGATTTTCAGTGAACTTATACATATATGAAAATATACGGCCAATAATATATTAAGGACTAATTTCGACTACATATTATATATAAATGATTATTTTATGTAACTTTTAATTTTTACTTTATACTTATTACTATTAAATAGTAAGAAATATAACTACATAACTTTAAAATATTATGTTCAAAATTTAGTAAATGGATACCTAAGTCGGTTTATTTTTTTATTTAACGCTATGTAAGTTAATTAGTTATTTTAAGTTTAACGTTATACCACATTTTTTAATTTTTATTAAATAATGACACACCTGTCCAAATTCTAAATAAATTATATATAAATATATGTCGGGTTTATATAAGTTTATTTGACTAAATTCAGTGACAAAAATAACTAAATAAAAATAAAATAATACAGAGATTTATACTAAAGTAATAGAATAAAAATTTGTACTAAACCCATAAAATAATAGAGAGATATGAATGTTTTATGGTGTTTTAATTGATAAAAAGACAATAAATACCGAAAGTTATGATTAGGTAATTTTTGTAGTGAAATATAAATTAGGAAAAGACAATAAATACAGAAAGTTAAGATTAAGTAACTATTGCAGTGAAATATAAATTAGGAAAGACATAAATGCTTTAAAATATGTTTATTAATTACTTCGGTGGCATAGACTTGTAAATAAGTGGTTGTTTTAAGGGTGAGTTTATATTTGTACTTCTCTTTTAATAAGATAGACTAGTTGATAACCCGCACGCATGTGCGGGTTGAGTTTTTGTAATAAGGTTTGTTCATTAAATAGTTTTAACATTTTGCAACATTACAATTTTTATCGATTATAAAATGACGAATACAAATGTTAGTCTCTTAAATGTGTCATCGTTGTTGAAGAGTTAACATATTACATCTCATTTAATTATTCTTAAGACTTCATATGCACACAAAAAAATTTAAGTTTTGCGGCTGACATAAATCACCAAAACCAAATAGACAACATTGATGGTATAATGACGAAAGGGGATTAGGTTTTCTGCTCTCGATTTGTTTAATATTGACTCTCCCATAAGTGGTTTTATTTTCTACATCTATATAATTGTGCTTTCGTTCTCGTCTTTGTTTCATTGATATGAGTTTAGTTTCTTTTTAAAATTTCTTCTTTGAATTCGGTGAATTACATATGTGTCAATTTCAAAAGATGGACATCTGTAAAAATTAGTTCTACTCCAGATACATATCAAAGAAGCAAAATTTTGAAGAAAATCACCAGCAAACTATATTAACAGGTTAGTGTTCAAATCTAATATATCAAACTGTTATAGAATATAATTGCAAACTTGAAATATAAATGTTTGTCTAGTATGTATTCACCAGTTCGGTCTAAAAATTATTTAATTCTAGAACAACAAAACAAATTACATATTTTATTAGCATACACTTTTGAGGTTTAGTTACTTAATAGTATACAAATAAAAATATATATAATACTTTATCCATACGATTTATTAGGGCTGAACATCTTATTCGATACATGAACTCGTATGTTAATTCGATCCAAAAATCCGAACCGAAATAGCAAATACCCGAACGGTTATTGAATTCAGAGAGATTGGATATCTGAACCCAAACGGATAATATCCAAAACCAAACGAGTAATATCCGAACCCAAATGGATATCCAAAGATAACCAAATATAAGTATATTTATATTACTTCTCTCATTTTATTCAAAATATTTATATTCAAAAATATTTATATTAATGATGCACATTGCTCAAAATTAAATAATATACATATAATTATGGACAAAATCATTTGCTACTCACTTAAAATACATATCAAGCTCTTGTTTCTTGCATTAACAAAAGTTATATCTAAAATTTCAAAACAACAACTAAATCAGTTTCTTTCTATTTTTAAAGTTTTATCTTCAAACCTATTAATAGTTTAATCTTTTAAAAATTAGAAAACCAGTTAAATTAAAAATATATTTTAAATACAAAAAAAAAACTTAAACAATGAATATTTTTTTTTCAAAATTTAAATATCCGAACACGACCCAAAATATCCGAACCCGACATAAAATACTCGAACCCGACTAGAAGTGTAGAAAATACTCGAGCGGAATCTATACCTTTATACTCAAATACCTGAAACATCCTAAATACCCGATATGAATCCGAACGTGTATCTGAACGCCATCCCCTATGATATATGATCATTTGTATCTTGCTTGAAAAGAAAAATTTTAAACTATTGATCACAAAAATTTCCATGTGGGATTTTTACTATTTTTAGTAATTTATAATCGTTTTCAAAAATTCAAAATATAATATATAAGAAAAAACTAATTTTTTATTATTATATGCTTAATGTGATTGTTTAATTTTTTTAATAATATAAAATTAAACAAAAAGAGAAAGGATACAAAAATTGTTATCAAATAAGTATTATTCATAATCATTAATTGTCACATATATGTTAACCATATTAGGTAATTCCGTAGCTTTTATTTAAGGAAAGGAAAAATATTCTTTTGTACACTACTAATTAATTTGATAGTTAATTTAATAAAAATCATAGTATATGTTTATATGGAACACCTTATTTTTCTAAAAATGTTAAGAATCATTTTCGTGATGACACGTAGCTACGAAAATATGTTGTAATGCTCCAGGATTAATATATAAGGGATATGAAAATAAAAAATGTATTACCAGTATTGTCTACACAGTCTTAATAACAATAAAAAACCGCTTAATCAATGTTTTGAAACCCGACCCGGACCCGCGGTTGAACCGGTAGACCTGGTGACCAAAACAAATCCGGTTTGGGTTTTGCGAAATACCCAATATTTAGAAACCTACAAAAACCCGCAAAAAACCACTAAAACCTGGAACCCGATACCGGTTGAACCAATAAATAACTTTTGCTTTTTTTTTTAATTATTTTTTATATTCTAAGTTTCCAATTAAGAAGTTAGGTTTTTCTTTTTCAGTTTTATATTTGTAATTTTTAGATTTTGATGAAGATTTCACTATGCCACCTGAAGAAAATGAAATGAACGACAGTAGAGAGAACCAAAATTAGTTGATGTGATTCTGTGTTAGTTTATTTCTGTTATTGACTATTTATCACAATGATCTTTCATTTTTGGTTTATTTTGGATTTGAAGTTTAATTTATTGTTCACATTAGACATTTAAATATTTATGAATTTTATGTCTTATTTTTTTAGATGCCATAACTCTTACTTTGTTACAAAAAATTTTAAATAGTCTAAACTGTTTTTTGGTATTTTATATGTCAAATGAAAATAAAAATATAGAAACTAAAATTAAGTATTTTCTAAATGTTTTTAAACATAGAATATATACATATCCAAATATTATTTTATGTTTTAAAAAACATTTAGAAAATATGAAAATTTTGTTTCTATATTTTTTCTCATAGCTAATATATTATTATATAATAAAATTAATTCATTTATTAACCTGCGATTCACCCGCAGTTGATCCAGTGACTCATCAACCCGGTAAGTCATCTGGTTCAGTGTCCGGGTCGGGTTTAACGTTTAATCTTCTGATCTCATACCATAATACTTTCATAATTCAAGTCATTTACTGTTACCATATTTTATAATGGTTTTGTTCCTAAATTTTAGGGGAATTAATTATTGAAAGATTTCTTATTGTTATTATTATCCAAAAGCAAAACACATCCACTACACATTATTTGAAATTGAAATTTTAAACTTTGTTCATGTGTTTTATCTATAATCACTTTCACTTAAAAATGTGACATGCTATAGTAGAAATGATGACATTGCTTATGGTTAAATGCGGCGTGACCAATCACATTTTATGTTAATTTATACTTTTGGTAAACTTTTTAAAATATGGTAATAACTCATAAATCATCACTAAAAGTAAATATATTCAAATATGACATTAAATAGTATAATATAGAAATATAAAAATAGTTTGAAAATTTCGAAATATTATTTATTTATTTTTATAACTATACAATTTTTATTACTCAAAAAGATTTTCAAAATTTTCTACAATTTTCTTAAAAATTATAATTTTTAATTGTAATACCATTATCCTTTATATATCTACACATTTTAGAAATATTTTTTAGTTGTTTAATTTTTTTATGACTATATGATTTTTATATTAAAATCTTTTTTTTAATTTTATACAAGTTGATTTAATATATTTTAAATAAAATCCATAGATAAAAAAATCTATCTAAGATCATAATTTTAAAATTGATACATATCTATTGTTTATTTTACCTAAATTTTATGCTTAGTTAAATAAAATTTATATTAAAATATTTATATAAAATAGTAAAATTTAATAATAATTAACAAAATTTTAATTTTGAGATATAATTTTAATTTAAAATTTTTATTGCTGCACATGGTGTAGGAAAACACATATTAAAGATGTGAAGAAGATTCTTACCCCTTGCTACAGGAAGTCTTGACATACAGATGTGATTTGGGTATTGCTGCTGGCCTTGTAGCCCCGGTTTCTGGAGAGGAGATCAAATCTGCACTTCATGCCTTACCAAATGACAAGGTGTCTGGACCACATGGATTCACGAAGGAGTTCTTTGTTGCTGCCTGGCCAATTGTTGGGAAGGAATTCATCATCTCTGTACAGTCCTTCTTCCTGTTTGTTTTTTTGCCCACAGGAATCAATGCAACGATCCTATCCCTCATTCCCAAATTAGAGGAGGCGCGGACTATGAAGGACTATCGTCCAATTGCCTGCTGCAACCTCCTTTATAAGGTCATCTCCAAAATACTAGCAAGGAGACTGAAAACGATATTTCCGGATGCAATTGAGCCAAACCAAACAGCGTTCATCAAAGGAAGGTTGCTGCTTGAAAGCGTCCTCTTAGCTTCGGAGCTAGTCAACGGGTATCACAGAACTACGCTAAGCAACAGAGCAACAATAAAATTGGACATCTCCAAGGCCTTTGATACTGTGAAGTGGTCGTTTATCACCGCAGTTCTGAAAGCTATGGGGTTGCCGATACAGTTCATTCATTGGATCAGGGTCCGTATATCTACGGCTTCGTTCTCAGTGTCTGTCAATGGAAGCCTAGAGAGTTTTTTCACCAGTGCTAGAGGAATACGACAGGGCAGCTCTCTCTCACCCTACTTATACGTAATCCTGAACAATGTACTGTCTAAATTGCTAAATAGGGCCGCTGAGGCTCAGCAATTTGGCTATCACCCGCAATGCCTCAAGATGAAACTCACGCATCTTTGCTTCGCTGACGACATCCTAGTGTTTACGGATGGTTCTGCTAACTCTCTGAAAGGAGTGCTGGAGGTTATGAAGCCGTTTGCAGATATCTCGGGCTTATGTATCAATGTAGCAAAGTCTTCTATCTTCGCTACAGGGCAGAGCATAACCCCTCTGATGAGTGAAGCTACGAGCACAGGAATTACAGTAGGCACATTACCGGTGAGGTATTTGGGAATGCCTCTAACCACCAAGGCATTAACAAGACCAGATTATGAGCCTCTGATAGACAAGGTCCGTGGAAGAATGATGTCCTGGAAAAATAAATACCTATCTTATGCAGGCCGGCTTCAGCTAATCAAGTCTGTAATTGCTATATTGTCAATTTCTGGAGTCAAGCGTTTATTCTCCCCAAGGCTTGTCTAGATGAGATAGAGAGCATGTGTAGTGCATTCTTGTGGTCAGGTTCTCCGAATCAGACGCACAAAGCTAAAGTCGCTTGGGAGGATTTGTGCTGTCCCAAAGAAGAAGGGGGCTTAGGGATAAGGAAGCTGCGAGACTCCGCTGCTGTGTTTGCTATGAGTTTGATTTGGAGGCTCTTCTCTAACGCGAGTTCACTATGGGTTTCATGGATTCAACGTTACTTATTGAGACAAAATTCCTTTTGGGAACTAAAGGAGGATGGAAAGGGATCGTGGATGTGGAGAAAACTATTAAAACTTAGGGCGCAGGTCTACCAGTTCATCAGATATGAGGTATATGATGGTAAGACAGCGTTCTTTTGGTTTGATGACTGGCTGCAGCAAGGGAAACTTATCGATATAACTGGAGCAGCAGGCACTTATCATCTTGGCGTGGCTCGTACTGCTCGGGTGTGTGATGCAGTCTCGCAGGAAGCTTGGAATATAAGAGGACAGAGAAGTCGTTTCTTCCATGGTCTCTATGAGCGAATTCTCAGTATTCCGGTCCCTCACCTCTTTCAGGGACAAGATGTTGTGCTGTGGAAACACTCAGATGGAGAATATAAACCTTATTTTTCATCGGCCAAGACTTGGGAGCAACTCAGAGAGAAAAGGAGCAATGTGTTTTGGAGCAAAGGCATTTGGTTTCCTCAAGGAGTTCCACGCTTCTCCTTCATTGCGTGGCTTGCAGTAAGGAACCGGTTGTCAACGGGGGATAGAATGAGAGCTTGGGGAATTCATCAGAGCTGTATGCTATGTGGAGAAAGAGATGAGACAAGGGATCATGTGTTTTTTGCATATCCTTACTCCTTCACGGTTTGGGATACATTGGTGAATTGTCTGAGTGGCCACAGGACTGACCCTGACTGGACAGTAACGCTGCAGTTTGTTTGTCGTAACAGTCTGCATGTAGTGGACAAGACGCTAGTGAAGATGGCGTTCCAAAGTTGTATATACCATTTGTGGAAGGAGAGGAATGAGAGAAGACACGGCACTGGCTACCGTTCAGGAGAGCAATTGATCCGGCTCATACACAAGGGGATTCGAAATGGGATCACTTCTCTGCGCTACAAAGAGGATCACAAACTGAGGGGACTGATGCAAAGATGGTTTGAAGTTACAGCTTAGTAGAAGGAACACTTAACCAATTTTGTTACAGCATTGTAAAGTTTCTTTTTAGGCATTTTTAGTCTTTGTAAATGCATACTCATTCTACTCGATCAATAAATTTCACATTTCATCAAAAAAACACATATTAAAGCACTTTAAATTTAATATTGACATCACTTGAGAGTGGAGAAATTAATTCTTGATACCGAGACGAGAAAGCAATTTATATTTTTTTTTTCCAATCACAAAATCCACTTTGGAGGAAAAAGGAAATCTTTGATGCAGATTGAGAATGAGAACATTACGTGGCGGACAAGTTTCCTTGATTCCTATTTGCTTGCATCTTTTCCTTATCCTATTTGCATTTTTACTCTTGAAGTTAATTTCCTTTTTGCAATGATTAGATCCCTATATAAAGAGAGTCAACTTTCTTCTCGAACCTTTTCTTGTGTTAGGTTTCTCTCCTCTTCTATATTTCCTTATCAACTCGGTGTTCCTCGCCCTTTTCTTGTGTGTTTTGCCTGAGTAATCATGGCCACTGCTTCAGGTGCTTTTAAGTCTAGGGCAAATCACAGGAAGCAAATAGAATTAGAAGAAGCTCGTAAAGCTGGGCTTGCTCCAGCAGAAGTAGATGAGGATGGAAAGGAAATCAATCCTCACATACCTCAGTACATGTCCTCTGCTCCATGGTATCTCAACTCTAAGAAACCGAGCTTGAAGCATCAAAGGAACTGGAAGAATGATCTCAATAGCAAAAGTACATGCTACGACAGAGGCGCAAAGATGTTTCAAGCTGAAAAATACAGGAAGAAAGCATGTCAAAACTGTGGTGCAATGTCTCATGATGTGAAATCATGTATGTATAGACCTCGTAAGGTCGGAGCCAAATTCACAAACATGTACATTGCACCGGATGAGAAGGTCGAGAGTCTGAAACTCGACTATGCTGCCAAGAGGGACCGATGGAACGGTTATGATACTTCAGACTACCACCGTGTGGTAGAGCGCTATGAAGCAAGAGAGAATGCACGAAAGAAGTACCTAAAGGAGCAGAAGATTAAGAAACTAGAAGAGAATGATGGAGACGAAGATGAAGACGACGACGGCTTAAGAGTGGATGAAGCCAAGGTTGATGAGAGCAAGCAGATGGACTTTGCAAAGGTAGAAAAGCGTGTTAGAACAAGTGGTGGTGGTAGCACAGGAACTGTAAGGAATCTACGTATCAGGGAAGACACTGCCAAGTATCTATTGAACCTTGATGTCAACTCGGCTCACTACGACCCTAAAACAAGATCCATGCGTGAGGACCCGCTTCCAAATACAGATCCGAATGAGAAATTTTATTTGGGAGATAATCATTATAGAAACAGTGGGCAGGCTCTAGAGTTCAAACAGATGAACATCCACTCATGGGAAGCTTTTGACAAGGGACAAGACACGCATATGCAAGCGGCTCCATCCCAAGCTGAGTTGCTCTACAGGAACTTTAAGGATGCTAAGGCCAAACTGATATCTCAAACAAAGGACTCACTTATGGAGAAGTATGGGAATGCTTCCACAGAGGATGACATCCCCATGGAGATTTTGCTTGGGCAAAGCGAAAGACAAGTAGAGTATGACCGTTCAGGGAGGATTATAAAGGGACAGGAGGTGATACTTCCAAAGAGCAGATACGAAGAAGATGTTTATGCTAACAATCACACTAGTGTTTGGGGCTCATGGTGGAAAGAACAGCAGTGGGGATATAAATGTTGCAAGCAAACCATTCGCAATAGCTACTGTACAGGTTCTTCTGGAATTGACGCTGCAGAGGCTTCCCTTGATCTGATGAACGCTAATATTGTTCGCACTGAATTGAGACCAAATACGGTTGAAGAGAAGAGAATGGCAACGTGGGGAACTGACATCCCTGGTGATTTGGAATTGAACAAGGATGTACTTTCTAATGCTCTTAAAAAGGAGGATGAGCTTAAGAGAGAAGAAAAAGATGAGAGGAAACGAAAATACAATGTCAAATACAACAATGATGTGACTGTGGAAGAGATGGAAGCTTATAGGATGAAGAGAGCTCACCACGAGGATCCAATGAAAGAGTTCCTCTGAAAACAGAGTTTTACTTATCTTTTTTATTCCCTTTCATCATCATGTAACCTGCAGAAATCTTATTAAGTTTTATGTGACCCTAACGTTGTTTGAGACCCCTTTGAAGTAAAAAAAAACGTTACTGCAGGTTTGGAAATGAGAAGCACTACTTGCTGACAAGATTCTTATTTATCTATAGTTCGTCCTTTTCACTAATTTTCCTCTATTTTAATTTCCTTCGTTTTATAAGTTGTTGTCCTTCTTATACGTGAAGTGAGAATATTGGAGAAGTGTACCTGTTGGATAAACTTCAAAATAGCTTGCAGCATAAGTAATCTCTAATAAGTTGATTAGGATAAGGAAGGCTTGTTATAATCGAACTAGAATTAGGAGTTATTAGTTCTAATAGAAATATTGATTAGCAAAGTTGTGGCACCTATATAAACACCATTGTTGAATTTTGACTTGTGACAAAGGTGTGAAAAATATTTGGTTTTAGTTTTGAGTTATTTAATAAACATAATAATAAAGAGAGTTATTTTTTAAATCTCTTTTTATTTGGTATCAGAGGCAAGTTTTACAGAGGAGATGACAACAAGAGAAACTCTAGACATGGAAGATAGAAAATCTCCAATGAAGTCAAAAGAGCATGTACCATCGTCGGTATTCTGAGAAGCAATCAAGATGCGGCACCTTGGAGCAGACCGAGTTAAAGAGGCTAGACTTTAAACTTTGATGTCTGAGTTCAAACGTTTGAGAATGAAAGACTCATAAACTATTAGGGTATGAATGGTGACCAGGGAACGACGAGGAATAATGCATTCCCTAACGTTCCTAAAAAAAATTACCATTCACAAGGAATAATAATTTCCTCTCATTCCCTTTCATTCCCTTTTTTGTAGAGAATTAAAGAACAAAATTATTCCTTGTCAAATTTGATAAGGAATAACCATTCCTTTTCATTCCTGGTATTTTATTCCCGTACATTCCTTTTTTATTCGTTCCTCTTGATTCCCGGATGGTCACCAGTCGGACCCTTAATGTGTTCACCGTGAAGATATCAGAATTAGCTACAATAGCTGCAGCCCTAGGTCAAAATATTGAAGAATCAAGGATGGTGAAGAAGTTTCTTCAAAGTTTGCCGCGAAACTAGTACATACAAATCATAGCATCACTCGAGCAGGTCGAGCAGGTCCTAGATCTAAACAAGACTGGTTTTGACGATATAGTTGGATGGCTCAAAGCTTATGATGAACTTATACTTGACGATGTAACACATGAAAAACCCCAAGGGAACATATTATTTTCAAAAAACAGAGTCTCAGGTAAATCAAACCAGAAACGAAAACTCAAGAGGACGAGGGACGTGGGAGATATTTATACACATGATCGAAATAAGGAAAGAAAATAAAGACCCAGGGATAAGGATTTCATGTTCGGAGGGTTGCTGGAGACAAGAGTTAAGGAGGGGAGGAGTGAAAGAATAATTTCGACGGTCTTTTGAGGTTGGAGTATGATCTCAAATTATGAGTTTAACACACAGGGGAGAATCTGGTTGGTCTGGAGACCAGACATTAGAGTCACGCCATTCTTTAAAAGTGGACAATTATTCACAGTTTCAATATTGATGGTATAGGGGAGGATGAGTTTTTTTTACTCAATCATATAAGCTTTGAATACTATGGAAGAGAAAAGGAGCTATGGAAGGATCTAAAGCTCCATCAGGACTCGCTGATTGTCCGAAACAAACCATGGTTGATTGCTGGTGATTTTAATGAGACGCTAGACATGGAGGATCATTCGTCGCATGAGGTTTCACCTACTCAAGGGATGCGTGATTTTGGTGATGTTGTGCAATACTGCTTGCTGATGGATTTAGGTTCTCATGGAACGCATTACACATGGTGTAATAAAAAAAACGGAGGGCCTTATCTCAAATAAGATTGATCGAGTTATGTTTAATGATCAGTGGCTAGCTGACTATCCTCAATCTCATGCTGTATTTGAGAGTGGTGGGTGTTCAGATCATCTCCGCTGCCGCATTCAACTCCAATCTGAGATTGCGCGCCGCCCAAAAAGGATATTTAAATTTGTCAATGCCATTACAGAACTGGAGGAATTCTTACCAAGTGTTAGTCAGTATTGTGAGACCACAGAACCAATCTTCTTATCGACTTCATCTCTTTTTAAAGAAACTAAAGAATTTGAAGCCTATCATTAAGGAGCTGGGGAAAAAGAGGATGGGAGATCTCTCAAGGAAATCAAAGTCTTCTTTTGAAGAGCTATGTCTTAAGCAAGATGAAACAATGAGAAATCCAACACAACAGAACATGCGGGCAGAGAGTGAAGCATACAAGAGGTGGGATTTTGTCTCAGAAGAGAAGGTTCTAAAACAAAAATCCAAGATGCATTGGTTGAATGTGGGGGACAAAAATAATAGTGTACCGAGGAGCAACAGCAAGGGAAATTGTAAACTCCATAAGGGAGATAGAGTGTGTCGATGGAGAGATAGTAAAATCATCTAAGAAGATAAAAACTGAAGCACAGAGACACTTTCGAGAATTTCTCATGTATAAGCCATAAAATTTTACGGGTATTGATGTTTCTGATCTTCAGTCTCTCTTCCTATCGCTGCTCGGAGTCAGATAGAGAGAGTCTGATTAAGGAAGTCACCGCAGAGGAGGTTACGAAGGTTCTGTTTGCAATGCCGAGTGAGAAGTCTCCGGGTCCAGATGGGTATACTGCAGAGTTTTATGAATCAGCGTGGTCAATCATTGGTTCTGATTTTGTTGTTTCTGATCGAGCTTTCTTTGACAAGGGTTTCTTGCCAAAAAGGATCAACACAACAATTTTGGCTCTAATACCGAAAGGTAACAGGTGCAAAGAAGATGAAAGATTATCGGCCTATATCTTGTTGTAATGTTCCTTACAAAGTGATCTCTAAGATCATAGCGAATCGCCTAAAGAAGCTTCTCCCAGATTTCATCAGTCCGAATCAATCCGCTTTTGTTAAAGATTGGCTACTGATCGAGAATCTTCTCTTGGCAACAGAACTGGTGAAGGACTACCACAAGGACTCGATCTCTCAATGTTGTGCGATAAAGGTGGATATATCAAAGGCGTTCGACACAGTTCAGTGGTATTTTCTCTTTAATACCTTGACAGCACTGAGGTTCCAAGAGAAGTTCATACACTGGATCTCTCTCTGTAGTGTCCCTGATCTGAGATAGGATCGAGTGGGACGAGCCATGGTGCAAGGAGACGCACCAGTCAGGTCACACAACCTAAAGACAAGCGTATCATGGCTCAATGACATGGTTAAGGGCATCAGGAAGCTGAGACTTAACCAGAATAGGGTAAAGGCAAGTTAAAGAGAGCTGGACGAGTGATCCGGGAGCTGGGCGAGCCCCGGTTAAAGCTTAATCAGCTGGAGGAAGTGTGGAGCTAGCTCACTCAGTCTTGGTCAGCTCACTGGAGCTGATAGACTAGCTCACTAGCTTGGCGGAGTGTTCTGGTCCAGACCAGTGTGGCCGGTGCCGAGCGGTTACCAAGCTGTGCCGACGGCTCATGTGGGACGATGGAGCCGTGTGCAGCCAGGACCGAACCAAGGCTTAGGCAAAGGCAATAGGAGTTGGTTTTCGATGGAGAAACTGCCAAGAAGCAGTTGGGCGGTTAAGGGGCCGGTTGGGAGCAGTTAGAGGCGAGAGGGTGCAAGAGGACAAGTGGCACCATTTCGGCCAATCCTTTGCAACCGATCGCCCAGGCAGTTATCTGATCCCTCTCTTTATAAATATAAGTCTTTGGGGTCAGTTTTGCACATGAATTTCCTTAGGGAAAACTCTGAGCAAATCGTGAGAGAGAGAGACAAGAGAAAGAGATCGGTGGCCAAGAAAGAAACCGTGGGAGTGGTGGTTTGATCTATTCCGGCAAGGCTTGAGAATGGATGGCAAGGCTTGAGAATGGATACAAGACAGAAGGAGAAGGAGAAGGAGAAGGAGAAGGACATGGCGCCATGGGAAAGAACTCCTAAGGTTAATGGTGTAGGCTGTGAACCATCGGCCCTAGCCGGCGGTTAATCCAATCGGTTTTGTGGCTGGTTTGGTGATCGGATGCATCCATCTCTCCCTCTCTTCTGTTTTGCCTTAACCTCTATATGTAATGTTATATTATGATTGATCAGATGTAGAGAGACTGAACCAAGGCCTTGGCCGGTTCAGAAATGAAGTCCTTGGCTTTGGCCGGACTTAGCCATGAACGGCTACACCAAGGACTGATCGGATTGATCTAGATCGCTTGGGTATGATCCGGTCATGGCCTGTGTGGGAACCAAAATTTGCACTGTCGATTTCTGTTTAAATAAGGAAAGTCAAGAAACCCTAAATTTCCCAGAGGTCCCGGATTCTCTGCGAGAGCCAACGACAAGTAACCAAATAAATGCGGAAAATATTTAAAGACAATAAAGCGAGTTTAGAAAGAGTTGATCTTATTTCGAATCCGCGTAAGAGCGTTGCGATCATTACAAAAGATTACAAAAGCTTCGGCCGCAAGAGCTGTCAGCGATTTCCCTAGTTCTAACGACCAAAAACCTTAAACCTAGTTGAGTCGCAGCTCGATAACAACAAACGAAAAAGGTATGAAAAAGGTTTTGATTTGATTTCAGACTGAACCTTATGAAAGGCTGCCTACGTACCCCTTTCGAGGATCAAGCTGAATGTAGTTGGATTGAAAGAGTAGAACAAGAGATAGAACTGCATGGGCCAGTTCGTCTAGTAATCGGGTGCCGGTCATAGAAACAGAGCATGTCGAGAATAATGCCTAAAAGTTTCTAAGTGCAGAGAGTTCTAAGTTTGAAAGAAATTTTCCTTTGTGCCTCTCGCCTAGGACTCCTTATATACTCCTCCAAGGTCGGTTTTAGCTTTTCCCTTCCAACCCTTAAGCCGTCTGAAGTGAAAATGGAGATATTCCATTTTTCCGATCTTCATGTTTATCCGCGGAAACTTAACATTTTTTATGTGGAAACTTATCTTTACATTTGTTTTTATAAAATAAAAACATAAACCGTCATAGTATCTACGAGCTCATTCTTAAAGAATCGTAAGTGGGCTTGTAGTCGCGTTTTAAACCTCCTTGGGCCGTCTTTCGACATAAAACGTTTGTTACGATTTTCTTTACGAAAAAAACAAGTTCTCGCGGTTTTTATCATAAAGTTTCAACGGTAACTTTAATCGGAATGATGTGAGAAATGATATGTCTGCGGTACATGAGAGCTAGCATTGAGGAACATACGAGAATGCATGGATTTAGGTCGTACCCGTTATCGATGTCCGAGACAGTTCGGTCGCCACATAGCGACCTGGTCCGCGCTGGATCTGTTGCTACGCAGTGACCGAATGAAAGGTTTGGACGGTCGCTACGTAGCGACCGACCGAGTGGCTTGGTCGGTCGCTATGTAGCGACCGACCGAATGGTTTGGTCGGTCGCTACGTAGCGACCGACTCGTTCGCGGGTCAGTCACTACATAGCGACCGACCGAGTGGCTTGGTCGGTCGCCACGTAGCGACCGACACGTTCGCGGGTCGGTCGCTATGTAGCGACCGACCGAGTGGCTTCGTCGGTCACTACGTACCGACCGACACGTTCGCGGGTCGGTCGCTACGTAGCGACCTACTGAGTGGTTTGGTCGGTCGCGGGTCGGTCGCTACGTAGCGACTGACCGAATGGCTTGGTGTGTCACTACGTAGCGACCGACTTGTTCGCGGGTCGGTCGCTACGTAGCGACCGATCAAGTGGGTTGGTTGGTCGCTACGTAGCGACTGGCTCGTTCGCAGGCCGGTCTCTACGTGGCGAACTTGTCTGGATCTTTATCTGACGTTTTATGAACGTGTTCTCGGACTATTGGTGTTTAGTTTCGACGAATCAACCGAGATTAGTGCAAGATTTTACCGCAAAGTTCTTCCTAAAGATCTTTTAACGAAGATTTTTTTTCGTAAAAACGTTCATGCTGATTTTTACGGGGACTTTCAGACATTGATTCCGTCGTGACCGATTTTGACCCCAACGGTTAGCCCCCTAGCTCGTTAGAACCATGAGCTTCTAGCGTGAGGTTCTAGCGAATGGCTTGGAAAGTTAGGAAAGTTAGGTAAGTTAGGCGGAATTAATGGTTGAAAAGGTCTGTGGTAAGTGTTCTTCTCGCTCTCCTAAGAGTGGAACGCGATAAGATTGGGGCTGCACCTTATGACGGCTGCCTACGTACCCTTGTTGAAGGGTCAAGCCTTTCGTAGTTCGTCTTGGAGTTAAGGTTCTTATGACCTGTTTTCCAGCTAGACCTTTACGGTCTAGTTTATATGTAGAGGTTATCAGGCATGTTGCTGCCGATGGCATTTTATATAGGTGTAGAGGGAAGACTACGAGTTGTCATTTCGTAATCTAACTCTGTTTGAACTGCTATATCCGTGATCTGTTTCGAGAGTTTTTGCAGTGTGTAAACTTGCGGGATTTCTGAAGACACCCGAATATTGGCCAAGAGACAAATTTTGGGATCTCGTATCATGGTGTTTGATACTATGCCTAGAGATGTTAGAGACCAGTGTGCTGGGTTTAGGGCAAGACTTAGGTCTAATCACGGCTTTAAGGGGTGCGATGACTACTTCGACTTACGTTTCCCGTATCGTTTTCGACCTGATTCCATCCCGCTTTAAAGTCCGCGATATATTCTCGGCTTACGTGACTTGTATGGTAGGAATCGAGCATCTCTTCGAGAACAATTTTTAAGTCTCCCGAAAGTGCTGACCAAAATTTCGGATTTTTTTTTAATATAGCGCTATTACCCTTGTGTCGGGTGTACGAGAGCTATCTCTACGAGATGGCTAAGTCTGTTTAGGACGTTAAGAGATTGTTGTAATCAGCAACAAACTTATCGGTAGATATTACCGTTTTTGAGTCTTTGCGAATAATACGTGTTTGAGAAGATGTTAGTATGTGTGATTGTTTGGTCTTCCAAGAAGGAGCATTTATCGAGGAAGGTAATTTTGTCGAAAAATGGTTTTTCAGGTGTCTGCGACGTCTCGCAATGCTGAAAATTGATTTTTTCTTTCGTATGCCTCGTTTCGTGCTTGAAATGAAGATGTTAGTATGTATGACTGTTTGGTCTTCCAAGAAGGTGCCTTAATCGAGGAAAGTAATTTTGTCAAAAAATGGTTCTTCAGGCGTCTGCGACGTCTCACAATGCTGAAGATTGATTTTTTTTTCGTATGCCGCGTTTCGTGCTTGAAATGTTCGCGTGCTTGAAGATGTTTCGTAATATTGCAAGGATTTATTCTTAGCCCTGCGTTTGAGAAACATTCTGGTTTGTCTACGGATGTTCGCAGCCAAAATTGTTTTTCCTGTTTGGATGCTAATAATTTGATTTGTGATCGAGAAATTAGGATTGAGGGGTTGCGTAAATTTGTCCATGGGAAGAAGCGTTTTCCTTCGTAGTGCTTTGTGAAGTGTTGGCTTTCCGAGATCTATTTCGTGCATTTTTGAGGATGTTTCGTATAGCTCTAGAAGCTTTGTTACAAATTTTTCCTTACATGCCGCGTATTATGGGTAAAACATAGCAGGCTTAAAGTGAAATGTGGAATGTATCGAACTTGGTCGATTGTCGACAAGTTTTGGTTTTCCGTTAACCGTTTGGTTGTTAGGACTGAGTTTCGTTATGAAGAATTTATCATACGATTTCTGGTTGTGGGCTATACGATAATTATTCTCTTAATAGTCACACGACGTTTTTAGAAAAATCGTAGATTGTCGTTTAGCCGTTAAGTGATGAGGCGATGGTTTCCCAAATAGTTTGGCTTGGCGTGAAGGATGTGTTCACTCAGATAGCCAAGGATGTTGTAGGTCAAGGATTAGACCATGGTACTTTAAAAATTAAGGTCATGTTAGTTTACGATCGTCCTTAAAGGGGATGACAAATTCTGGTTTGGACCTTTACTGGAAGGCGTAATTGACCGAGGGCCAAAGAGCGCTTATCGAGATTGATAGGCAAAGTTTGCCAGAGTTATACGCATTAAGATGGCTGATAGTCATAGAAAACGATTCTATGCTTTAGGTTTCAGTTATACGATGAAT
>NC_027750.1:47390507-47391375 GCF_000695525.1 Brassica oleracea var. oleracea | reverse complement strand
GATCTATTAAATCGTAATGCGAAGAGATCTCTCTTTAGATTGGTCATTTAAAGTCATATTTTACAGCTTTGTGTTTGCTACACAAAATATACTTCTTCGTAAAACAAGTTATGTTTACTTTCAGAAGTTTCTTCGTAAGACTTGGTCTGATTGTACGAAGGATTTTTCGTGTAAGTAATGGGGACCGGTTTTACGAAGATTGTAAATCGGAGATATGTATATACATGTCAAAGTAGTGTTGTTTCTGCAGGTTTTACGAGAAACGTTTCTGCTGTGATTTCGATCGTAGAAATTTTTATACGAAAATGGCTTTATAAAGCTGGAAAGGGCTTCAAGACTTTGGCTAATCGTCGAGTTTCAGTTTGATATTGGTGTAGGTTTTCTATACACATGATTGCGACAAGAAATATTTTATAGTCTTTTGAGATATGTTCATGATCGTCTAGATATGTAGGTAGCGTTTTGACGAATTTTAGATTGTCGTTTGCTTTTTTGGGACGATTTATGGAGGCATCGTATTGCCTAAATGTTTTTCTGCCTATTGTTGCGAGAATTTGCTTTGACGGAAGTGTTTTCTTGATGACAAGGCAAAAGTTTTTGAAGTTTGGGAGTATACGAGTATGGTATATGTACCTACTTCCCCTTTTTTTTAATGAAAGAAAACGGTTGAACCGATACTTTGAAGGGTTGTGTACGTTTCTTCTTCCGAGGATTGGAATGATCGACAGTCTTGGTCGATTTAAAGACGACGCTGGGACTGTGAATTGGATGTTGATGACTTGGGATATGTCGGCTTTAAGAAAATCACTAGAAACGAATCAGTTTTAAGACGACATTCATATCTCTAGTTCTTTCTTTCTTTAGGAAG
>NC_027750.1:47389356-47390377 GCF_000695525.1 Brassica oleracea var. oleracea | reverse complement strand
CTAGGTTTTAAGTTCCCTAAAGTTCTACGGCAGTCTCAAAGGCATTTCTATTTCTTAGTAATTTCCTACGAAAATTCCAAGCCTGATTTCAAGTCGGAAATACCAGTTCTCTCGAAGATTCAGGTTAGCCTCTTCTCCGTTTTGCTTGCTCATTTGCCCTTACTCTTTTCGTGTATGTCTGCCCATTTCGAATAGCTAGAATATTGATTCTTCATGGACTTCTCTGCTTTCCTGGCTGTGTTTAGGCTGCTGCCAATATTTGCAGTTTTCGTGATCCATGTTTCAATCTTAGTATCATTGGATTTACGAAAATGAATGAGCATCTTGTTGAAAACTTTTTTAGGCGTTTTGGAATAGCCAGGGAAGACAGATGATGAGATTTTGGCGACAGATCGAGACGCGAGAGGAAGGATGGTGAGACCGTGGAGAGAGGCGGATGGGCGAATTTTGATTCTCAGATTTTGCTCCACCTCATTCCTTATCCAAGATTCTTTTTCTATGATTGTTGTTAGATTTTCGAAGGTTGCCAAATGTTGCCAACTTTAGTTTTACGAAATTTTTTTCGACAAATAAAATCGAGTTTAATTTTAAGAAAGTTATTCCGAAAAATGTTATTGATTTTAATTTTACGAAAGTTGTTTCGTAAAAGGTTTTCAAATTTTGGTTGTACGAGAGCCGTGACGAGTTTAATTATTGCAACCAAACTTCATCAGAAGTTTTTCTCATATCCGTGGGATTGATCCGTGGAAGTTTAGAGTAGTTTTTCAGAAGTAAGATTTAGGTGACAAATATCGACAACTCGCGGAATTTGTTACTATGGAAGTGATACTTGAATTCTTACGAAACCTTAGGCTTCAGAAAACGTTTTAGCGGTGGGGATACGATCTCCCGTTTTGCTTTATTTAGTCTTCGTCAGCCATTTTAGGTTTCGAGTGATTCTATAGAAATTAGC
Organism: Brassica oleracea var. oleracea; assembly: GCF_000695525.1. NCBI lineage: Eukaryota > Viridiplantae > Streptophyta > Magnoliopsida > Brassicales > Brassicaceae > Brassica > Brassica oleracea. Next base: position 47,389,425 of record NC_027750.1, on the reverse strand, counting down.
TTCGTTTCTCTAAAAGTTATTTGGAAGAAGTACTCGTGGGGGTTTCATAACCGATTTGCTGCGCTTCCT
>NC_027750.1:47388803-47389179 GCF_000695525.1 Brassica oleracea var. oleracea | reverse complement strand
TTTTCTGCGGTTTTGGGGAGAGGAAGTTTTACTTTTCCGAAAAGTTTCGGAAAAAGTGTTTTGGTAAAACCCTTACACGTTGAGATTTCTTTAGTTCAGTAATGAGCCAAACTTATGGGGTTTGATAAGATTTCTTGTTTCCCTTTATGTTTAGAAAGAGAAATCGTGAGCTCATTTCATTGCACTTCCTGTGGCGAAAAGTCGCGGCAAGGTTTTCGATTTTCTCAAGAACTGTGGCGTTTGCGTAAGCGTTGGCCATAGGCGCAGTGACAGCTGGATTTGTCTTACCAGCGTTGTTGCCAACTGTGATTTTATCTTTCGTATTTCTAGACATTGTTTTGATCAAGCGTTTTGCGACTATGGGTTTGAGTAATCC
>NC_027750.1:47379042-47388709 GCF_000695525.1 Brassica oleracea var. oleracea | reverse complement strand
CTTTCCCAGAGGTCCCGGATTCTCTGCGAGAGCCAATGACAAGTAACCAAATAATGCGGAAAATATGTAAAGACAATAAAGTGTGGGAACCGAAATTTGCACTCTCGATTTCCGTTTAAATTAGGAAAGTCAAGAAATTCTAACTTTCCCAGAGGTCCCGGATTCTCTGCGAGAGCCAATGACAAGTAACCAAATAATGCGGAAAATATGTAAAGACAATAAAGTGAGTTTAGAAAGAGTTGATCTTATTTCGAATCCGCGTAAGAGCGTTGCGATCATTACAAAAGATTACAAAAGCTTCGTCCGCAAGAGCTTTCAGTGAGTTCCCTAGTTCTAACGACCAAAAACCTTAAACCTAGTTGAGTCGCAGCTCGATAACAACAAACGAAAAAGATATGAAAAAGGTTTTGATTTGATTTCGGACTGAAACTTATGAAAGGCTGCCTACGTACCCCTTTCGAGGATCAAGCCGAAAGTAGTTTGATTGAAAGAGTAGAACAAGAGATCGAACTGCCTGGGCCAGTTCGTCTAGTAATCGGGTGCCGGTCATAGAAACAGAGCATGTCGAGAATAATGCCTAAAAGTTTCTAAGTGCAGAGAGTTCTAAGTCTGAAAGAAATTGTCCTTTGTGCCTCTTGCCTAGGACTCCTTATATACTCCTCCAAGGTCGGTTTTAGTTTTTCCCTTCCTGCCCTAAAGCCGTCTTAAGTGAAAAATGGAGATATTCCATTTTTTCCGATCTTCATGTTTATCCGCGGAAACTTAACATTTTTTCTGCGGAAACTTATCTTTATATTTGTTTTTATAAAATAAAAACATAAACCGCCAGAGTATCTACGAGCTCATTCTTAAAGAATCGTAAGTGGGCTTGTGGTCGCATTTTAGACCTCGTTGGGCCGTCTTTCGACATAAAACGTTTGTTACGATTTTCTTTTCGACAAAAAACAAGTTCTCGCGGTTTTTATCGTAAAGTCTCAACGGTAACTTTGATCGGAATGGTGTGAGAAATGATATGGCTGCGGTACATGGGAGCTAGCATTAAGGAACAGACGAGAATGCATGGATTTGGGTCATACCCGTTGATCGATGTCCGAGACAGTTCGGTCGCTATGTAGCGACCTGGTCCATGCTGGATCGGTTGCTATGTAGTGACCGAACGAAAGGTTTGGTCGGTCGCTACGTAGCGACCTACCGAGTGGCTTGGTCGGTCACTACGTAGCGACCGACCGAAAGACTTGGTCGGTCGCTACGTAGAGACCGACTCATTCGCGGGTCAGTCGCTACGTAGCCACCGACCGAGTGGCTTGATCTGTCACTACGTAGCGACCGACTCGTTCTCGGGTCGTTCGCTACGCAGCGACTGACCGAATGGCTTGGTCAGTCGCTATGTAGCAACCAACCGAGTGCTCGTTCGCGGACCGGTCGCTACGTGGAGACCTTGTCTGGATCTTTATCTGACGTTTCATGAACGTGTTCTCGGACTATTGGTGTTTAGTTTCGACGAATCAACCGAGATTAGTGCAAGATTTTACCGCAAAGTTCTTCGTAAAGATCTTTTTACGAAGATTTTTTTTTTCGTGAAAACATTCATGCTGATTTTTACGGGGACTTTCAAATATTCATTCCGTCGTGACCGATTTTGACCCCAACAGCCTGCCTTAGGCGCGCCTGATCCTATGAAGGATCTGAGTCTGGCCGGTTGTTTCTGTGATGTTTTGGGATATGATTGATTAAGGAATACTAGGGAACCGAACCATGCATGATTAGTTTTTGATGTTAGGTTATCGGCCATGTATTGATTGATGTGTATGGATTGGTTTCAGGATCGGACTTGGACCGTGGTAAAGGAAAGGCACCGTGAGGACTCAAGCGATGGGAAGATATGTGGTGATTGAGTCATTATTGATAAATGTGAAGTATTGATAGCCTATTGTGCAAAGTGTGAACTTATGATAGACTAAGTGTATAACTTATTAGTATGAACGTATGGATGATGTATGGATCTCATTTATTATATATATACAATCGATTTTCCCCTTATGTTCTTCCTGTTAAGTTGATTTGTTGATGAACCTCAATTGAAATGAAATGGACTTAGAATCTAAAGACTTAAAGCCGGATTCATATAGAAATAATCAAGTGGTAAGGCAGCGGATCAGTTTGGGCCTAAGGGCCGGGGATCGGGTCATTACACTCTCTGTGTAACTACAGAATCTTTCTCGGTTCAAGTCAATGAAGAGCTAGTTGGTTTCTTCAAAAGCAAAAGAGGTCCAAGACAGGGGTGTGCCCCCTCACCATATCTGTTTGGGATCAGCATGCACGTCCTATCGAAGTTGTTGGATAAGTCAGCAGCTGAGCATCGGATAGGATATCATCCTAAGTATAAAAACTTGAGTCTCACACACTTAAGCTTTGCTGATGATATTCTTGTTTTCTCAGATGGGACTACTCGACCCATGGAAAGCATTCTGGAGGTCTTCAAGAAGTTTGAAATTATTTCAGGTTTAATGATGAGTGTAGAAAAGTCTACGATTTTTTTTTGTGCTGGAGTGGCGGATAGTACAAGACAAGAACTTCAAGACCATTCAGTATGGAGGTTGGTGTGCTTCCGGTGCGCTACCTAGGGCTTCCTCTCCTAACTAAGCGAATGGGAAGGGCTGATTACCAATCAAGAAGCGCATTAGTTTGTGGACAAATCATTTTCTATCTATGGCTGGTCGGCTGCAGCTTATCAAGTCAGTGCTAATGAGTATTGCGAGCTTCTGGATGTCTTCTTTTTGTCTCCCAGGGGAATGTTTGAAAGAGATTGATAGTTTGTGTTGTGCTTTTCTTTGGTCTGGTCCAACTCTAAGTGTGAAGCGAGCAAAGGTAGCATGGAGTACAATTACTATGTTAAAATCTAAGAGAGGACTCGGCTTACGACCATTAAAGGAAGTTATTGTAGCATTCTGCCTGAAGATCATATGGAGGATCACGACATCTCGGTCTCTCTTGGCTCGTTGGGTGAAATCATATTTTCTCAAGGGTGAGACTTTCTGGGCAGTGAAAAGTAGCACAACACTGGGCTCTTGGATGTGGTGAAAGCTCTTAAAGTATAGAGACAAAGCAAAAGAATTTCACAGAATGGAAGTGAGGAATGGTAAAACAACCTCGTTCTGGTACGACACTTGGTCAAAGATGGACCACTTGTTAGATCTTACGGGTGTTCGGGGATGTGTGGACATGGGGATCTCGTTGAAAGCAAGTGTTGTGACTGCTGTTGCTCGCCGGCCATGGCGTCATCGCTCAGACTTGTATAATATGATTGAGGATGCACTTCATACACAGCGAAGTAAGATGACTCTGAGGGAGGATGTAGCTCTATGGAAGTCGAATATGGAAGTCATTAAATTAAAGTTCAGCACCAAGAACACATGGTCTCTTATAAGAAGTTCTGCGCCTACCGTCAATTGGCACTCCAATATTTGGTTCACCCATTCGACGCCGAAGTACGCTTTCATGGTGTGGCTTGCAATGCATAATAAGCTGTCAACAGGAGACAGAATGCTCTTATGGAACGTTGGCATTGATGTGATCTGTGTTTTGTGTCAACAACAGTTGGAAACAAGAGATCATCTCTTCTTTGGCTGCGCTTACTCTCAGAATTTTTGGTTGTGATTAGTGCGATGTCTACTCCCCTCCCGCTTGTCAGACCAATGGCAGGACATCATTGTGATTCTTGCAGACAACTCTATCTCGACGCTGAAGCTCTATCTCATACGCTACAACTTTCAAGCGGCTCTACACTCTATTTGGAGGGAACAGAATAATACGACGCCATGGGAATCAGTCAACTCTAGCGGGGCAGCTGACTGCTATGATAGATAGACAGATTCGCAATCAATGTCTACTAATCATCTCCAAGAGAATTCGACACCACGAAGGTGTTCTGCAACTCTAGCTTTTTATTAGATAGTCAAAAATGTGCTCTGCTTTGTAGAAAAACTTTCTAGTTAAAGTAGCAACTAGGTGTTTTTCTGCACCTTGTGCAGTAAAAAATTTTTTAAATCTAATTTATATTTAAAAATAAATTTTATTAAATATTATATATTTTACTATTTTCTTACTAATATTTAATATAGATTTGATATATATTAAATCAATTTGCATAAAACTAATAAAAATTGTATAATTATCAAAAATTTAGCGTAAACAATATTTATAAAATTTGTAGATATATAAGAAACTAATGATTTTACTATTAGATATTTAATTTTTTTAAAATTGTAATTTTTTTTGAAACCTTTAATAATACAAATTGTATAATTATACAAAAATAATAACATTTCGAAATTTGAAATGTTATATATGAATATATTTATTTTATAGATGATGTATGAGCTATTACTATATTTAAAAAAAGTTTACCAAAACGAAATATCAATATTAAATGTAATATCTGAATTATTACCATATTCTATTAAGTTTGCCAAAAATATAAATCAACATTAAATGAAATTATCCATGTCATATTTTTCTGGAAGCCATGTCATCAATTTCAGTAGCCATGTCATATTTGTTTTGTGAAATTGATTGTAAAAAGGACATGTGGCAAAATCACTTCACAAATATAGTTTAGGGGATAGGTGTAACACATACTTTTCTTAATAAATTTTACATATTATTCAAAAAAAAACCAAATTTTCTTAATTCATGTATAAAATTCAAAATAATTTATTATTAATGGGAGCGAGGAATTCAAGAGCGAGTCAGTCTTCACTTCACTCGGAGATAAATGCTCTTATTTGGGGAATGGAGTGTATAAGAAATCTAAGACAATTTACTGTTATATTTGAACGGATTGTTTTCAGTTGGTGAAGATGGTTTAGGAAACAGAAGAATGGCTGCACTTTGCAAGTTACTCAGAAGACATACATATCTTGAAGAGAAGTTTCAACAGCTCAGATCTCATTCATATACCACATACGAATAATTCAAGGGCGGACGTCTTGCATGCAGCGAAAGAAAGCAATCGTTGTTTGTTGTCTATATGGATATGGAGCTACAAGTTTGGTTTGCAGAATGTACATGATTCTGTTTATGTTGCCGACAAAAAAAATATTATTGTTGCAATTGTTTAATCCAAAATGAAAGTAGCTATATTTTTAGGTGAAAAGTTTTCATTAACCGTGTCAAACAACAATATCGTAGTAGATGACTAATTTATTTTATGATATTAATTAATAGGTAGTTACAATTAGATACACAATCCCCTATGATTTAAAAAAACGTTTATCAAGCTCTCTCTCTCTCTATCTATCTCTCTTTCACATAGCAGATGAGATGAGAAAATTTGATGTAAAATAGTTATCTTCGATCATTTAGATCGACTTTTTGTTTCCGGTTGCGTTTTAACTTTTTTGCATGGTGATTTTGTAGTGTCTCAGTTTAAGTTGTTCTTCAAGGTTTTCTTCTTTTATATGGTTTTAGACTGAATTTATAAAGGCTTTGATTATATCCAGGGTTCTTGCTTATGGTTTTCTTTCGTGAGAGACTATGAACTCCTGACTAGCTTAAGTCGAGTTGCCTTCATCAGAGGAGACGCTTTCAACTATTTTTAAGGAAATTAGTCTTTATCTCCTCTGTTTCGTCTGTGAAACGGCATATAGGTAAGGCTTTCTTTTGGAAAAGAGAAGGATGAGGAAATATTAGATCGATTGGTTCACAAAGGAGTAAGAAGAGTTGGCGTTTTGTTTAGCGGTCTGACAAAGATTCTTCGATGAATCGATTCGATTAGTCTCAAGATTGATAATCTGAAGATGTTGGGTGGTTCGATTGAGGCGGCGGCAGAGGCGAAAGAGGATTTTGGTGAAACTTGAAGAATCCGGCGACAGTGGCGAAGCGTCTGCCGTGTTCAATGTTTCCTTTCTCCAGAAACTTCATGAATTGTTGTGTGTCTTCGTGAAGAGAAGCGTTTGGAACATGTGGCGGGCATGGAGGTAGGCATTAGGATTGTCAGCCGATACAAAAAATTAGGCCGGATTCTCAGGTTCAGCATGTAATGGTCCATTTGGCCTTTTCCATAATGGAAATTAAGTTAACAAAAAAACAACTTTTATCATAATAATAGCTCCAATTATCAAAAGAGTTATTTTTGGGTTCAGCCAGTTCACCAACCAATAGTATTTCATCATTTCAAATTCGATATCTTCTAAAAAAGAAAACAAAATATTATCGAATTATATTATGTTTTTTAAAATAAAAAGGTAAAAAAAACATAGAAGTTACAGAAAAAGAATTAAAAAAATATTTTTAACATCGTAGCAAAACACTAAACCCTAAATCCTAATTCCTAAACCCTAAACCTTTGGGTAAACCCTAAACCCTTGGGTAAATCCTAAACCCTTGAAAAAATCCTAAACTCTAAATAAAAAACACTAAAACCCTAAACCCTAAATCCTAACCCTAAACCCTTGAATGTTTTAGTGTTTAGTGATTTTGATTTAGTGTTTAGGATTTATCCAAGGATTTAGGGTTTACCCAAGGGTTTAGGATTTAGGGATTAGGATTTAGGGTTTAGAGATTAGGATTTAGGGTTTAGTGTTTTGTTGATGATGTTAAAAATTTTTTTTTTTTTGGAATTTACTACTATTTTTTTATTTATTTCTTTTACTTTTTAATTTTAAAAACATAATATAATTTGACAATATTTTGTTTCCTTTTTTAAAAGATATCGAATATGATATAATACAATCCTATTAGTTGGTGAATCTACAGGTTCACCTTAGGGGGTGAACCCAAGAATAAGTCTTATCAAAATGCCTAAAATAAATTTAAAAAATAAAAAAATAAAAAAAGATAAAAGATATTTATACCCATAACATTAATTAATCGTCGACTTATAACTTAGATTTTAGTGGGGTTCAGGGGGAGGTGGGGTTAGGATAGACTTGCGCAAATAAACCGAAGCTGGAAATCCGAACTGAACCCAACCCCATAAAAATGAATCGAACCAATTCAAATCTAACGTAAATATCTTATGGATTTTGTTGTACGGTATTTTGGGTTATGAGTTTTACCCGAAACGAATCCGAACCCAAATAGATATCCAAAAAATCCAAAAAATCAAAATCCTTACTATGAACTCGTACCAAACCCGATATTATTCTCGAATATATATCCAAAATATATTAAGATATAATTGAATACCTACAATAATTATCTATTACATGGATAATTAACTCAAATATTTAGTTTAATATATATTTGGTATTTGGTCAATATTGATGTTCTTACAACTGCATTTGAACTTTACTTGTGAACAAGTTTACTTGTGAAGTTTAAACAATGTTGTTTTATTTTAAAGTTTAGATAATGTTTTCGACGTTTATAGAATTAGTAGTTGTTAATTTTAATTTGTTTACATTTCATTATGTATAATCCTCGTTTGCACAAAGTATGTCTGATGTTGTCACATATGGTTGATAGACAAGTCTCATATGGTTGATAGACGAGTCTCCATAAGTTGTTTTGTTTTGAAAGACAACAATATGGCTTCAAGAAACCACATACACAAATTTATTAATAGATTGAAAATATATTGAATTCAATTAAGTACAAATTAATACTTTTGAATGCTTCAAGGCAAGTCTTTCTCGGAACCGAATATTGAAATAAAGTGTAAAAAATATATATATATATTTTTTTAAAAGTTTCAGATATTGAATAAAGTTTCTTATAAATATTTTTATTTTAATATTTATTTAAATATTTGTTTATATTTATATATCTCTAGAATAAGTGCATAATCCCCCTATATATTAAAAGAGAAGTCACTTTAGTGACTTCTCAATAGATGGCAATCATACAGAGCTTCTCAGAAAATTTCTCTTAATCTTATTGGTTGATTTTTGATAATTTTTTTAAAAAAAAAAATCAGCGGGAAAGAGTTAACCTAGAACTACTTAATTTAGGTTTCCAAACAGTTTAAAAGAATAAAGATAAAACACTAAGAGTGTGACTGGTGATCAAGGAAATGAGGAGCAACACTATGTTCCTTAACATTCTTTAAACTTTTTACCATTCATGAGGAATATGTTTTCCTTTTCATTCCTCTTCATTTCTTTATCTGTAGAGAATTATAGAACAAATCAATTCCTTATTAATTGTGATAAGGAACCATCATTCCTCGTCATTCCTAAAATTTTATTTCTACTCATTCATTTCCTATCCGTTCCTATTGTTTCCACGATGGTTACCAGTCACACCCAAGCCTTTCTCTTTTGTCGATTAGAAGAACCAAAAGTTGAAATGTTTCTCAAAAATCTGAAACTTTTGGTCTGTTTTTCTTCAGTTCTTGTCTATGAAGCTTGCTACTATAAATCCAAGGATGGAGTTTAATGCTAGTGCTGCTTTATCCACAGAGGTAAGCTGCGATGATACAATGTTGCTTCCTCTAATCGAAATTTCTGTATTAATTAATAATGTGTTATTGTATAGATGATTCAACCAGCAAAATATATGTTATTTTCATCCCTAAAATCCAGAGTCCTAAACTTCCACACTACTCTCTGCTTTTTTTTGTTTGAAGAAAATCTCTCTCTAGAGAGGAACTCGGATGTTGCAGTCAGATAGTGTCTTCGGCCAAAACCTGACAGTACTCTATAAATGCAGTGAAGTAGTGTTGCTCCGGAGTAGCCAAGAGATATTGTGTGTGTTACTCGTAGATGTTTCTACTTCTTCAGAAGGTTTGGCTGGTCTTCCCGTCTCCTCTTTTGCTCTTTATGTCTTAATATTATATGTTCTGTAACTTCTGTTGATACTGACTCGCTTTTCTTGACCCGTGGAGTATGCAGACAGAAATTTAAGGTTACTGTGTTCGCATGCTATCAATGATATACAAGATGCCTCAGTTGGTCTAGGACTTCAAGTTATAAGGTTAGTCTTTAATGGTTCCGCTTTTAAACTTGATTTTGTCCCCATGTTCCTAATCTCTCTCTTACTTTCTGGTGGAGGCTACATTTTAAGGAGGGCACAGAGTACAATTTCATAAGAGGGAGGATCGAGAAAACAACAGTTTTACTCAAAATCATTAAAATCTAGGATTCTCAAGCTACGGAACCTATATGTTCTTTGGGAAGGTGAGCTATATCATCATTTTTTTCCTTCAGTTCTTTTCTTATTGCACATGCCGTTTTCTGATTTGACATGTATTGAAACTTAAATGAGAGCAGGGAAAATATACAAATGGAAATGTTTGAGAAAGAAATATGTGGTGGTATGTAGCTGAATATATTCCTGTATAGTGTTATCCAGTTTCAGAGCAGCACTCTTGGAGGTATATTCTTTCTTTCGCAAAAGATTGATTGAGGAATGGTTCATATCAAATATGTAGTTGTTTGAAGCTGGGGATATACCACTGACTTTTCCTAGATAGTTGTTAGACCAATTTTGAAGCTTTCAGTTTTCTTGGACCAATGTATCTGTAGGATTTAGTATAAAATATAGATTTCATAGCCTATTTAGAAAAGCCCAAACCTATTATCGATTTTGAAAAGAAGAACATATTTTTGTAATAAATAAATTTATTTATTTAAAATTACAAGGGTTTTTTGTATTACTTCTGCAAGTTGCAAAGTAACTTATGAATAGTTTAAATGTAAGTTACCTTATTTAGAGAAAACATTTA
>NC_027750.1:47362069-47378755 GCF_000695525.1 Brassica oleracea var. oleracea | reverse complement strand
TTTTTTTGAGACACCACTCATACAAACAAAAAATTATGTTAGAACACACCAATTATGAAACTTATTGACAAAAAGATCTTCTGAAAATCACATGTCAAACAAGAAAAATATATCATAAAGTGTGGGAATGTTTTTATTAATACACAGATTTCAGAAATCTTATGAGTAGACATACTATTTTCAAAGTCTAGCTTATGAGTTAAAATATAAAGAATTTAGTTTCCAATAATCATAGATTTGAATAGAATAGCAAAATCAATAAAAACTAAACTTTTTGAATAACAAAGGATTTGAATAGAATTTAAAAGTCTTAAAACCAATAACAATGGATTTTGGAAAGATTTTTAAAATCCATAAACCAATAACCATGGATTCTTAAAATTTTATAATTCTTTAAAAATTCTTAAACCAATAACCCCCCTTAATCTATTTCAATATTTATTGCGGAAAATAAATATTCAAACGTCATTTATTATGAAAAGTCGACTATATATAAAGATACTCCCAAGATCTTACATACAACTAGGTGATCCGCGCAGGTATAGTTAAATTCTTTAATATTTATACCTTTATTATGCAAAATTATATTTTATTTATAACATATATAAATTTTGTTATGAAAGTAGAATTATATTTATAAAATGCACGTTATAGTTAAATTCTTTAGTATTTATACTTTTATTATGTAAAATTATTATTTATTTATATCATATATAAATTTTGTTATGAAAGTAGAATTATATTTATAAAATGCACGTTATAGTTAAATTCTTTAGTATTTATACTTTTATTATGTAAAATTATTATTTATTTATATCATATATAAATTTTGTTATGAAAGTAGAATTATATTTATAAAATGCACGTTATAGTTAAATTCTTTAGTATTTATACTTTTATTATGTAAAATTATTATTTATTTATATCATATATAAATTTTGTTATGAAAGTAGAATTATATGTATAAAGTGCACGTTAAAGCTGGAGAGAAGAAGGTGCTTGAGAATAAGATTCAGCGGTGGTGAAAATGTCTGAAGCGTTAAAGCTTCAGCAGGACGAAGCAGCGAAGGGATGGAGAAAACAGACAGCACCGGAGGAGGAGGAGCAAGACAGTTCACCGGTCCTGTAATGGAGGTTACTACACTTGATCGTGGCTTTGCTAACTCCACTACCGTTGAGCATTAACCCTTTTATGATTACTCTAGTGTTTGTTTGAATTGGTTTTAAAGAATCCTGTTTGTCTGGATATTAGGATGAAGTTGTGAAACTTACACAGCACGCGAGGGCTATTAGAGATGTGGAAGATGAGGAACTAAGAAGATTTTTCTTCGGAATGTCTCCATGGCAGGTGAGCTTTTTTACTATGTTTTCAAATATTTTTGAGTCATTTGAGTTTTCATTATGTTCTTCATACTCATTGTGGCGGCCAGTTCGATAGGAGAAGAGCTCTTTTACCGTGTTGCTGTACAGGTTTGGTTTCCATTAAAACTTTAGGGAAGTATAATCCACTTTTTGACTGAATAGTTTCCTGATTAAAAAATCTATTATTCTCACAGGGTGCTCTGTCTGATATGCTCTGTTAAATATTTTTAAAATAATTCATGTTTGATCATACGAGTGATGCCCATATAGTTGATGATGTGCATTGGATGCAACGATGAGATGTCATTGGATGCAGGTTGAAACGTTAATCGATCTTTTTTTATTACCCATGCTCTGTTAAATCAAGTTCATTCTCAAATCACAGTTTCCAGAATACAAAGTAGCCTCAAATACTATAATGATCATTAATACCACGTTCAGTTTCTAAAATATAAAAAAAACCCAATGTATTCAGTTTATAAATAAATAAACATGTTTTTTTGGGATTAAGAACAAACCTCTTCATCAATCAACACCATCTCATGAGTATTTCCAGAACTCTTGTAGGTCTTCCAGAGTACCAGAACCTTCACTTTTATTTTTTTGTGTTCCATCAGCGGAATCGATGTTTTTCACAAGAACAAAGGAATTGTTTTTCTTAGATATAATCGACATTGCAATAAACTTTGTAAAACTTGTGAGCAATTTTAATATGGGTAGTTAATTATAAAGCTGTCTGTCATATATATATATATATGTAGCATAATAGGTCAAATTCACGTGAGAATAATATATTCTCCATACTTATTTCTTTCGTTTTGTGTTTATCTATTAATGGGAAATATACAAAACAATTGAGTGAAAAAGTAAAATATACATTTCTAAGAAATATTGAAGTCACGAAGTCACCGACGTGACATGCGTGACACGCAATTGTAAGAGTTACCATAACTAAATATGGTAATAAATAAGTGTTTTTTTTTTGTAACTATAATAAATAAGTGTTACCATAACTAAATAAGAGTTACCATAACTAAATATGCATGAATAAGAGTTACCATAACTAAATATGCTTACCGAATTGGAATAAGATGTGACTTTTACATATTTAATTCAGAATATAAATTGGAATATGAATCATTATGAGCACGTGTAATTAATTTATGCATATCCATACCAGAATTATTAATATTAATTTTATTGACTTCGTAATTTATTAAATTATTGAATACATGCATGTATCTTCCAATAAAAGTTTTAACCGGTGAGATTATTTAATTATTGAATATATGCATGGTTGCCTTATCAATAATATAATCTCCGTCTATTGTTAAATGGTGGCACATGTCCAAAAAAACACACAACTGTCTCACCAGGCCTAGCTCATGTGCACGTAATAATGTATTTCAAGGTTCTTGAATTTGTAGTTTAGAAGACCAAGGAAAACGCCTAATGAAACAATTGTATATATGAAGGGTATAAGATCATTAAGTATTGAACAAAAATGCCTTTGTTATCTAATTATAACATATTTTAAATTAATATCAATAAAATACAACATAAAAGATAAATAGTATTGCTATAAAAGCCACCGTTTAACAATAGACGGAGATTATATTATTGATAAGGCATTTTTTTTTTTTTGTCATTGAAATAACTTCCAAAAGTTTGATACCCAAAGCCAATGCTCTGAAGGAAACAAAGAAAAGACAAACAAATATAAAAAACATACACCAGTAGGTGCTTAAATGAAAGAAAAAAAAAACCTATAGAGAAAAAGGAGTTTTTGAAGATATAAATGGCTTCATACTCCATTAGGTGAAGTCATTGCAGGCTCATCTGCAGTATTTAGACGAAGAGGAGACATCATCAACAAGAATGATATCACTAAGCCAACTTGGACCTCTACGAGCTACATAGGATTGAACTCGTCCATTCTTATACTACAGCGATCTCAGTTGCTACTCTATTTGCAGCCACGGTCACTACTTCACCACATCAGTGTTGGAAGCAGTTCAGTGCTTGCCGAGTACGCTTAATAGTATTGGAAAGCCCAAGAAACCAATGCGGATTATTCAGGACAGCCCACTGAACCGTTTACCATGAAGGTATAGACGGACACAATAGATTAGAAACTAAAGATTCCACGCACACCAATAGGGGCTATGGTAAAGATAAATTTCCAAAGAAAATAAGCACACCAATAAGAACACCGTCGATCTTCCGCTCCGGTATAAGTTTAACCAGGCACCCGACCGTTGAACTTCCAATCCGGAACACAACCAGATCCGTTGCAAAACACTCAAACCAAAATCACTGAAAAGGAGGTTGAGTTCACACAACAACCACAACTAATACCACCAAACTCCTGTAACTGTTATCACCACCACCACTGCTCCTTTATATGAAGTGAAACTCCATTACAGAAACGTATGGGAGAGTGAAGAAGAGCCACCAGAACCTTCAAATGCCCACTCAGAAACACACGGTAGAACAACCCGTCACAACTGACGAAAGATCTAAAAAAACAATAAATCTAAGCAACAAAAAAAAGCAAATTGATGAAAAAGCTGAAAGAGAAAAGAGAGATCTCCCCCGGCATAAGCGACAAGCGTCACCAGGGGAAAAACGAAGATCAGATCAGAGGGATTTGGGTGTGACGGCTGGAGAGAATTGAAGCTCATAAAAATAACTATGAAATAAATCTTCTTTATTCTACCGAAAACAGAGAAAAGTCATTGATAATTAATCGGTTCCGTTATCTCAACAAGCACCAAACCCCACCCCGCTAGCCTAATGTGTGACAGCACAAATGCCACCGTCTCTACTGCACCGACTTTGGCGTTTACAATTTGGTTTTTTCCTTTTTAATATCTAGGATAATTATCAACTTATTGGGATAATTAACATAAGTGTTTTCTAATTAGGATTTTGGTTTTCTATATAAGGCATAGCCTTGAGATGTTTTTAATAATACGAATACTTTTATAATCTCCTAAACTCTCTAAATAACTTTCTACGCAAGCAAGCGATTATTATCAAAGATCTCAGGTTCTTCGAGCTGATCCTTCTTCCTACGTGATCAACTCCTAGGTCTGTGAACCCCTTCCTTCTAACCTGCAAGTAGGGTTACTAGTTTGGGACTTATACTCGGATATCCTATCTCATTGGTATCAGATACTAAACTCCTCAGGACCAAGCTATGGATACAAGGTCGACCACCGCTATGAAAGACATGAGCAAACAGATTGATGAGCTGCGCACAACGCAAAATCAACAATCAGAAGAGATCCGCAAGGAACTCGGAGGTGAAATCTCAGCACTCAAAGCAATCATAGAGAAGTACTTCGCCAATACACCACCACCCTCTACCCAACATGAAGGGAAACACGGCGAAACGACTTCTGATCTCACTGGAGGAATGTCTCAAACAGACCCGCAAGATCGATCTAATCCAGAGCAGAATGCAGCAAAAACAACCCCTACCAACACCAACCCACCCCTTCACCATGGACTATCATCACGACTTACAAAAATTGGCTTCCCGATGTTTGATGGCTCGGAACATAGAGAATGGATTTACCGCTGCGAACAATTCTTCTCAATTGATAATACTCCACCCGAACTAAAGGTGCGCCTCGCCTCTCTCCACATGACTGGAAAATCCCTCCAATGGCATCACTCATATTTTGCCAACCGCTACAACATATTCCCCTTATGGCCAGAATACGTTGCTGCAATTTCAGAACGTTTCAGCGAGCTTTTCGACGATCCTCTATCGGAGTTAGTCAGCTTGAAACAAGGAAACGACACCATCGATGTGTATCTGGAAAAGTTCGATTCTGCCATGACAAGGATCACACTTGCTCGGGTCACGCCTTGAGTATCTTTTTGACAAACATGAACCAGCATCTAGCTCTTCACGTGCGTCAATTCAAGGTCAATTTCGTTCCTGAAGCAGCGAAAATAGCTAAGTTACACGAGCTATCTCTGCTACACACGCCTACAAGGACATCTCGATATGGTTTCAGCTCGTCTCAAAAATCAAATTTCTCGCAACCAAACAAGAATCAATACAACACCACATCAACACCCACGACTAACACAGTCGCAAATCCAAACAATAAACCTCTCCTCCCCAACATACCACAGAAACATGTCTCTTTTGAAGAGATGCAGGAGCGGAAACGTAAAGGGTTATGCATGTTTTGTGAAGAACCGTTTACACCAGGTCATCAACTTAAGCATCGTCGCGCTGAGTTCTTATTTTTGGACATGGAAGCTGAGACAGAGTTTGACGAAGAGATTGCACTAGTAGAGCAAATCCGAGATACAACTATTAGCGATGAGGATGACAAAGTTCCAACTATCTCCGTCCATGCCCTCAACGGCGCCCCGACATTTAACTGTATGCGTCTAATGGGACAGTATGAGAAGCGCAAACTACACATATTGATCGACCCAGGCAGCACACACAACTTTCTTGATATCCAAATCGCCAAAGGACTAGGTTGCTCTTTGAAACCAATCAAACCAATGTCAGTTGTTGCAGCAAGTGGCGACTTGGTTACTAAGTACAAGTGCAGCTCCTTCGCATGGAAGATGCAAGGCTACGGGTTCAAAGCTGAAATTCGAACCTTACCGCTAGGATGCAGTGATCTTGTTCTTGGTGTTCAGTGGCTCTCTACCTTAGGACCAATCCTATGGGACTTCCTGAACCTCCGCATGGAATTTAACTTCAATGGTCTGAAGCATGTTCTTAGAGGAATATCACCAAACAGCTCCAAAGTTATCTCCGGAAGCAGCCTCAACAAACTTATTTTACAAGAACCAAAAAATAGCTTTGCTTCATCTTCGAGAGGTTGACGATACAGATGAAACGCAACAGCCCCTGGATCCGGAAACCATCCTCTATAACATTGAAGCAAGCGGTGAAGAGAGAGACAACACTGGCTCACTGGATCAATTACTTGAATCATACAAGGACATCTTTGATGAACTGTCTACTCTACCTCCCTATCGTGAGGGCTTCAACCACAAAATTCCGTTGGAATCAGGAGCGAACCCCATAAATCTCAGACACTATCGATCCTCCTCGTTACAAAAGGATTCCATCGATAAGATGATTCAAGACATGCTCACTCAAGGCATCATTCAGTACAGCGCAACTCCCTACGCCTCACCAGTGGTACTTGTGAAGAAGAAAGATGGATCTTGGCGACTATGTGTAGACTACAGAGGTCTCAACAAGCAAACAATCAAAGACAAATATCCCATACCACTCCTAGAAGATCTCCTCGACGAATTGGGCGGCTCAAAAAAATTTTCTAAGCAGGATTTACGTGCAGGATTTCACCAACTCCGTATGTCTCCAGAAGATGTGCACAAAACGGCTTTCAAAACACATTCAGGCCACTATGAGTACCTCGTCATGCCGTTTGGCCTTACTAATGCACCTTGCACGTTTCAAGGACTCATGAATCATGTCTTTGGGCCCATTCTTCGAAAGTTTCTTCTGGTTTTCTTCGACGATATACTAATCTACAGCAAGAACTGGGAAGAATATCTTGTTCACTTGGACACAGCCTTTGCTATACTGCGACATCAACAACTATACCTCAAGAAATCAAAGTGTACTTTTGAGGCAACGAGAATCGAATACCTTGGTCACTTTATCTCTGCTGAGGGCGTCAGCACTGATCCAACCAAGATCAAATCAGTCAAAAATTGGCCACCCCCGAGGAACCAAAAATAGCTTCGAAGTTTTTTGGGACTCGCCAATTACTATCGGAGATTCATACAAGGATACAACATCATCGCTCGTCCTCTCACTATCATGCTTAGGAAAGACGGTTTCTCTTGGGATACAGAGGCTCCGAGAGCATTCGAACTACTCAAACAAGCTTTAATCTCCGCTCCAGTCCTTGCACTCCCCGACTTTACAAAGACTTTTATCGTCGAAACAGATGCTTCCAACACTGGCATAGGCGCAGTTCTTATGCAAGATAACCACCCAGTATGTTACATCAGTAGAGCATTAGGACCTCGCCATCAAGGTCTCTCTGTATACGAGAAGGAACTCCTTGCTGTGGTTCACGCCGTACAAACCTGGAACCCATACTTAGCTCACAACAAGTTCATCATTCGGACAGACCAAAAGAGTTTAAAGTTCCTTCTGGAACAAAAGATCACAACTCCATTCCAACACATGTGGTTATCAAAATTGATGGGCTATACTTTCGAGATTCAGTATAAGGAAGACAAAGAAAACGTCGCCGCGGACGCATTATCTAGGGTCTCCGGTTCACAACTTCTTCAGCTTACCCTGTCTCAAGCAAACCACGGGTTCTATGAAGCTTTAAAACTCCTTTGGGATACAGACCCTACTCTCAAGCAACTCATCACTGAACTGCAGGCCAATCCATCGTCACACGCTGCATACTCCTTTATTAATGGGGAACTTCACCGTCGAGGAAAGCTTGTGGTTGGTAACGATCCTTCTATCAAACTTCATATCTTCAAATGGCTACATGATTCCATTGTAGGTGGTCATTCAGGTCGTGATGCAACACTCCAACGAATCAAGTCACTGTTCTTTTGGCCTAAGATGAGCTTGGAGGTTCAAAACTATGTGCGAAACTGTCCGGTTTGCCAAAGAAATAAATACGATCTAGCCGCAAAACCTAGACTCCTCCAGTCTCTTCCTGTACCTACTGGTGTTTGGGAATCTATCAGCCTTGATTTTATAGAAGGACTACCACAATCATCTGGGAAACATTGCATCCTGGTTGTTGTCGACAGATTGAGCAAGAATGCCCACTTTCTCGCCTTGTATCATTCGTATACGGCCATGGACGTCGCAAAGCTATATCTGAATCAGGTCTTTCGCCTACATGGAATGCCCAAAGACATTACAAGTGACCACGATCCAACGTTTCTGAGCGAAGTGTGGAGAGAGATGTTTCGTGTTCATGGTGTCGATTTAAACTTCTCCACTGCTTACCATCCTCAGTCTGATGGACAAACCAAAGTTACTAACAAAACTTTGGAAACATATCTTCGCTGCATGACATCTGATTCGCCCTCAACATGGAGCGACTGGTTACCACTGGCTGAATGGTGGTATAACACTACGTACCACACGGCAACACGCAGCTCGCCTTTCGAAATCATCTATGGTCAGCCACCTCCAGTGCACTTACCTTACCTTCCTGGTGAGAGTACTTCCACCGCAGTAGACAGGTCCTTACAACGCCGCGAAGAGCTCATCGACATGATGAAGTTTCACCTTTTGCGCGCACAAAATAGGATGAAACAATACGCCGACTCTCATCGCTCGGACCGCACATTTCAAATTGGGGATCATGTCTACCTGACACTCCAACCTTATAGGCAACATTCTCTCAAAGGTCGACATTTGCCTCACAAGCTTTCCCCAAGATTCTACGGACCGTATGAGATTCAAGATCGTGTTGGCTCCCTCGCCTATAAACTTCGTCTTCCTCCCGGTGCAGCTATACACAATGTCTTTCATGTCAGTCAGCTGAAGCTCTGCCCCAACCCTCCAACAACTCCATCAACCTTACCTCAGTACCTCAACGACGTTGGCACTGAACCAGAAAAGATCCTCGAGAAGAAGATGGTCAATCGCAGGAACAGAGCTGTGACAAAGGTGTTGGTACAATGGAACGGTTATTCCCCGGATCAGGCAACATGGGAGTTCTACCAAGACTTTGTTGCTAAACATCCTGATTTCAATACTTGAGGCCAAGTATTTTCTGAAGGAGGGAGTATTGTGACAGCACAAATGCCACCGTCTCTACTACACCGACTTTGGCGTTTACAATTTGGTTTTTTTCCTTTTTAATATCTAGGATAATTATCAACTTATTAGGATAATTAACATAAGTGTTTTCTAGTTAGGATTTTGGTTTTCTATATAAGGCATAGCCTTGACATGTTTTTAATAATACGAATACTTTTACAATCTCCTAAAATCTCTAAATAACTTTCTGCGCAAGCAAGCGATTATTATCAAAGATCTCAGGTTCTTCGAGCTGATCCTTCTTCCTACGTGATCAACTCCTAGGTCTGTGAATCCCCTTCCTTCTAACCTGCAAGTAGGGTTACTAGTTTGAGACTTATACTCGGATATCCTATTTCATAATGAGTTCTCCATCAGCAGAACAAGGTGTCTAGGACTTGAAGTTCTTGTTAATATTTGATAAGGCATTTCAAATCTTAAATATTGTGAAGGAGCTTCCATTGATACGCATGAGTGATTCGATCTCCGCCAAAGCTAAATTCTTAATTTGATCTTCTGAGAAATTTAAATCTGAAAGAAAAGAATCAAATTTAAATTATAAGCATCGAGCATTATAATGACATTTAATTAGTATTACTTTTCCAACTTTTTTTGGATAAAAATGATCTTACTTGAATTATCCATTTTTTTCCTTTCGTTGCGTAATATATCTGTTGATAGTATTTTCCAAGTAGCATTCCATATGTTTTCTGGAGTTATGGTATTATTTGAAAGCAACATTGTACAAAACAGTTGACGAAGACACTTTGCTGAACACCAAAAACTTGCTTCTTTAATAGCTTCGATATATTTTTTACCATCGTCGATCGGAACCTGCAGGGGTTTGAGTTTTTCCTCAGCTGAATAAGTGTTGGTCAAAAGACAAAAATAATTTTTTTAGGTGTGTGAGACATGGCGTAAAGTTTTGTAAAATGATTATGGCAAGGTAATATGAATGATATACATATATATAACATTCACGTCATTTAATACATTCACGTCATATTTTCCATATTGATTGAATATATGAATCATATATTTTCCATATTGATTTCCTTCCGGAAATAATGTTAGGGTTTTAAGTATTCACAAGCCATGTCATCTTATTCATAAGCCATGTCATCTATGTAAGTGTGCCAAGTCATCTTTTTTTTGTGAGAATCTTTGTAGAGATGACATGTAAGCAAAATTTTAAAAATCACTTCTGAAATATAGTCTAGGGGATACAATACAGTGTTGTGAAGATATCAAATTTTTAAAAACAGTATGGCAATGGTTCAAGCTCCCAAAAACCGAGTGTCTTTTATCAGGCAATTAAAACCGTGTAAAGATACATGGCGTATTGAGATTAGGATTCTTCGCTTATGGAGAAATTACAACAAAGATTCCGGAAACACCATCGAAATGGTTTTCGTTGATAAAGAAGTAAGTAGATTACTACATTTTTTACAACTCATAATCGTCTTTAGTCTTTTGTTCTCAATCCAACTCATATAACTTTATATCATCTTCGTGTAGGGGACAAGAATTCATGCTTCAGTTGGTGAACAGCTCATCAAACCATTTGAAGGGAAACTAACCGAGGGCGATGCGAAGGTCGTCCAGTTATATTGTACGACGCTCATGGTGATTATCGGACAACCGCGCATCCGTACAAAATTGGCTTCTTTCAAACAACGTTTGTTGGAACAGCTGATGAATTTCCGAGTGAAGTTCTGGAGAAGTATTTTGCGGATTACAATGATATTGTTGGTGGAAAGCTTGATAACAGTCGTTTGGGTTAGTCAGTCAATTTATAAACCCATATTTTTCGGTATACTTTATATTTTCGGATTTAACTTGTGCTTTATTTTTGTGACCTTTGTTATGTAGATGTTATTGGCCAAATAGTTAACTTCTGATCACTTGAAAACAAAGTGATAAAAGGAAAAGACAATTTGAGGCTCTTGGTTGAGTTACGTGACCAAAAGTAAGTTTAAATACTTTGTCTTTTCCTTTAATTTGCTAGCTGAACTTGTATATTCTATCTATTAACGTAAGTTTATATTATACAGTAATGTGAAGATGATGTGTACTCTTTGGGGTTGTTATGCTAAACAAGTATACGATTACAGTATGATAAACATGTCCACAATGATTATTTGTGTTATCAGGTTATGTTCTATTAAAGAGTGGAAAGGTATATAATGACACCTATATTTGTCTAAAATTATTAATCGCATAACATGTTAATAAGATCAAAATATTGTAGGTGCTTACTCCATATCTAGCGGGTATAATTCAATTCATATTTTGCTCAACCCAACAATGGATTTTATTGAGGAGTTCAAAGCAAGGTACGTCTACAGTGTGACAACTTTCCACAGCTAGATCTGATTTTATGTTCAGTAACTTCACAACATACTAAAACGTTTTGATATTATGGCTTAATTGATTGTGCAGTCTCCCTAATGATTCACTTGCTCTTACAAACAACGATAGTAGCCAATGGTCTATAGGTACTGCTACATCTGTTCGTGCTAGGTTTTTTGTTCTTAATGAGAAGCTAACCATAAGAGAGGTCATTGATAGTACTCTGGTATATACACTAAACCCTTCATTTTATAATTCTTTCCACATGATTTTATTCCATTTGTTATCAATGACTTTAACATATTTTCATTTTTTGTAAAGTTGGGACTTTTGTCACTCTGGACACTATTGAAAGCATAGATGCTGAACGTGGCTGGCAATATCTAAATTGCAAATACCACAACAAAAAAGTAATGCCAACAACCAATGTTGATGCTGATAACCATCTCTTGTTCTTCTGCAATACATGTGATAAAGAACACATTGAGGTCATATCCAGGTATTGTATTCTTTGATCAAGAGGAAGAATTAACATTAAATATTTGTGAATGCCTTTGTGACATTGAAATAGAGTAATGTATATATGATTGACATTTTATTCTTGTGGTTTCAGGTTCAAATTAATTGCCCATGTTAAAGACGATTCCGGTGAGGCAAACTTTCTTTTGTTTGATACCAATGCTCAACTGATTGTGCGTCATTCTGCCGTTGAACTCTATGATGAGGTACTTTTGGAAAATCAATAGTGTCCATCTAGTCCATGTCAAATATTGAGTACTATCTTTTTTCCATGGTTGATGTTTTCTCCCAAAGACGGTGGTATTATAATGTAAAATCTGTTATTTCTAAAACTATACACTATTTATTCCATATTTTGAATTTTGTTAAGCCCGCACACCGGTCACCTGGTACCTTTTAACGAAACCTCCATTTTGATCATTTTCCATCTTTTGCTTAAAAACATTTTTAGGCCATTTTAGTAGATTTGCCCCTATTGTTTCCCATGATTTTATCCGTAAGCCAAAAAGTCAAAAAGTATATTCTAGGAAATCCGATTTTATTTGTAATTTATCTTATCCAAGGGAAATTAATTAATAAAAAGACGACAAACGTCAAGGCAAGTCTTCCTCGGAACGCTTCAACTTGCTTCTCAACCACGCTAATCGCACTTGCTCTACTTTACTCTCTACTCCCACAGTAAACCCTGATGGCGGCGATTGAAGACGACGATGTCTCGGTGATCCTCGAAGAACAGCGCGAAGAGATCATGGCCGCTAAAACCCTAGCCGAGGACCACGATCTGGCTTTCAACCTTCAAATGCAGGAAGCCCTAGCCGTTTCTCGAGCAGCCCACACCTCCTCTCCGACACTCGATTTCACCGCCGGAGAACCTGAAGAAGGTGACGGATTTGACTACACGTCGCTGATTCTAGAGGACATTGCGCGAGTCGATCAGGAGAGGCGAGACCGCGAGGTTGGCGTACAGGAGATGAAGAGACTCAAGGTCGATCTCGACCGTCGGATCCACGATCAGAGGTTTGCTAAAGAGATTATGAACATCCCTGACGCTGATTGGAGCAAAGACGGCGACTATTTCCAGAAACCTTACTCGCTCGGGGCTTCCTCCTCCGTCGTCAAGGTCCCTCC
The DNA here is from genome assembly GCF_000695525.1 of Brassica oleracea var. oleracea. Lineage (NCBI taxonomy): Eukaryota > Viridiplantae > Streptophyta > Magnoliopsida > Brassicales > Brassicaceae > Brassica > Brassica oleracea. The sequence continues at coordinate 47,365,590 of NC_027750.1, read as the reverse complement.
TTTCTCTGCGATTGGGTTTGAAAGTTTCCGCGTCTATTGCAAAGGTTTGGTGAGTGAAGAGATGATTGGTGAGACTAGGGTTACGGTTGGTGGTGTTGGTGTGGCTATCTGTGACTCCACGGATAATCTCATTTGGGAGGTTGCCAAGGTTCTCGGTGCTGACGAGTCTAAGAGCCCTGAAATTGCCGAGCTGGAGGCCATTCTTCGTGGCTTGGATGAAGCCTTGACCTTTGATTTGGGAAGGGTCACCTTCTTCATTGATGATTTCAAGCTCTTCAATTACGTGAGCTCCTCTCTCTCTCCTTGAAACCTCAATTTTCCTTTGAAAAAGGTCTCGACTTTTTTGAATGATTTTGATTCTAATGTTGACTCGACTCATTTTTGGTACTACATTGTTTGTGATCTTTTATATTACATAATCATTTGCATATCATCTAACCTGAATCTTCGAAAGTTTTACTCAGAAATTAGATTTCTTTGACAAAGATTGTGAATTTCTGAATGATTGTGACCTTCCAAAAAGTTTACTCCTTTTAGTTGCTAAATTAGCGTTTTACGGCATTGTTCTCCTTTTGTTTGTTACCTTTGACTATGTTCGTTGCTACAATCTGAATAACTATGGCTTTGCAGTCTTTTACCTAAATATTTGGCATATAACTATTTACATAACCATTTGAGAATCATCTAATATGAATCTGGATTATCTTACCGTTGTAGTTTGGTTTAGTTCTCATTGTTTTCCCTTTTTGTTGATATTATTGATCTTTGATATGGCTGGTCATGTTTTGCTCTGTAATCTAGGTGACAGGGAGGGTGGAACCTAGGCAGAGCGCTGTTGCAACACTTGTAAACAAAGTGGCTCTTCTCCAGAAAAAGTTCTCTTATTGCCAACCATCTCTTTTGACAAGAAATGATGTTAAGTTTGTGTTCAAGCTCGCAAGAGATGCGATCGTGTCTCAAATCAAATGGCCTGAGGAGACTAGTAAAGGCAAGACTTTCAAGGAGACTTGTGTGATCTGCTACGAAGGCATCACCGTTGACAAAATGTTCTCCGTAGATGGTTGTTTCCACCGCTTCTGCTTTTCCTGCATGAAGCAGCACGTTGAAGTTAAGCTACTCGGAGGGAAAACAGCTACTTGTCCGAGCGACGGGTGCAAATCAGAAGTAAAGATGGATTGCTGCGCCAAATTTCTGGATCCCAAGCTCGTTGAGGTTATGATCCAACGCAAGAAAGAAGGCTCCATTAATGTTTCTGATAAAGTTTACTGTCCATATCCAAAGTGCTCGGAACTGATGGCCAAAGCTGAAGTTTTTGAGTATACCAAACAGTTCTTCGTTGCCACTGAGCAATCTCCTGCGAGGAAATGCATGAAGTGTGGGCTGTTTTTCTGCATGCAGTGCAAGGTACCGTGGCACTATAAAGACACCTGTGAGGACTTCAGTAAATCAAAGAGGTATCAGAACGCTGGAGATGGAATGCTCAAGTCTCTGGCGCAGAGCAAGCGGTGGAGACAATGCATAAGGTGTAACAATATGGTTGAGCTTGCTTTTGGGTGCTACCATATAACCTGCAGGTACTTTTCTTATTACGGTTACTACAATACAAAATCCATGGATAAAGAAAGGAGAGACCATGTTTGGTCATTTGTTACTATTGTTGATTTGATGTTTTTTATTGTGTGGCTTGCAGATGCGGATATGAGTTCTGTTACACGTGTGGAGCTGAATGGAAGAACAAGAAAGCGACATGTGCGTGCCCGATCTGGAATGAGCGCAACATAATCCGTGAAACAAATGTGAATCGTAGGAGGTGATTTGTCTTTGGTGTTGCGTGAAAGGTTAAGAAGTAGATTGTTAGGGTAAGAGTTGGTGACAGCTCTAGAATCAAAACACTAGTTATGGCCTTTTGTTTTGCAGTAGGCTTCGGTTTTTGTGGTTTTGGAAACTGATCTAAAATTTGGTGTTCTACTTTGGATCTTCTATTTGGGTTTATAATGTTTTTTTTTTTTTGGGTTTATAATGTTGGGCAAATAAATGACTGCGTGGGAAGGAAGAACAAGCTTTAGTCTGTTAAGCTAACAACTCAGTACTTACAGATCAACAAACTCACTGAAACTCAACCAAATCTTATTACGATCATGAATCATATCAATAATTCTATCTTTTCTTTTTGACATGTTTCTTTTAATTAACTAGAAGATCATAGTTTGGGGGTAGATCGTGTGATATTATTACATCTGGAACATAAAATTGATAACAGGATAACTCGTTAGCAAGGAATGATCGTTTTGAAAGCAGATCTGCTGGCTTGTTTCCGTTGCTACCAATCCATTCGAAATCAGTTCCTTAAAACTTGTCCTTCCATCGTCTGACTTCTCTGACACTAAAATTAAGAGTCATTTCATTTATCAAAATGGTTTTACTTGAGAGATTTTTTTTTATAGGAAATTGTTTTAGTCTTGGCGCAGTTCTGCGATTCCATACTTAAGTTCTCAGAGCAAGATGTGTTATAATAACTTTTAAAGTAGTACCTTCATTTCAAAATAAAAATTTTAACCGCCATTTTAATATTATTAGTTTTAGATATTAATTTCACCCACTCGAAAAAGTTCATATAAACAATTATTTGTAATTTCATCTATTAGATTTGGTCTAACAATTTTACAATTCGAATTTATTTAGATTTAGTTAATTACAATAAAATATTTTCTTTATGGCCTGATTTTCGGATGACCCGACTAGCGCCTAATGACCGTCCACCGGAACTAAGCCGGAGAACCCGTCGAAGGCATTCAAAGGACCATCTTATTCATCTCATTTTAATCGACGGTAGCCGAGACTTGAATATAGGTGGCGGAACTCACAGTCGTGAGCCTTTTACCACCAAGCAACAAGCGCCCGGTTATATATGTTTTTATTTACTAAAATTAACAATTTATTTATATTATATTTAATGACTATATTTATTTAAATACGTTTATATTTAAATATATAAATTTTACTAAATTTAGTTATTATTTGCTCTATATAATATACATTAAACTAATTAGAAATATTTTATTAATAATTTAGTGAACCAACTGTTAATCATTCAATTTGAATAATTTATTGCGATTAAGTGTGAATAAAGCCATTAAGCATGAATAAAGTTTCAAATTTGCAAATTTGATTACTAATCTCTTTATATTGATTAATAGGTTTAATTAATAATTTAACATTTTAACTGAAATTTTAACTTGATTGTTATTGTCTAAATCTTGTATTTATTAAGACCCTTTTAATTATTTTGAAAATAATATTTATACAAAATGTCTATTTTCTAATATTTCTATATTATATTTGTAGTTACTATTATTAGTTTATTTGTTTTACTAATGTGTTATATGTATAATCTACTAAATGAATGATGATGTATGAGTAGTTATCATATTTTGAAAAAAATCACCAGAAATGCATAAATAGAAATGTTAATGTCACAATTACTTTTCTTTTGTGCACAATTAATCCTAGTAAGGAATTCA
>NC_027750.1:47330832-47361384 GCF_000695525.1 Brassica oleracea var. oleracea | reverse complement strand
TAATTTATTTGTCTTTATTTTTAAACTTTGTGGTAAATAAAGTTTGAATAAAATAAGGAAAAAATATATTTGCTAATTAAATTGGTCAACTTGAACTAGTGGAGGTATGAATGCAAAATTGATTCTGATGTGAGCGGCACAATCTTGTCTTCCGTGTGAAGAAACTTCTGCGTATCTGATGCTAAGGTGCCCACGATGCGTCTCTTCTGATCCAATATGTTTTTCAGGCATATGTTTACATGATTTGGAAAGAAAAAAATGCGTGCAAGTACTGGGAAAGACCACGTTCTCCTATGAATTTACCAGAGTATTGACACACTTGTTCGCAATCGGCTCCTGTCAATCTATCACCAGAGGGGATCAAATATTTCATATTGCCTCCAGGAGTGGCTGGGAGCAATATAACTTTTTCCTCTTGTTGGAACTCGTTTTTTTGATGAAATGGTTATAAACCATTTTTTGGTAAGTTTTCGGACGAAGACGTTCATCGGAATAACTGAATGTTTGACACTATGAAGTAGTGTATTCGTATGTCAAAATCGAAGTTGGTTTTGAATGAGAAATGAAAGTCTACTGTGGAAGTATTTGTAAAATATCCATATTAAAAATATGAGGTGAGAGTCCTCTTGTGTGTAAAATGAAGAAAATAAAGCAAAGCTTAAAATTTTGTTTATACTTTATACGGAGAAAGAAAGATATTTGGACCGAACCTAAATTATAGATTTTGAAATTTGGTAAATGGGTCAAGAAATTAATAAAGAAATTATACTTGTTAGTCTAGTCTTTACTTAATTATTTGTCTTTATTTTTAAACTTTGTGGTAAATAAAGTTTGAATAATTTATTTGTCTTTATTTTTAAACTTTGTGGTAAATAAAGTTTGAATAATTTATTTGTCTTTATTTTTAAACTTTGTGGTAAATAAAGTTTGAATAATTTATTTGTCTTTATTTTTAAACTTTGTGGTAAATAAAGTTTGAATAATTTATTTGTCTTTATTTTTAAACTTTGTGGTAAATAAAGTTTGAATAATTTATTTGTCTTTATTTTTAAACTTTGTGGTAAATAAAGTTTGAATAATTTATTTGTCTTTATTTTTAAACTTTGTGGTAAATAAAGTTTGAATAATTTATTTGTCTTTATTTTTAAACTTTGTGGTAAATAAAGTTTGAATAATTTATTTGTCTTTATTTTTAAACTTTGTGGTAAATAAAGTTTGAATAATTTATTTGTCTTTATTTTTAAACTTTGTGGTAAATAAAGTTTGAATAAAATAAGGAAAAAAATATATTTGCTAATTAAATTGGTCAACTTAAACTAGTGGAGGTATGAATGCAAAATTGATTCTGATTTTGTAACCTACGTCTAAATGCACATCCATATAATTATTATGAGAATCTCCATTTTATTGTCAATGTTTACGGTTTGGTTTATGACAAACGTGAGGTTTGGTTAGTGGAATATATAATAGTCATTGCTCTTCTCATTTCTCATACAGAAAAATATATTCATACGAAACACACAAAAATAACAATTAGTAAAATTTATATAAAAACTAAATCTGTGAAATTAAAAGTACCCAGAGCCACACTACAACGTCATTTACTCCTGAGAGCGAGATTCTTGGGAGAGTGGAGACAAATCGCCACTCGAATCCCGGGAGATGAAGTCGCATTGTTGTTTCTCAGGGACGGCGCATGGCGTATGCGATTGTTACCACGCGGCGAAGGAAGCTTCGCTTAGGTCTTCTCCGTGATCTTAAACGCTTTCCACATAACTGATGTTTTCCAAAAATGCAGCCACCAGTCCTTTTGGTCAAATCCTGCTCGCTTCGGATTGCTACCACATGATCTTCAGAGGTACATTTTCATTCACTTGATGTTTAATTTATTATAATTGTTTGCTTTGATGAACACTAGGGCTTTATAGTGTGTAGTCTTTAAATAACTTTCACTATAGTATACATCTAATCAAGGGTGTTTGTTGGCGTTAAATGATAAGAACTTGCCTTTTTAGTAGACCTGGGCTTTTAACTTGGACCCGAAGACCCGAACCGAACCGGAACCGACCCAAAAATATCCGACCCGGAACCGGACCGAAAATTTACAAGTACCTTTTGGGTCTAAATTCTTTTTACCCGAAAGAACCGGAACCGAAAAGGAACCGATCCGAATAGACCCGACCCGATAAGAACTGATTTGTACCCGACTTAAAAACATGTATATCTAAAACTATAATGTTTTTGTGTTCTATTTTATATATATTATTTTATGATTTAGTTGAAATATCTTTTGTTAACAACATTTATTATTATTTTTTAACATTTTTAAAGTAATATAAAGCTTTAAAATGTAAAATTTAGAGTTTTAAAATGTTTTATTTTAATTCTTAATAGTTTCATTTAAGTTGTTTTGTAAAATTTTAGATATATATGACAAATATTCAACTAAAGTTGATGGAATTGGGTATATCATGTCCTTTTCAGATCCTAAATACCTGAACCCGACCGGACCCGATATGGACCCGAAAAATTACGGGTATTTTATGGGTACTATAATTATAGATCCGAACCGACCCGGACCCGAGAAGAACCGACCCGAACCCGAACCGAAAATTTCTAAGTACCTATTGGGTCTAAATATTTAGGACCCGAAAAGATCTGGACCCGAAAAGAACTGGCCCGAACCCGATCCGAAGACCCGAACGCCCAGGCCTACATTTTAGATACAGCTTGGTATGATTGACTGTTACATAAGTTTTGATTCATGGACTTTTGGAATGCTTCTCTGTTGGGAAGTATTTATTTAGATCTGCACGATAGTGGGGCTTCCTCTTGATGATTGGAGAGTAATGGAGAATATTCTTAAAACCAGGTAATGATAGACAAGTCTCATTTTACAGTATTTATTAGAGCTACCTTTTACTTTAATTATATTACGTGTCATGGCTTTGAATATGCTAATGCTGGATGCCATTGTTGTCTGGCTAATAATCTATCATTACATTTTCTAAGTCAACTCTGAAAAAATGCTATCAGACATGAAGATGTTTGCTTTCTTCTCAATAAATATAATGGCTACTAATGTTAAAGAAATTAAGGTGGAGTTGGACATCATATTATATACAGGGAATTTCTGTCTTAGAACGTGCTGGAGAAATTATCATCCACCATTTTTGCAGAATTCAAGATTCGTTCAGGATAGTCTGATTCTCTTTTTTTTTTTTCTTTTGTCACAAATGGCCCCAGGATCACATCTCATTCTGATGATCTTCTTTGTTCATCTGATCTGCATCTCGAGTCAGAAGGAGACAGGGTTTATCTATAATGGCTTTGGTGGCCAAGCAAACCTTTCTACTGACGGCGTTGCCAAGATTCTTCCGGGAGGACAGTTGCAGTTGACCGATGGATCCGGGCAGGAAATGGGACATGCTTTCTTGAAGAAGCCTTTTGAGTTCACTTCACCTGAATCACTCTCTTTCTCAACACAATTTGTGTGTGCTCTGGTGCCTAAGCCAGGATTTATCGGTGGTCATGGTATCGCCTTTGTTCTGTCTGCTTCCATGGATCTCACACATGCAGATGCGACGCAGTTCTTGGGACTTTTTAACATCTCCACTCAAGGATCCTCCTCTTCTCATCTAGTCGCTGTTGAGCTTGATACTGCCCTCAGCGCTGAGTTTGATGACATCAATGCCAATCATGTCGGTATCGATGTCAACGGCCTTATCTCTATCGCATCGACCCCTGCTTCTTACTTTTCCGAGATAAAAGGTAAGAACGAAAGCATATCGCTTCTGAGTGGAGCTCCTATTCAAGTCTGGGTGGACTACGGAGGAAACGTGCTTAATGTTTCGCTGGCCCCTCACAAAATTCAAAAGCCAAGTCAGCCTCTTTTGTCAACATCTCTTAACCTTTCAGAATCTTTCCCAGATAGAAAGATTTATCTTGGGTTCTCTGGAGCGACAGGGACACTGATCAGTTACCAATACATACTTCACTGCAGACCCTGGATGTCACTAAGCTTCCTCGAGTCCCTCCTCATAAAGCTAAAAACGAGAGACCATCAACGCTGCTTATTGTTCTGCTAATATTACTGGCAGTCATATTGTTTTTGGTTCTTGGAGCAGCTTTCGCCTACAGGAGAAGGAAATCTGCAGAAGTAAGAGAAGAATGGGAAGGAGAATATGGTCCACACCGCCTTTCCTATAAAACTCTGTACAAAGCGACCAAAGGGTTCCACAAGGATGGACTTCTCGGGAAAGGAGGCTTTGGAGAAGTGTACAAAGGAACTCTGCCTTCCCATGGAGAAATAGCAGTGAAAAGAGTGTCGCACGAGGCAGAGGAAGGGATGAAGCAGTTTGTGGCTGAAATCGTGAGCATGGGTACTCTGAAGCACAAGAATATGGTTCCACTTCTTGGGTACTGTAGAAGAAAAGGTGAGTTACTTCTGGTATCTGAATACATGCCCAATGGTAGTCTTGACCAATACTTGTTCTACGACGATAAACCTCCCTTTTCATGGCGTCGGAGACTTATAATCATCAAGGATATAGCTTCAGCTTTAAATTACATGCATACAGGAGCTCCTCAAGTTGTTCTCCACCGGGATATCAAGGCTTCTAATGTTATGTTAGACGCTGAATATAACGGAAGGTTAGGGGACTTTGGTATGGCGAGGTTTCATGATCATGGAGCAGACCCTGCTACAACTGCCGCTGTGGGAACCATTGGCTACATGGCACCGGAGCTTGTTACCATGGGAGCTTCCACTGCAACCGACGTTTATGGCTTTGGTGCCTTCCTACTTGAAGTTACATGTGGGAGGAGACCCGTTGAGCCTGCGTTGCCAGAGGAAAGAAGGTCTTTGGTTAAGTGGGTCTGCCAATGCTGGGAGATGGCTTCTTTGCTCGGAGCTAAAGATCCGAGAATGAGAGGTGAAATCTCAGCTGAGGAAGTGGAAATGGTATTGAAAATTGGATTGATTTGCATGAATGCTGTGGCGGAACTGAGACCTTCGATGGAAGAAGTGATGCAATACTTAAATGGAAGCCTAAAGCTGCCTGATATCACCCCACATTCTCCTGGAATAGGGTCCTTTGTACCACTGATTATGGGATCATACCCGCTCCCTGCCTCCCCTACTACGGAGACCTTGTCAGCATCCCTTTACTCTTCTTCCTCAGCCAACGACTCTACATTTGTCACTCACTCCATTGTCTATGGGCACGGACGGTAGAAAACATGGGAAACTTTCTCCTCTATTTTATTAAGTTTACTTGGAATGAGAAAAGCCATGTTAGGGTTGTGTGAAGTAACTCTAGTTGGCGGGAGTACCATTGTGCTCCACTTGTGAAATTTATTCTAATACGACACAAAGACATCCCAGCATTGAAAAGTAATGCTTGGAGTCTTTTGTAGAAATGTTTTTCTTAGGATTTGTAAATTTTGATGTGTGTTTGCAACTGAAGTTTTGTATCTTCTTATCTGCATTCCTGTTTCTACATTAGTTTACTGCATTTTCCTGTAACTAAGTTGTTTATACAGATGTTTGCAAGTTTTTCTTCACTTCACTCTGTCTATTAATTTGATCTCATTCTGTTAAATCTGGATTAAAAATAAACTTTGGAACGACAAGCCCCAGATTCACAGAAACCAATGTTCTGGTTCTTGACTTGGATGACACAATGACTTTCCATCTGGGGAAGGTTGTTTTAGTGTGGTGGTTTCATGTAGTTGTTACGAATTTCTTGGCTGTTTCACTTACGTGCTCTTTTTTTTATGGATTTTCTAACCAATCACATTATATCAATACTGTTCGCGGACCCCACTAACACGTGGCGATCCTCGATTGGTTGGTTTATTAATTTTTTTTTTGAAAAAAATTAAACAAAAAAAAAATTATAATAATCAAAAATAGATTTTGGGAATCGAGATTCGGGGAGTTCACCAGGAGTGCTCTGATAAGCTTCACAAGGTACCTTTTCAAGATGATTAATCTAATGAATTTTTTTCTTTTGGTGGCTACCGCGTGTAGCAGTTGTCTTTTTTTTTTTTTTCTTTTCTCACTGATGCTGTGATATAATTTATGCTAAAGTAATGTCTAGATTGAATATTTAACGACGTGAACGGTTTGTAATATACATATATAATATTAAATGGCTTCGCTGTACTTTCGAAAGCCGATAAAAAGTAAATGCATATGATGCAGAGTGTTTGATCCAAAAATGGCGTTTGTGCTGGTGATGTTTGTTGAATCAATACAATAAAAGAATCTAAGAATAAGAATTAGATTTTTGAGGCTTAGGAGAAATCTTTAGATGAAATCAAATAGGAAAAAAAATATAAAAGAGATTTCATTGATTGAAGGTTCATCACCAAGATGATTATAAAGGTAAAGTGAACCTTATAATACAAAATCTCTATGAAAATATCTTCTTAAAGTCTAAGAAGAAGAAAAGCTCCTTTGCTAAAGAGATGTGTCTCTTTATTTATACAAGGAAGAAGCTAGAGCTTCATAGTAAAATGGGTCTAGCTCATTGTCTAATGGGCCTTGAGGGAGGATGTAAATCCACCCCCAACAGTAAGTCCCTCCCAAGTTCGTTGAGAGAGATAGAATCGATCTCTGTGAAGTTTACGAATAGGGTTTATTAGACAATGAACTAGACACATTCATGCCTATGACGGTTTAGGCGAGTTTATTTCGAACTTGTGCCTAGTAAGAAGCGAGTTTGCTTTAAACTTGTGCTTAGCGAAAGACGAGTTTACTTGACTCATGCTAAGGCAGAGGCGAGTTTACTGAGAGCTCGTGCCTAGTGGAAGGAGAGCTTCTGTAAACTCATGCCTAGCCAAAGACGAGTTTTTGTAAACTCGTGTCTAACAATAAGCGAGTCGACCGCAAACTCGTGCCTAATAAAAAGCAAGTGCAATTTAAACTTGTGCCTAAAATGCATGTTTACCAAACTATTGCCGACCCGAAGTGTCGTGTTGAGATCGTGTGTGTCGAGCAAGTTGTTGGCGTGTATGCTCGTCAGGCTATGATAACGTTGATGAATGCAGTGTTTGCTGTCAAGAGAAACATGGCATGTCTGAGATCAGAGTCACCGGCAAGGGCAGCGTCTCGTAGAGCACCGTCTCCGGCAAGAGTGGCTGTTAACACGAGCAGCAACGCTCTGTTTGGAACTTGTTGCTTTAGCATCTTCAGCTTGAGTTGTTTCAACAACTTTAGCATCACCTGAACAACACCCACCTCCATGGTGGTGATGATGATGGCCGTGGCTTGCGTGGTGATGAATCTGCTTACCCTTGAGATTCTTTCGCATGTCATAGGCATCCTCTCCATCAGCGTAATACTTAGCTTCCACATCGTTAATCTGGTAGCCTAATGTCTCCGTGTACAGATTGAACGCTGCTCTGTTACTTCTCCTCACATGCAATGAAACATACTCTGCCCCGTAAACCTGTTCCATGGCGGCTTGAGCGGCGGTCATGAACTTAGTGGCGAGGCCGAGCTTGCGATGGGTGCGGAGAAGGGCGAGGGAAGTGATGTGGCCGTGGCACTCGTTGCTCTCCTCTTCCATCTTGGCGAGGACGTACCCAACGATGCGACCGTTGTAGTCCTCGGCGACGTAGAGAAGCTGAGGCCAAGAGAGGATGTGGTAGAGGTAGTACTTCATCTGGTAGTTCTCGGGATGGCACATTAGGTTGCAAGCTTGCATCGCGAGAAGATCGTCCACCGTTGCTCGCCTGATACAAACCATGGCTGCTGCTGCGGATTGCGATTCTCTAGAGGGGGCTTAGGGTTTTGGTCTAGTGGTTTCGGGATTAAACACATGCTGAGTCCGGCACGTGATTAAACTCGAGACGTGGCGGTCGAGAAGCGCACTCTTTGACGAGCTGGCAGAGTATAGGGAGGCGTTCTCACCAACCACGAGCATGGAACTGAGAGGAATCTCTGAAACCACGAGATGGAGGCGTAGAGAGAGGGACAGTGACAGAGCTTGAGGTGATACATGCTCATATGTTAACAACAAAGAACGAGACTCGAGCATCGCCGAGATCGCCATTGCCGCTCCGATCAAGTCCTCCGCTCTTCCCCGATCTTCCTGAACCCAAAGACCAGAAGTGGGCGAGATACCGTTAACTTCGCCGGCGGATCGAGACGTCGTCTTCACCAGCGGATCGAGACGGAGCTTCACCGGCTGATCGAGATGGAGCTTCACCGGCTGATCGAGACGGAGCTTCATCGGCGTGTCTACGAGGATCTTTGGTTCTTTGGTGGGTATGTCCAAAGCAAAGCTTTCATCTTGGTTGAAGAAAGCTTCGAGCTTTGACCTGTTATCGTCGATCTCTCTTGCTCAAAACCGTCTCCCCTCGTGAAGAAACAAACGACATTGATACTTCATTCATTTTTTTTTTTTTTTTTCCATGCTTCGAAGATTGTTCTCCTTGGTCCCTCCTTCTAGCGCCAACTGTTTGATCCAAAAATGGTGTTTATGCTGGTGATGTTTGTTGAATCAATACAATAAAAGAATCTAAGAATAAGAATTAGATTCTTGAGGCGTAGGAGAAATCTTTAGATGAAATCAAATGGGAAAAGAAATATAAAAGAGATTTCATTGATTGAAGGTTCATCACCAAGATGATTATAAAGGTAAAATGAACCTTAGAATACAAAATCTCTATGAAAATATCTTCTTAAAGTCTAAGAAGAGGAGAAGCTCCTTTGCTAAAGAGATGTGTCTCTTTATTTATATAAGGAAGAAGCTAGAGCTTCATAGTAAAATGAACGTAGTTCATTGTCTAATAGGCCTTGAGGGAGGATGTAAATCCACCCCCAACACAGAGTTCATATCCATTAAGAAACAAATTACCACTAAATAAGTTCATTTTTTTTTTCACATCTTGTTTTCTGCAGCCAGCAAAGTTTTGATCAGAGAGAGAGAGATCTGCTCAGAGAAGAAGAGAACTCTCGAATTCATTAGCACCAATGGCTCGTGGATCGTTTATGATCTGGTATTACTTTTAGTAAGTACTTATTTTTTTTCTTACCCAGCTTCATAAATAATACAAGTAGCTGTCGTCTGAGAAAAATCCGGTGAAAGATTGTGGGTATTGATTCCGAGGCACATGTAATGATTAATTTTAATAGTTTTCTTACTGTTTGTTAGCACTTTCCTTTGTTTCTTTGGATTCAAATTAGGATTACTTCTCTTAAACTAACATCTGAATTTGAACATTTGAAAACCATGTGAAGTTATGTTGATGTTTTAAAATGTTATCAAGCTGTTACAGTACAGTTGTTTATACCAATAAAGAAATGGATGCTAGTAGTTCTTATAATCACATTTTCTTTTAAACAGAGAGGAAAGAGATCTACACAAAGCAGTTTTCGCTTCATCGGCAGAGCAATGTCTAGTGGATTGCATCTGTTATTGTTGATCTCCTCTTTTCATCTCATGGCTTTGTCAACTTCAACAAAGGATAGCAGTTTTGTCTTCAACGGCTTTGGAAAAGCGGATCTTTCTGTAGATGGGTCAGCCACGGTGCTTCGCAGTGGATTATTGCAGCTTGCTAAAGACACGGAGCATCAAATGGGCCACGCGTTCACCAAGAACCCAGTCGAGTTCAGCTCCTCTAAGCCACTGTCATTCTCAACACACTTCGTCTGTGCTCTGGTGCCTAAGCCAGGAGTCGAAAGCGGGCACGGCATCACCTTTGTCATATCCCCTTCGGTGGATTTCACTCGGGCGCAGCCAAATCGGTACTTTGGGATTTTCAACGCCTCAACGGGTGGATCTAACTCCTCCCGCCTCTTTGCTGTTGAGCTCGACACTATTAAAAACGGAGAGTTCGAGGAGACGAACCATAACCATGTTGGGATTGATGAGAACGATCCCATTTCAGTGGAATCAGCACCGGCTTCTTACTTCTCCGAGACAGAACAGAGGAATGTGAGTCTTAACCTCTCTAGTGGAGACACGATACAGGTTTGGGTTGATTACGAACGCACTGTACTCAATGTCTCCGTGGCTCCTCTTAATGTTGTCAAGAAGCCAAGTCAGCCTCTTTTGTCACGAGCCATGAACCTCTCAGATTTGTTTCAAAGCACAAGATTGTTCGTTGGTTTCTCTGCTGCAACGGGGTCAGCAATCAGCTACCACTATCTTCTTGGGTGGAGTTTCAGCACAAGCAGGGAACTACTGCAGCCACTTGACATCTCAAAGCTTCCTCGAGTTCCTCGGCATAGAGTTAAGCATAAGAAACCATATGCTCTCATCGTCGGTCTGCCCGCTGCACTTGCTATCATCGTAATTTCACTTCTTGCAGGAGTTTATTACCACAGGAAGAAAAAGTATGCGGAAGTGAGCGAGCCTTGGGAGAAGGAATACGGTACACACCGCTTCTCATACAAATCTTTATACATAGCAACTAAAGGGTTCCACAGGGATGGGTTTCTAGGAAGAGGTGGGTTTGGAGTAGTGTACAGAGGAGATCTCCCTGAGAGCAAACCTATAGCTGTGAAGAGAGTTTCTCATAACGGTGAGGAAGGGATGAAGCAGTTTGTGGCTGAAGTCGTGAGCATGCGAAGCCTGAAGCACAGGAACCTCGTTCCGCTTCTTGGGTATTGCAGGAGAAAAGGAGAGCTTTTGCTCGTTTCCGAGTTCATGCCCAACGGGAGTCTTGACCAGCACTTGTTTGATGACCAAAGTCTTGTTCTTTCTTGGTCACAAAGACTTGTGATTCTCAAAGGTATTGCCTCTGCGCTCTTTTATCTCCACACGGGAGCTGAACAAGTTGTGCTGCATCGAGACATCAAAGCTTCCAATGTTATGTTAGACGCTGAGCTGAACGGCAGGTTAGGAGATTTTGGTATGGCTAGGTTTCATGACCATGGAGGCAACGCAGCCACGACAGCAGCTGTAGGTACTGTAGGGTACATGGCTCCTGAGCTAATAACAATGGGAGCTTCCACTGTAACCGATGTTTATGCATTTGGTGTTTTTATGCTTGAAGTAGCGTGTGGAAGGAAACCTGTGGAGCCTGGGATGGAAGCTGAGAAACGGTTTCTCATCAAATGGGTTTGTGAATGCTGGAAGAAAGATTGTTTGCTTGATGCCAGAGATCCCAGATTTGGAGGAGGATTCGTACCCGAGGAGGTCGAGTTGGTTATGAAAATCGGGTTGCTGTGTACAAACATCGTGCCCGAATCAAGACCGACAATGGAACAAGTGGTTCTTTACTTAAACGATAACCTACCATTGCCGGATTTCTCGCCATATACGCTTGGGATCGGCTCATTTACTCCAGTAGTGGTGGATGCAGCCTCTCTTACGGGCACATACACTTCAAGGAACTGGTCTGCTCCTTGGGCATCTTCTTCATCAGCCAACAACTCAGAGGAGCATGAACAACCATTGGAATCTAAGAAATCTCTAAACGTAGTTGTAGAATCAGAAGACATTGAGGCTCGCCTCTCCAAGCCAACCAGTGGCTGCTGATACAGTTTATGAGTATCCATTGGATGTTAATCTGAACACATAGGTGCTGCTTATTGGTGAATGATCTCATTGGGAGTTCATTCGCTTAGGATACTCATGTATAACTTGTGAATGTTTCAATTTCAGGTCTTCTTCATTGTATTTCAGCATATGTTTTTTTTTTTAAAACTTTCTAGTGATCTGGTGACTATTGTTTTTTTTCCACTCAATGTACATTCTTTCTTTTTTTGAGGATTAACTGAACACCACCACTTGTAAGTTGTAACCAACCGACAAAAAGATGTTCATTGGATGATGAATTAAGGAATAGTCTTAGATATGGACTGCTCTGTGCCATGTGAAGACTAGTCCCGTTTGAGTCACAGATTGTGACTCTGCATGCTGTGAGACTTGGTCAGCTTCTATCTTCTTTGCGTTTGATTTACTTGGAAAAGTAACATAAACTTAGATGTATCTTATCCAAAGTTTGTGGAGGAAGAAAAGTTGGTTTATTGTCTCTCTTGAGATGCTAAAGGGAAGACTGCCCAAGTTATTTGCTGAATTACCAGAGATATTAGTTAAGAGTAGAGGTTGATAACTAGCTCTACTCCCAAGGCATTTTCAGATTTCTGCTAGAGGTAAGTACTTCTTGTACTTGTCATGCTTTTGTTTCTTTTGTATATATTTTTTTTTATAAATTCTCTTTTGTATATTGGGAATATATATATATATATATATATATATATATATATATATATGCGTTGGCTGGCTACAGTTGCTTAGGAGAAATTGTACAAGACATTGAATGTTTAAAATTGAGCTCCTGAATTTATGAGCATTTTTTTTTTTTGGCAGCTTTGGAGGATGGTTCTTACAGAAGAGAAAAGATATGAACCATTAAATTCAGACACTCTTTCAATAGTAATGGCTTGCAGCAGGCTTCATCTAGTTTTGATCATGTTCTCCTGCCTTCATCTGGTTTCCCTGTCAGGTCAACAAGAAACCGGGTTTGTTTACAATGGCTTCCATCAAGCAGATCTCCATATTGATGGAATCGCTAGAGTCCTTCCTGATGGGATTTTGCAGTTGACAAATGATTCACAGTTTCAAATGGGTCATGCTTTCTTCAAGCTGCCTTTTGATTTTGATCCATCTGATACCATCTCCTTCTATACACATTTTGTGTGTGCCTTGGTGCCTCTTCAGCTGGGAACTAGTGGCGGACATGGGATGGCTTTTGTTGTATCTCCTTCCATGGATCTCTCTCACGCACTCCAAGCTCAGTACTTGGGCGTCTTCAGCAACCCCACAAATGGAACTTCCCCTTCCCCTTCCCCTTCTCAGCTGATAGCTATTGAGCTTGATACCATTGAGTCATTAGGAATTGATGTGGTGGAAAAGCCTCATGTTGGGATTGATTTGAACAGCCCAACATCTATTGAATCCACTCTCCCGTCTTACTTTTCCTACGCCTTAGGGAAGAATGTAAGCATAAATCTCCTGAGTGGTCTGCCTATCCAGGTTTGGGTGGATTACGATGGAACTTCCCTTAATGTTACTCTGGCCCCTATAGATATACAGAAACCAGATCAGCCTCTTATGTCAAGGCCCATCAATCTTTCAGAAAATTTTCAAGATAAAATGTTTGTTGGGTTCTCTGCAGCAACAGGTCAATTGACCAGTAACCAATATATACTTGGGTGGAGTTTCAGTAGAAAACTATTACAGAACCTGGACCTCTCTAAGCTCCCTCAGGCTCCTCTTCCTAGAGAAAAACAGCCTCCTCTTCTGTCACCACCTCTTATCGGTTTGGTCATCTTATCGGTGATCCTAGTGCTGCTGGTTCTCGGAGCGGTTTATTGGTACAGGAGAAACAAGTACGCGGAAGTGAGAGAATCGTGGGAAAAGGAATACGGTCCACATAGATTCTCCTACAAGTCTCTCTACAAAGCAACAAATGGGTTTGGAAAAGATTGTTGTGTTGGGAAAGGTGGGTTTGGAGATGTGTACAAAGGAACTCTGCCCCTAAGTAGGCATATAGCTGTGAAAAGACTTTCACACAATGCAGAGCAAGGAATGAAACAGTTTGTGGCTGAAGTTGTGACTATGGGAAGTCTACAGCACCGGAACTTGGTTCCTCTTCTCGGGTACTGCAGGAGGAAAGGCGAGTTGCTTTTGGTCTCTGAGTACATGCCCAACGGTAGTCTTGATAAGTACTTGTTTCATGACCAAAACCCATCTCCTTCATGGTTGCAAAGGATTTCTATTCTTAAGGACATCGCCTCGGCTCTAAATTACCTTCATACAGGAGCCACGCAAGCTGTTTTGCACCGGGATATTAAATCTTCTAACGTTATGTTAGATTCTGATTTCAATGGAAGATTAGGAGATTTTGGTATGGCTAGGTTTCATGACCCAAGAGCCAACTTATCTGCAACAGCCGCTGTGGGAACCATAGGTTACATGGCACCTGAGCTAATCACAATGGGAACTTCTACCCAAACTGATGTTTATGCCTTTGGTGCTTTCCTTCTTGAAGTAACTTGTGGAAGGCGGCCTGTGGAACCGGAGCTGCCACTGGGAAAGCAATACTTGGTCAAATGGGTCTGTGTATGCTGGAAACAGGCTTCTTTACTTGACACCATAGATCCAAGATTGGGAGGAGAATCTTTATTCAAGGAAGTTGAGATGGTTCTGAAACTTGGATTGCTCTGCACAAATGCGATACCAGAAGCAAGGCCTACCATGGGACAAGTGGTGCAGTACCTAAACCTGGACCTACCCTTGCCAGATTTCTCGCTGAATAGTCCAGGTATTGGAGCGTTTATGCCAGTGTCAATGGAAGCATCATCTACCATTAGTGCCTCCAATTCAAGGAGCACATCAATACCTATGTTTGTTACTCATACAATCCTGAAAGGGAGTGGTAGATGAGATATATATTTATGAAACTGTGTATGCTCTGCATCTAATGTCTTGAGCTACTTAAAATGTTTTTACCCAAGAAATAATGGTGTTGGTGGTTATAATTGTATCTGTTATCTTGTGTGCATAGTTTTTTTCAAGTGAGAAAGTGGCCAAAAGAGTTTATAAGATCATATGATATTGGTTAACTTATTTATGGTATCATGATCATCAGTTGACATGAATGTATTAGATAGTTAACGCTTTTTTTCTTGTGAGGCTTGAACAAGTCTCTGTTCGTAGTATTTGTTGACGTGAAACAATGTGTTTATTTGAATTCGTTTGTACATGAGCTCGTAGAGTTTGCTGTGTTTTGCATTCTTGGTGTAAAAAAAATTGTACACTTACTAAGAACAATGTATTCACGTAACATATTCATCTGAAACATAGTACTATGCTTAGTAAATTAGATTAAAGCAAACAAAACCTGAGAGTTTTCAAACTAATCAGTGTCACCTCTTTTCTATGCGAGCGACTGTCGGCTGCGTCGAAATTCTTGTCTTGGTCGAAGGAGTCCAACAACAGTGTTAAATGGCCCACAGAGAGATGAAACAGACACCAGCCCTTTTTATTGTAAACGAGCCCATTAGATAGATACTTTAAATAGTAAGAAACGTCCCACATCGCCATTCTAAGAAGAAGAAGCTCGGTTTATATAGGTCGAGAGTCGTACATGATTGTCGCTTCGGGGACGTCCGATAAAATTGGAACGATACAGAGAAGATTAGCATGGCCCGTGCGCAAGGATGACACACACAAATCAAGAAATGGTTATTTCAGTTTTTGGTGAAGTTGCTACATCAACCTCTGCCGCAAAACTGTCTATTGGAAAAAATAAAATGTGGAGTTGTTTTTATGAAAATCTTGTCAAGTAATCCCTCCGAGTAGGGCTGGGCACCAATAATCGTTACCTGCCTTATACCCATTACTTGACCTGTATTCGCCTCGTTTTTTCAAGTACTCGTCGTTGCCAAGTCAAGTATTAAGTTATTGAGTTTTATCACTGGCAAGTACAACACAAGTAACAAGTATCATAAAAAAGTTACGACTCGCTTTGATATTACTCGTTACTTGTTTTACGACTAAAAATATGATAACTAAACCATAAAAACCAAAGCCCTAATCAAATATTTCTTTGTTGTAAGAAGTAAACAATACTTTCTTATTAAATTCCATTTTCTTTTTTTAGGTGCAAATATTGTATTTAAAATAACTCTCGTGTTTTTACCAAGTCGAGTAAATAAAACAAAATTCATAACTTTCTATCGTAAGATATTATCTATCAAGTAACTTTTAGAAACTTGAAACTATATACAAGTAATTAATAAATACTTTTGTAAGTAGCAAGTAATCGAACAAGGCAAATAACTTGCAAGTAACATATTTTTGGACAAGTACTCGAAATAACAAGTCAAGTACAAGTCAAAAAATTCATTACTCGTTCAAGGCAAGTCAAATATCAAGTATACGTAAAAGAGCAAATACCCGCCTTGCGCCCATCCCTACCTCCGATAAGGCAAAGATGGTTCTAAAAATTGGGGGTGGGGGTGGGGATGGTGCTCTGCACAAATGCTATGCCAGAATCAAGACCTGAGACTCCCTTGTCTCACCGGATTCTCCAGGAATGATGGGCGCTTTTATACCAGTTTCAACGGTAGCATCATCTGCCATTGGGGTCCAAATCTAAGAAATTCATCTATCATTTTATGTTTGTTGGGACGGACGTGGAAGATTAGATCAACGAAGCTAATCCAAGCTTTGTGACACCTATGGAGCTACACATCCTCCGATCATCTATACTTATCAGCGTAAGAGGGCCACAATGAAGAATAAGGCCTCTACATCCGCTAACTAAGCCCATCATAAGTGGTCACATGGTTACTTTACTATTGTGAGTTTACTTGGAGAAAAAGGGTCTAGAAGTCATGAAGAATAAAAGGGTGATGCTTTGGATTCGTGACAATAGCACGTGGGGTGTTTTGTCACAAGTTTTGCGTGATGCACTGCTGTCCATCTTGCCAAGTAGGATAGGGGGGACCAAAGCACATGGGGTGCTAGGTTAACGCGTTTGTGCGAAACCTTATATATAGAGGAGAGTACGTTAGTAGTAGTCATCAAGTTGTTTGATCATCATGTCATGACAAGAGAGTTTCTGAGAGATTCCTTTTGTAATTCATTGATCAAGCAATAAAAGTTATCTTTCTTTACATCTTTACATAAGTTACTGAGTCAAAGAAATTACTCGTAACAGCATGGTATCAGAGCACTTTTCGATCCGACACCATGGGATCTAAGAAACCATAAACACGACAAACCTCGGAGACGGAATCTACGGAGACGGGACCGGGTACTATCACCGACCAAAACAACGCCAGGCTAACGATGATGGAGCAGATCATGATCTCGCTTCAGCAGCAGATGCAGCAACAAATACAGCTGCAGTCGAACCAGCAGAACACGCTGGACCGCTTGGAGCAGAGGCTCTGCGAGAAAGATGACCGGGAAAAGAGGACCTTGGAGATGGGTAAGAGTAAAGTCACGGAGGAAGAGAAGCTACCCACTTCGGAACCCATACTGGTGGGTAGCGTGCCGCTGAGTAGAGGTATCTCGCTGATCAGAACCTCATCAACTCCGGTGAAACCACAAGTCAGCGTAGAGAAGAGAGGAACACCACAGTCGTCTCAGACCTCTATAACGGAGGGTAGCAAGCTAGATCGCGATGATCACCTGACAAGGAAGCTGAAGATACCCTTGTTCGATGGAGATGATGTCGACAGCTGGTCTTGAGAATGGACCAGTACTTTGAGATCGCTACGTTTACCCAAGAAGAGAAGCTGCGCACCATCAGGATGTCCTTCATCGAAGAAGCGCTGCCGTGGTATCGTTGGGAACGGGACCAGAACCCATTTCAGAGTTGGTCGCAGATGAAGGACCGCGCTCTGGAGCAGTTCTCGACTTCCCAAGACACCACCGCGGGAGAGCGATTGATGGCGCTTTGACAAGAGGGTTCCATTCGCGACTACATCCGCGATTTTAAAGCACTAGCTGCCAACGCGCCAGAGTACACGGAGGCGACGTTGGAACTGGCGTTTATGCACGGCCTGAAACCAAAGATCTGTGCGGGGGTGAAAATGTATGAACCTCGTACCTTGGATAAAATGATGAATATCGCAAAGCGGGTGGAAGATTGGGAGACGATGGGAGAGTCGGCGTTGGCGCAGACATCGGAAAGCAAGTCGCCGTCATCAAAACCTAGTTACAACCGTAACTCTACAGGATCCAATGGGACGAGTCAGCGTAGTGGGTCTGGGCCTGACTCAATAGAATGTGAAGCCCAATAGCACTGCGACCGGCCCCAACCAAAACACGCGCACTCAGGGCCCACAGAATCGCGCAACAACGGACTTCCGCCTCAAACCTCCTTTTCGAAGACTCACCCCGGCGGAGATGGCGAAGTGGAAGGCGGAAGGGCTCTGCCACAAATGCGACGAGAAACATTTCTACGGTCATGTATGCACGAAATCAGAGCTGACGGTCTTAATTGTAAGGGAAGATGGTAGGGAGGTAGAAAGCATGGAGGAGCAGGTCGATTACGAAGAAGGGGAGGAGGGGGTGGAAGCAGAAGTGGCTGAGGTCTCGATTCACTCCGTCGTGGGGCTATCTTCACCTAAAACCATGAAAGTGAGGGGGCGGATCGGAACATAAGAGGTAGTCGTGCTCATCGACAGTGGAGCCTCACACAATTTCATCTCGGAGAAATTGGCACAGCGGCTAGGTCTCGTCGCCGTGACGACGTCTCTCGACGGGGTGTTAGTCGCGGGAGGAGTCTCAGTCAAAGGAAAACGGGTCATTCACGACGTGGGGCTAGAAATGCAAGACTGTACCGTTACGACAAGCTTTCTTCCTTTCGATCTAGGCATCGCCAACGTCATTTTGGGGGTGCAATGGCTCGACACATTGGGGGAGGTGAGAGTAGACTGGAAGCGTCAGGTAATGAAGATAAAGCTGTAAAAAAGGGAACTTACTTTAGTGGGAGACAAAAGTCTTCATACCGCAGGGGTCTCATTAAAAGCATTACAGAGGAGTTGGGAGACAGATGGAGAAGGAATGCTGGCAGAGTTCGCGGGTTATCAGGCACTGGAGTTGGACGCAGTACAAGCGGTTCCACAGAAGTGGGAGAAGCTGATTGAGAGCTACGAGGACATCTTTCAAGAACCAACAGGCTTACCTCCATCGAGGGGCAGAGAACATGCAATTACGTTGGAGGAAGGGGCAAAGCTTGTTAGTGTTCGACCATTTAGATATCCTCAAGTCCAGAAGGCAGAGATTGAGAAGCAGGTAACAGCGATGATGGCTGCGGGGATTATACAGGAGAGCTGTAGTCCGTTTTCGAGCCCGGTGCTGCTGGTAAGAAAGAAAGATGGGAGTTGGAGGTTTGGTGTCGACTACAGGGCACTTAACAGGGTCACCATCGCCGACAAGTTCCCAATTCTGATGATTGATCAGCTCTTAGACGAGTTACACGGAGCTAAGGTGTTCTCTAAGCTTGACCTTCGCTCAGGCTATCACCAAATCTTAGTAAGAGCTGAGGACGTTCCAAAGACAGCATTTCGAACGCACGATGGTCACTATGAGTTCTGTGTCATGCTGTTCGGACTGTCTAATGCACCAGCGACGTTCCAAGCCTTGATGAATGATGTCTTCAGGCCGTTGTTGCGCAAGTCAGTGTTAGTGTTCTTCGACGATATACTGGTCTACAGCAACTCCGAGAAGCTCCATCAGCAACACTTAGAGGAAGTACTTCGACTATTGCGTAAACATCAGCTATACGCAAACCAGAAGAAGTGCCAGTTTGGGTGCAAGCAGATTGAGTTTCTGAGGCATGTGATATCAGGGGAGGGAGTGGCTGCTGATGCGGAGAAGATAAGGGCGATGGTGGATTGGAAAATTCCTCGCAATGTGAAAGCAGTAAGAGGATTCCTAGGGTTGACTGGCTATTATCGCAAATTCGTGAAGGGATATGTACACATTGCAAAGCCACTAACGGTACAACTGAAGAAAGATCAATTTTCATGGAGTGAGGAAGCTACAAAAGCGTTTGAGAATCTGAAGATAGCAATGACTACAGTTCCGATTTTGGCCATGCCAGATTTTGATGAACTATTTGAGGTGGAGTCAGATGCTTAGCATTGGGTTTGGGAGCGGTACTGATGCAGCGAGGCAGACCAATAGCCTACTTCAGCCAGGCTCTTACACAGAGACAAAAACTGAAGTCAGTTTACGAGAGGGAACTAATGGCCATTGTATTTGCAATACAAAAATGGTGCCACTACTTGATGGGAAGGAAGTTCATCGTCAAGACTGATCAGAAAAGTCTGAAGTTTCTTTTGGAGCAAAGGGAGATTAGCATGGAGTATCAAGATTGGTTGACAAAGCTGTTAGGTTTCAACTTCTCCATTCAGTATAAGCCAGGTCTAGATAACAAGGCCGCAGAAGCATTGTCGAGAAAAGAGGTCACACCGGAGCTCGTAGCTATCACAGGGCCAGTGGCAATTCAGTTAGAAGAGATCAGTGGAGAAGTAGACAAAGACTCAGAGCTGCAGACTTTGATAAAGGAGTGGCAGAAGGATCCTAAATCTCATCCAGATTACGCAGTAGTACATGGCCGTTTGTTGAGGCGTGGTCGGTTGGTGATACCGAAGAAATCATCAATGGTGGGGCTGATAATGCAGGAGCTGCATGATAGTAAAACAGGAGGACATGGATGAGTGCTAAAAACTCAGAGGAGAGCTGCGGAAATGTTCTACTGGCCTGGCAGGATGACGGACATTAGGCGTTATGTGTCTGCTTGTCAAGTCTGCCAGCGCCACAAATAATCCACACTAGCTCCAGAACGAGTGCCAGAACGAGTGTGGGAAGATCTGTCAATGGACTTTGTGGATAGCTTACCTCGCTCGTCGGGTTACAATGTAGTGATGGTGGTGGTTGATCGACTGACCAAATACAGCCATTTTGTGGCACTAAAGCACCCGTTCACCGCTACTGAAGTTGCGGGGACATTCATACAGGAGATCATCCGACTACACGGCTTTCCCAAGACCATCATTTCCGACAGAGACAAGGTTTTCACGAGCCTGTTTTGGAAAGAGCTCTTTTGTCTGTCGGGTACAAGGTTGTGCTTCAACACGGCTTACCATCCTCAAACAGATTGACAGACGGAGGTGACTAACCGAGGAATGGAGACGTATCTGAGGTGTTTCGCTAGATATAAACCAAAATCGTGGGTTCGGTTCCTGCCTTGGGCAGAATACAACTACAATACCTCGTTTCACTCTTTTATACAGATGACACCGTTCAAAGAGGTCTATGGAAGAGATCCCCCAGTTCTTTTGAAGTATGAGATGGGTTCAACCAGTAATGCAGAATTGGAAGCGCAGTTGTTAGAAAGGGACGAGACACTGAAGCTGATCAAAGATCATCTGCACCGTGCTCAGCAGAGGATGAAAGCAAAAGCAGGTACTTCGCGTCGTGAGCTGGTGTATGAGGTGGGCGACTTGGTCCTTTTGAAACTCAGGCCCTATCGTCAGCAAACATTAGCCAAAAGAGCTAATGAGAAGCTGTCGGCGCGATTTTACGGTCCGTATGAGATTGAAGCTCGTGTTGGAGAGGTAGTGTACCGTCTAAAGCTCCCTTCACACGCCAAGATCCACAACACCTTTCACGTGTCTCAGCTTAAAAAGATGGTGGGGGACTCGGTTGAAGATACACCACTACCATCACAGTTAACTGCAGAGGGAGTTATGGAGGCAGGACCTAAGTTGATACTATAGTCAAGGGTGAATGCGAAATCGGGTCAGGAGGAAGTGTTGGTGAAATGGAAAGGTTTATCTGAGTTTGACTGCACGTGAGAGAGTAAAACGAAGATGCAGAGCAAGTTCAATAACTTCAACCTTGAGGACAAGGCTAGTTTTGATGGGCAGGGTATTGATACCTATGGAGCTACACATCCTCTGATCATCTATACTTATCAGCGTAAGAGGGCCACAATGAAGAATGAGGCCTCTACGTCCGCTAACTACGCCCATCAGAAGTTGGTTGACAAAGCTGTTAGATTTCGACTTCTCCGTTCAGTATAAGCCAGGTCTAAGTAACAAGGCTGCAGACGCATTGTCGAGAAAAGAGGTCACACCGGAGCTCTCAGCTATCACAAGGCCAGTGGCAATTCAGTTAGAAGAGATTAGTGGAGAAGTAGACAAAGACTCAGAGCTGCAGACTTTGATAAAGGAGTGGCAGAAGGATCCTAAATCTCATCCAGATTATGCAATAGTACATGGCCGTTTGTTGAGGCGTGTTCGGTTGGTGATACCGAAGAAATCATCAATGGTGGGGCTGATAATGCAGGAGCTGCATGATAGTAAAACAGGAGGACATGGGGGAGTGCTAAAAACTTAGAGGAGAGCTGCAGAAATGTTCTACTGGCCTGGCATGATGACGGACATTAGACGTTATGTGTCTGCTTGTCAAGTCTGCCAGCGCCAAAAATACTCCACACTAGCTCCAGGAGGATTGCTTCAACCGCTACCAGTGCCAGAACGAGTGTGGGAAGATCTGTCAATGGACTTTGTGGAGGGCTTACCTTGCTCGTCGGGTTACAATGCAGTGATGGTGGTGGTTGATTGACTGACCAAATACAGTCATTTTGTGGCACTCAAGCACCCGTTCACCGCTAATGAAGTTGCGGGGACATTCATACAGGAGATCATCCGACTACACGGCTTTCTTAAGACCATTATTTCCAATAGAGACAAGGTTTTCACGAGCCTGTTTTGGAAAGAGCTCTTTCGTCTGTCGGGTAAAAGGTTGTGCTTCAACACGGCTTACCATCCTCAAACAGATTGACAGACGGAGGTGACTAACCGAGGAATGGAGACGTATCTGAGGTGTTTCGCTAGATATAAACCAAAATCGTGGGTTCGGTTCCTGCCTTGGGCAGAATACAACTACAATACCTCGTTTCACTCTTTTATACAGATGACACCGTTCAAAGAGGTCTATGGAAGAGATCCCCCAGTTCTTTTGAAGTATGAGATGGGTTCAACCAGTAATGCAGAATTGGAAGCGCAGTTGTTAGAAAGGGACGAGACACTGAAGCTGATCAAAGATCATCTGCACCGTGCTCAGCAGAGGATGAAAGCAAAAGCAGATACTTCGCGTCGTGAGCTGGTGTGTGAGGTGGGCGACTTGGTCCTTTTGAAACTCAGGCCCTATCGTCAGCAAACATTAGCCAAAAGAGCTAATGAGAAGCTGTCGGCGCGATTTTACGGTCCGTATGAGATTGAAGCTCGTGTTGGAGAGGTAGTGTACCGTCTAAGGCTCCCTTCAGACGCCAAGATCCACAACACCTTTCACGTGTCTCAGCTTAAAAAGATGGTGGGGGACTCGGTTGAAGCTACACCACTACCATCACAGTTAACTGCAGCGGGAGTTATGGAGGCAGAACCTGAGTTGATACTATAGTCAAGGGTGAATGCGAAATCGGGTCAGGAGGAAGTGTTGGTGAAATGGAAAGGTTTACCTGAGTTTGACTGCACGTGGGAGAGTAAAACGAAGATGCAGAGCAAGTTCAGTAACTTCAACCTTGAGGACAAGGTTAGTTTTGATGGGCAGGGTTTTGATACCTATGGAGCTACACATCCTCCGATCATCTATACTTATCAGCGTAAGAGGGCCACAATGAAGAATGAGGCCTCTACGTCCGCTAACTAAGCCCATCAGAAGTGGTCACGTGGTTATTTTACTATTGTGAGTTTACTTGGAAAAAAAAGGTCTAGAAGTCATGAAGAATAAAAGGGTGGTGCTTTGGATGCGTGATAATAGCACGTGGGGTGTTTTTTCACAAGCTTTGCGTGATGCATTGCTGTCCATCTTGCCAAGTAGGATAGGGGGACCAAAGCACATGGGGTGCTAGGTTAACGCGTTTGTGCGAAACCTTATATATAGAGGAGAGTACGTTAGTAGTAATCATCAAGTTATTTGATCATCATATCATGACAAGAGAGTTTCTGAGAGATTCCTTTTGTAATTCATTGATCAAGCAATAAAAGTTATCTTTCTTTACATCTTTACATAAATTAGTGAGTCTGAGAAATTACTCGTAACACTCTGGAACTTAAATTCTTGAGCCAACTGTGTCGTTGTTGATTGATGATGATATACGCATCTACTAACATGCTGTTGTACTAAACAAACTAGGCTCACCGTAAAAAAGAGATGAAAATTAACAATTAACAAATCAACTTACAACATTATTATCTTTCTTTGGAGAAAAGCGACTAATCTCTCTGTCTATATAACCTATGATTTGGAGAAAAAGTTCAGAAATCAAACATAAACTTCTCTCTACACAAGAAAAAAAAAAAACAATTTGAAGTCAGTGCCAAGGCCTTCTGAGAACAAAAAAAGGATGTCATCTTTATTCACCAGAAACTCCGAGGTATCAATGACGACCATCTTGACTCTTTCCCTGCATCAGAAACAGATCCAGAGTACCTCCGAGACTTATGAATCCTCATTTTAACGCTAGGAACTTTGCGTGCAATCGCTTGCCATATCATTTGGACTGCATCATCAACCCTTGACGGGAAATGAAACTCATAGAACTTCTCCACTTCCTTCAATCTATTCCACATCCTTGTCCACTCCTCCTTGGTGATTCCCCTGATCAAGTTAACCAGAAAGTTCTCTTTCAAGGCATCAGAGGTGCGAACAAACACGGAGAACTCAGAGTAATCAATAACGTCCTCGAAAGGAAGCTCAATGTCGTCACTGATAATGACAGGCACGCAGTGACTTGCAATGGCGTCAAAGAGACGGTTAGATGAAGGAGTGTCTCCGGCAATGTTGAGGCAGAACTTGGAGTTGTGCATTCCTTGGCTTGCTTTGTTTATGCCTCCGTTTCTCACGCTCCCAAACGAGAAATGCACGTCTTTCTCATCTTGCAACAGGTAGAACAACTCCTGACGCACAAACCCACCCTGAGATATATATATATATATATGACACAGCAAACCACATAGCAAAAAGACTATCTCAGAACTTATATCTACGTACATATATATGAACACTATATATTAATAACTAAATAGAGAGAAGAAGGGAGTAGAACTCACATCTTTCCTGTAGATGGCACCCTGAAAGTAAAGCAGAATGGGTCTGCTATCGAAACCAGAGGTATCGTTTTCGTACGTTTTGATGACATGCTTATAAGGCGCAATGACATCTTTCTCAACGTTTGCAACAGTAGGAGGATACCTTCCGAAGTCAGAGAGTATAAAAATCGCAGGAAAGAGCTTGTTTCTAGCATCCAACATGCTATTGGGATGATGAGCAAGAACCACATGGTCTCTACCACCTGACATCTTCCACTCCTCCTGAGCAGTCAAGAAAGCAACAAGCTTTCCTTGCAAATCCTTGTTTCTGCTTGTTTTCTGATGAGGATTCACCTTCGAAAACCGATTGTAACTCAAGGAGGAGAAAAAGGGAACAAAGATAACATCGGCTTCGGTAGAGTTATAAACTCTTTTGGCAGCAATGGGTCTAGGACCGTTTGGATACTCGGACGCAAGAAGATCCAAGGTGAGCCAATACTCAATGCTGTGCTGCAAATTCAAGCCTCCAGGGTAAGGAGGTATGAACTTGTGAACATCAGGCCATACACTCCCCCCTCCCTCAGGTTTCCAATTTAACAATCCGAAATGAAACTCCGGATCCATGTCGTACATGAAGACCTTGAGAGGACCCCTTCTCTTCTCATCTTCAACGCATCTGCAATCATCTTTCAAGCTGGGATCGCGAGCGAATGATTTGGATTGAAATGTGGAGCTAAGGAAGCGGTTGTGGGCAGTTGAACGCAACACAAAGTAGCAGGACAGAGCGAAGAGGACCGTTGTGAAGACGAATAGGCAGAGAAGGAAGTTTCGGGCTACGTACCCGATCGTGGAACCGTTCTTCTCCGGCATTGCCATAAGGGCAGAGTTAGGGACGAGAAATCAAACACACACAGCTAAGCTCGCTCACATAAGGAGCGAGAGCATGAATGGTGGTAAGAGGGTGCTCAGGATGTTCTTCTCTGACACCAATTTCATCTCTCATGGAGCGGCGGACTAGGAGGAGTAACAAACGGAACTGTGCTTATTAAGGCTTCAGGGATCGTCAACTTTCCTATTATTAACTCTTTTAATTTGTTTTGTTTTTCTAAGAGTAATTATTTACTTTCCACTATTTATTTTTTTAGTTTTGTACAAGGTAGACCCAACAAATAATTCAGAGTCCAGTCATTGAAATAGTTAGTGTAGCTAAAGCAAGATGGGACCAAGTTTGGGCCCAAAACTTGAAAGTCGAAATAACTTTCTTTTGCCAAAAAAGTAAGATGGGACCAAGTTTTTTGTCAAATATAACATGTGTATGTTTTAAACAAACATGGGACCAAGTTTGGATCCAACACCTAACTAGAATCGGGTCAGCCCACGAGAACAGTTTTTCTGGATATTTATTTTTTATAAAGAATTTTTATTTGTATGAACTTAAATCCTTCACATATTTGTTTTTTATTGGCTGCTTTGTATAGTCTTATCCATTTTATTTACACCTGTAGAAATCATTTAGATCTTTCGCGTATTAACATATCTGTTTTGGGTTGTTAAAGGTATCAAAACTATTTTTTTTTAATTATACGGGGGTATCTTGGTCCTACAGAAGTGGTCCTGACTAGTCACGTGTTGCCACGTGTTGATCCCTTGTCCCTGGCGATGCCAAAATGTTAATTCTCCAGTGGTCGGGACTCGAGCCCTAGTAGCTTTCCCGTATTGGGTTTTGATTCTCATAAGTACTTACTGAAACACAAAATAAAAATAGCTCCAAAGACTTTATTAGAACAAAAGAGAAATAAAAGAAGGAACTTGGTTTGTCACCAAGTCTTAAAATGATTGCAA
This sequence comes from Brassica oleracea var. oleracea, assembly GCF_000695525.1. NCBI lineage: Eukaryota > Viridiplantae > Streptophyta > Magnoliopsida > Brassicales > Brassicaceae > Brassica > Brassica oleracea. The sequence goes on along the minus strand of NC_027750.1, from coordinate 47,334,953 downwards.
ATCGATTTTTATACATATAGAATAGAGAGTTGCATTTTAGCAATTCTCATAAATAACATAAAAGAAATTTATACTAGTCTACTTTTTGAAAACCCTAGTCACATGGACCAATACACTTGTTATAAATTAATCATAATGGATTTCTATTGATTCTTTAATACATAAAAAAAGTCTATATAATCATAATAGCTCAATAGAGTAAAATCTATTTTATTAAAAAAAAAGCAACACAAATCTTTGGAAAAATAAATATTCTCCTGGCAGGAAGAAGATATAATGGATTTAGCAACTATGTACACAGATTCAAATTGCAAACATTATTAAATAACCAACGAAATTATATACTTTGTTCCCAGCCATTCGCCTGAGACCAGCAAACAGTAATCAACAACAGATTTATCCAGACTTTACAGTGGACTCACACATTAATGCATCAACGAGATCATGGAATTTATAGGTTCTTGGATCTTTGGTGAATCCTTAATATGTGAAGATTATAAAAAGTATACCTTTAAACCGGATGCAATTTGGATGATAGAGATGTATGGCATTTTACAAATAATGGAAAATACATTGTAAAATGTCTGGTTAAATCCGCTTATCAAGTGGAAAGAGTTTATACTGATAGAGAAAAACTTTCTACAAAATATGAACCAACGATCGATTCTCTTAAGGCGTTCTGTTGGAAAATTCGGTGTTCACCTAAAATCAAGCATTTTCTATGGCAATTACTGACAGGTTGTATAGCGGTTAAGAAGAATTTACCGACCAGGGGAATCCAGGGTGATATCTGTTATGCAAGATGTGAAGCATCAGAGGAATCAATAAATCATGTGTTGTTTTTAATGTCCTCCGGCGGTTCAAGTTTGTGTATTCTCAAAGATCTTTTCGAATCTGGATATTTTTTTTTCTCAACAATCACTTTTCGCAAATATGGATTAGCTATATTGGAGATTTTCTCCCAAAATGGATGATCACCAATTTGCATGGATATTATAGTATCTCTCGAAGGGAAAAAATAATAAAGTTTTTAGTAATATAGATGTTGATCTCAGAAACACACTTAAATTGGTAGAGACAAAATCTTTACTTTGGACATAGGCACATGTTTCAATCACACAAAAGACTGTCGCACATAGGGAGGGGAGGCTACTACACTACCTACCATCCCGGGAAGATGGTGTTTCACGGATGGATTATAGAAGGATAAGGAAATTCATTTGGGACAAGGTTGGTATAGTATATCAGAAGGTTTTGATGGATTGATGGGGGGCAGAAATACTCGATCTAGTTTGTCACCTCTTCACTCGGAAGTGGAAGCTTTCATATGGGCAATGAAAATGTACGAGGAATTTACATCAGTTTCATGTCACATTTGCAACAGATTGTTCTTAATTGGTGAATATGGTTTTGAAACCAGAAAAATGGTCAACATTTGCAAGATACATGAAGATATCAAGATCCTAAGAGGAAGTTTCTACAACTAAGTGATCATTCATATACATCAGACACATAATTCAAGACCGGACAGTCTCGCACGAAATTCAAGGATACAACCGTCGTTTGTCGTTCAAATAGATAGCGAGTTCCCAGTTTGGTTTCCAAAGTTTCATGAGTCTGTTTATATTGATGACAAAAAAAAAATTGTATACTTAATTTGCTTTTTAGTGGTCATGCAACATTTTAAAATCATATGAAAATTTAAAATCCATACACCTGCACATATGTTATCTAGGAAATCAGTCATTTCCACACATTGTTTACGTACATATACGCGGTTACTTTTATTTGATACAATTATACTATTAATTGATAACACACTTAACTGAAAATGGTATAATTTGATTGACGTTAAAATGTGATCTAGCAAAAATAACGTGCATTGATGACTGAAATGTGATTCAATGCTATATAAAATTAGACAGATGACTAGATCTATGATTAAACTAAAGCTTTGATTTAAAAGAGTGTTTTACACTCAGGATCACATCTTGTGATTTAATTACACCATAATTCATTTTTGACTACTAAGACACTTTTACCAACTAAAAAGCCCAATACTCTTTCTCTTTCTTCATTCAGTTTTTACCTTTTTTTTAATAATAACTTTATTGATTTGGTTCTTCTCACTTTCTTATATTTAAGGAAAGCCCAAATTTAAATATAACCACTAAAATGTATCTTTCTCTTAAACAATTTTTATTCATCTTTTTTAGGCAAAAAACAAAAATTATGTGAGAAAAAACAAAAATCGCTGAAACTATATATTAATATTAAAATTATAAAATAAAAATTGTTAACCAAATTTGCAAAATTAGATATTTCATTAAAATTGTATTTTTTTAATTTTTTAAATATAACCTTGAAATAAAGTTTTGAGATTTTTTTTTAACAAAACAATATATCGTATTCCCGGCCAAAACTATAAATCTTATTTTGCAGCTTAAACATAAACTCAATTTTTGCGTAAAAATTAAAAAGACTTGTAAAATAATTTTCCTTAAAACTAAAATTGTAAAACCATGAAATAAAAATGCTTATTTTATCATGTCTCCTTAGAAAATGGCATCTTCCGTATTTAGTATCTACTGTATTTAACAGTTTTGTAAGTTTATATGTGTATATTTGCAAGTGTACATAAACAGATATATTCATATTAAATTATATCATTTTGAAAAATCTAGTTTTAACATTAGCCCATATGTACAATGGTTCAAATGTCCACATGCACACTGTCATAAGATATTTACACTTATCATTACACTTAATACGTTTTAACATATATAAAGTAAATAGCATAGAAATGTACACATATTTCGCTATCCACATATACATAAGTTTCAATTTGAACAAAACTATTTCTTAGGAAACATTAAAATTTAAAATTTTATTTCTTCAAATTGCAATATCATGTCTTTAGAAAAAGACATTTCCAATATTTAGTATCTACCCTATTTAGTGGTTTAGTTAGTTTGTAAGTATTCTTGCAAGTGTGTATAAGAAGATATATTCATATTATTTTGCAAATATAGTTTTAACATTATCCACATATATATTGGTTCACAAATTTCTACCTTATCATTAGATATTTACAAAATTATAACACTTAATATATTTCAACATATATACAGTCAATAGCATAGAGATGCACATATATTTTCATTATCTATATTTAAACAAATTTCACTATCCACAAATACATATGTATCATGTATACACATGGTTCATTATCATGTATATACAAATGTATCATGTATCCACAAATACAAATTTCACTATCCACAAATACATATGTATCATGTGGTTCATTATCCACATGTACACATGTTTCTCTTTCTCTCTTTTGGGCAATCTCTCACACAGCACAACCCATAAACAATCATTCATTCATATTTTATCTCCAAGCCCATCCCTCGAATCGTCTAATAAGTGACTAAAAATCTTCTGATCATCTCTCGTAAATCCTAAGGTGAACATAATAGAGAAATTTTTGCAAATATAACTCAAAATTTGAAGTCAAACACAAAATTAACCCATAATTTTTTTAGAACTTTGACTTGTCTCTTTCACCCCCAAAGTTCAGATTATTCACGAAAATGCCATCACTTTTTTTTTTTTGAAAATACTTATTTTACTCTATCACTCTCATTTTCCTCAAGTATTCACAATATTGTCATTGCCATCAATACACCAACCACCATGAACAATCAATTTGAAGCTCTTAATGCACCTAAAAATCGATTTACACTCTTTTTTTTTCAATTCTTATGAACCAAAAAACATCTCTTTACTTTCTCTTCATATTCATCCAAAAAAAACCAAAATTTTGATTCTAAAATTTTTATGGCTCATAAAGTCATTGAAGCTTACGATTCTTGGTGGATCCCTTTTGTTTGAGATTCTGGGTGCTTGGAGAAGACTTTTGTGTGCTAAACAAGTTATCTCACTAGTTGAAACTATGAAATTAGTTTTTTCCAGATCTGTTCGTCCGGACGACTTCCGGGTAAGTCGTTTGGCTGTTTACATGGAAGTCTTCTGGTCAATGCAGAGGTTAATTTTGCAATTGACTTTTAAATGTGTTTTTTAGACGACTTACATGGAAGTCGTCCATCTTTGTTTGT
>NC_027750.1:47293203-47330710 GCF_000695525.1 Brassica oleracea var. oleracea | reverse complement strand
AAAAAATCAATATTTTGTTATACCTAGACGTCTCAGGTTAGTTTTGCAATTGAAAAATAAAACAAAAAAAAAATTATTTTTGTTTAGACGACTTACACGGAAGTCATCCATCAGATGACTTACACGGAAGTCATCCATCAGATGACTTCCACGAAAGTCATTCATCAGATGACTTCCACGAAAGTCGTCCATGATTTTAATCTGAGATTCTGGTCAAACCTTGCTTATCTTGGACGACTTCATATAAGTCGTCGGACGGACGACTTCCTTGTAAGTCGTCTAGAAAAAAATAAATTTTTTTGTTTTATTTTTCAATTGCAAAACTATCCTGAGACGTCTAGGTATAACAAAATATTGATTTTTTAGTTTTCTACTGGACGACTTACATGTAAGTCGTCCAGGAAAAGTCAAATTTCTGACACAATCCGATCAAATGCAAAACTAACCCATTTTTCCTTTTACATGTAAGTCGTCTCGATTTTTCTTTTAACAAACAAAGATGGACGATTTCCATGTAAGTCGTCTAGGTTAAAAACTCAATTGCAAAACTAACCTAAACGGACGACTTCCTAGAAGTCTACTAGACGACCTCAGTGGAAGTCGTCTGCGTCAATGTTTAATAAACTTTCATTTTCTCTAAAACTATAAAGATTTTTTAATTTTTTTTGTTAATTCATGTATATTAGTCAATACTGGGGTTACTGAATGAAATTTATAACTTAATTGGTGATATTTATAAGGTTACCAACATTCATTGTTAGTAAAGTTTCTAGCTAATTGAGAAGACTTCCGTGGAAGTTTTCTACGTTAGTTTTTGTAAATTTGTTAAGTAACTTTAAGATACGTTTTTCAAAAGTGTTAACTAACTTCAAGAATATCAAGTAACATGGTTTAATGTGTCTTCTCAGATCATAAGATATACTTTTTACTTATGTATCTAATGAAAGTGTTCTAGCTTTGAACTTATGTAATGTTTTATCTTTTGTGAATTTGACTAACTTTTCTTGAGAATTCTTCTCCCTTAGTTGTAATAAATTTGATTAATTTTTTGTTTCTTGTGTTTTGATATTGAAGTTGTATCAATAACTTCAATTATGTCAAGTAATTTTGGCAAGATAATGTCGTGGAAAACGAACATATTTACCAAACTTTTTCATTAATGTCTCTTCAAATTTACAAAAACAATCACAACTAAAGGAGTACACATGCAAATCACAAAACAGACCACAAACAAAACTATTATAGATCATTCCTCTACAAAGACAAGAAGTCGTCTGGAAACTTCCAGGAAGTCTTCTAGCGCATTATATTTTAGAAGACTTCCGAGAAAACTTCCCATAGGTCTTCCAAAGTCTGACCCAGATCTGAAAAACATGTATATCAAGCCCAGATCTGTAAAACCTGCATATCATATCCAAAAACATTCAAATGGCTTAAAAACAGAGAAAATGAGTGGAAAATTAGATAAACATACTTTTATAGAACACACAAAGTACATATCCAAGTGGAAGATGAGAACCATCTGATTAAAACTTGCAACAAAAAGATAGATTAGTGATAAAGACATGAGACAAAAATGAAAAAATCATATAAAGTTTAGTGTTTTCAAGTAAAAGAGATTAGAGTGGGTTTGGAGAGTTTTAGTTTGGGAAAAAAGTATGAATTTTATGCAACAGGAGGTTACCAAATGAAGAAAAACCAACTAAGAACTTACCAAAAAACTCAGATCTATTATGAAAGGGAGACATGGGAGAAGACTCCGTCAGAAGACTTCCTGGAATTCGTCTGGAAGACTTCCAAGTCTAGAAGTCTTCCTGGTCTTCCTGGAAGTCGTCTTGAAGTCTTCTGGCCCAGAAGTCTTCCAGATTTGAAAAACCTGCATCTTCAAAAAGTTCAAATGGCTTAAAAACAGAGAAAATAAGTGAAATATTAAATAGATGTACTTTTATAGAACACACAAAAATACATATCTAAAATTAATAAATCTACCTTTAAATGAGTAGAAGATGAGAACCATGTGATGAAAAATCTGCAAAACAAGATAAACGAGTAAGAAAGACATGAGACAAAAACAATAAATTGATATAAAGTTTGGTGTTTATAAGTTCAAAGAGATTAGAGAGAGGTTGGAGAGTTTTAGAATGAGGAACATACTATTTTTGTTGCAGCCATTTGAGAGGAGGAGAGATAATGTGTAAAATTTTTTTATATATGGAGACAAAATTTTTAATAAAGTTAAATATTTTCGATCAGAAGACTTACTAGACGACTTACTTGTAAGTCGCCCAGAAGACTTCAATATTTTTAGCGGGAAACTAAAATATTTTTAGCGGGAGTTAGAAAACTTCCCAGACGACTTACATGTTAGTCGTTTAGACCCTAAACATAACCCCTAAACTAAATTAACTAACTAAACACTTCATAAAATCATATTAAACTTAAAAAGTGTTTACTATACACATAAATAGTCACATGTTGATAAAATTTTAATTTTTCAAAAAAGATTTAAGCTTTCCAAAATCTAACCCTAAGAATACATATAATACTACAACATATGTTGTCAAACCCTAGACCAAAGAATATCATGATTCACTACTTTTACTCATCTATGTTGAAAACAATTCAATTTTATTATATCTTAATTTATATCAATTAAAACTGTTTATAATTACATGATTTTAATTTTCGCTTATCAAAATATTTTTTACAAAATTTATAAATTATTTTTAAGATCAACTATACCAGAATACTTAACAGAATCTCAGAAGACTCAAAAGACTTAGCGGGAATATATTCATAAAAATGAGTTCTGTTTTTTTGTTTGGTCACAAGAGATTGACTGTAATTTCACAAGGTTTTTGGGTTACTTTTACATTTGATTCAAGTTTAGGTATATTTTACAATAAAAATTAAGTTTTTAGTCGTATTTAGTAAATCTCCCCCATAATAGAACACATTCTGCTTGGTGTTTACATGCATTTATTCCATTCTCTTTAGAAGTAATTTATTTCATTACAGATATAACCAATCTATTTGTGAACTACTAAAGAGTAGTCAAATCAGTAGGTTATTATATGCATAAATCTAACTATTACAATTAACAATCAACTTTATATAAAAAGATTATATTAAATTTAACAATATTCTAAATAATATACAAAATATGTATATAAAATTTGTATGAAATATAGTTTAATCAATAAATTTATATTGAAAAGTTTAATATGATTATTATATTAATTATAAACATATAATTATTCATATTCAAAATCATATTATATGATAAATATAATATGCTAGTATAAGTAATAGTTTTAACTATTTTGGTGCATTATAAATTTAGAATATGATATTTGTAACTTTTTATATGATCAATTAATTTATTCACGTTATGGAAAATAAAATATTCAAATCTAAATAAACCATGAATGTTAATGCAAAATCATGTATATTGCAATTTAATCATAATATTTTATAATTTGTACTATTTTATGAATACATTACAAGTTTTAAATATGATATTGTACCATACTTTATATGATCATTTTGTTTATAAGTACCATACCATAAAAAATATAATATTCAAAAATTGGTTACAATCTATTCCCTAAATATATTTTTTCTTGTTATGTATATTTAATTTTTAAATAGCTATAATGGGATTGTCAATCAAAAAGATAGTGCAACCTACTTCCTAGATTTAATATTTAAATATTCATAATGGTATTTGTCAATATAAAATCAACTCATGAGATATTTTTTTCTTAATATCATGCTTTAGTATTGAATAGTTATCGCAACATTTGTCAATAAAAATTCTTATGAAAACTACTCCCGGGATATTCTTATTTTTATTATTAAAATTTATTTAGCAATATATTCTAGAAATAATCTTACTTTATGAGAAACATATTTTAGAATTTATTAGAGAATATTCCATTTACTATATGACTACGACATTTTCAACAAAAAATGAAGCCACTGATTCGTGCTGTAAACATTTTTGTTGCCTTTGATTTAATAGATTTATACTATTTTAGAATGCCAATATTTTTATATATACATATGTTTTGAAGAATTTCCTAGGAAAGCATTTTTAATTTATTTTCACAAAAAGAACCAGTAAAGAAGAAAATAATCAAAATAAGTTTTATTAAAGGGTAAATATACCTTTATACCCCTAGATTTAACTAATCGTAGATTTTGGATTTAGAGTTAAGAGATGAAGTTTTGGGGGTGAGGTTTATAATTTTTAAAAATAGAATATAAATATTAAAATTTAAAAATAAAAATTTAAAATAGTTTCAAAAAGCATTTTCGAATTTTAAAATGAATTTGAAAACATATACTTCAAGATTGTAAAATTTATTTTATAGTTTTATTAATTATATATCTATAAAGAAATGGATAGAAGAATCTTTTATCTCTTTAATAAAACTTTTTTGGTCATTTTTCTCTTTGAGAACTCTTTCTATGAAAAAAATTTAAAATGAGTTATTTGAAAGAATTGCCTATATATTTTTGGTTGGCTGATTTTGATTATGTTTTATATGCAAATGAACTATTATAAGTTTGAGTCCTCCATTGAAGCCATATATGATTTGATCGTCTTTCATTTTCTTAGAACTTTTCGATCTAGACTGTTGTCTCCTCTATAAATCTCAGGTAAATCCATCATCATAATATTTCATTGTTAATTTTGAAGAACTTTTCATACATGTGATTAATTTGATGTTACAATTTAACACATTTTGAGATTTTCTAATTTTGATTTTTGTTTATATGCAAATGTACTATTATAACGGTTTTCCACCAAAACCACAAATTATGTTTTTGTACCAAAACTGTAAAATCTTGTTTTCCTGCAAAAACCGTAAAATCATGTTTTCCTGTAAAAACTGTAAAATCGTGTTTTTCCGCAAAACTGTAAAATTGTTTTCCGCCAAGACCGGAAAATCTTTTTTTTTTGCTAAAACTGTAAAATTGTGTTTTCCGCCAAAACTGTAAAATCGTGTTTTCCCGCCAAAATCGTAAAATAGATCATGTTTTTTTTTTGCTAAAACCGTAAAAATTGTATTTTTCGCCAAAACCCCAAAATCGTGCTTTCCCATCAAAGCCGCAAAATCGTACTTTTTCAAAACAGAAAATCATGTTTTCCGCCAAAACTGTAAAATTGTATTTTTTCGCTAAAACCGCAAAATCTTGTTTTCCGCTAAACTATTAAATATAGTTTTCATTAAAATCACAAAATTATCTTTTCCCTCCAAATAGTAAAATTGTATTTCCTACCAAAATCATATATATAGTTGTGGTTGTCTTAAGTCTAAGAAATACTTTTTTTAGCCCCGAAAATATTTTTTTTTACTTAATAACCATTTATAAAATTATTTTTTGATGGATTAACCATTAAAACCATTAACTAACTACCCTAAATGAGTTATGGATTGATCCAATCCATGACCATATAAACTTAAAACTATTTGGATATGGTTTGGTTTAGATTGGTTTATCCATTTGGACACCCCTATAACATAACCCCTCAACTTTTAAAATGTCTCAGATTGTTCGCTCTTAATTTCCTAGGGTACTCTTTTCTGTCAACTACACATCTTCTCTGTATATCCCAGGTAACTCCACTGTCCCGCAGATCTTCATGCTGTTTCTATTTATTACTCAATATCACTCTCTTTTTAATTACTTATTCTAGCATTTTATTATCTTATATTTTTTTCTTTTCTTAAGAATCAGATGTTGCAATTCGCAAGGACTTTGGTCTGATATTGTGTTTCAAGTTACCTTTGAAACCACCGATATTTCTTGCATCAAAAGAAAATATTATTTCAATGACTAATCTTGTATTTTCTTTTAATTTGATTATATACAACTTTGTCATATTGTAAAGTATACAATGTATCAAATTATATGAACTACATAGCTTTATGTCACATTATTTAATCAATAAATGTTTATTATAAAGTTTAGTATTACTTTTTTATCAATAATTATCATATAATTGATTAAATTATATATACTATATTCAGATTCTTATAATATTCATAAGTTATAATTTTTTATCAATGTATTATAAATTTATATTTTTATTATGCTTTACATGAATTTTTTATTTATACGTAAGAACATGGCTATCAAAATATAAAATATTCAAATCTTAATAACCATGAATGTTAATTCTTTTTTTTTTGACAGCCCATGAATGTTAATTCAAAATCTTGATTTTAATATTTTAATATCAATATTGAGATTGGACTGTCAAATAACTGTTGGAATCTACTCCTTATATGTATATCTTTAATCCTTATCATCTATCATTAGTATTTAAATTTCTATAGTAGAATTTATCAATCAATAGTCTGTTACAATCAACTCATGATATGTCTTCTTTCTTAATATCATTCATATAATTTTTGATAGTTATAGTGAGATTTGTAAAAAATAATTAATAGTTAAATACTATCATAATTGAGTTTTCTAAGTATACTTTCCTTGAAAAAAGATATAATCTGGATAGGATTTGATGTAGAAAATAGAGGAAACAAAACTGCAGATTTGAACCTACTAATTTTGGTTAATGAGATTGCTTTTGTAAGTGGACTTAGTTGGGAGGATACTACAATACATGAGACAATATGAAGATTGGGTGTCAGAAGAGTAGTTAAATCTATTATTCAACTGTCGTGATGTTGATAATTAGTAAAAGAAGATGTGGATTCATTCGACTAGTTTGAATAACTAAAATGTAGGTTCCACACTGATTAAGGTTCCAAATGAATAATATTGTAACAAATAGACTTTTTAGAAGAAAAAATTTATATTAAAACTTATTTTTTGTGATCTACATATAGAACTTAGTTTATTCGACTTGGAAATATTTTTTTACTATAATATTGATATTATTCAACAATGCCTTTATTTTATTAATAATAATTTTATGTGAAATAGATGAAAAATTATAATTTATAATAAAAATATTTAAAAGTAATTAAGTTTTATTTATTATAATTTTAGCTGATAATTATTATTGATATGTATTTACAGAATAAATACAGAAAAATTGGAAAAACAAATAGAATTGAGTGCTTTTTTAAAAAACAAAACTATTGTTAAACTTACAATTATTATCTTTAAGATATGAATGTTAAATGGTTATATGGAATAAAGAAATGTGATGTGGAATGTAAAAGGTAAAAAAAGACTTCACCATTGTAAATAGCCTTATGGTTTTACTACCACAATGCTTTATGGAGTTTGATTGGGTTAGCTGGTCTCATGAAATCTGAGTAACTATTATAAAACTAAGATTTTTGGTTAAGTTTAATGTAAATTATTTTAACATAATAAAACTTGTATATATAGAGCATTATGTACATATAAATTGGAAGAGTACACTAAAAAGGATTAGTTTACAAAGAGATTTAGACTTTATCTTACTCATCTTTACTCCTATTTCTTTTAGTGTAACTGAATAAAACAGAATGCAACTTTAATATGTGGGCTTTTTGTAAAAATTGCTCAAATCTCAAATTCAAACACAAAACTAATTTATGACTTTTTTGAAACTTTCATTTACCATATTTACCACAAAAGTTTGGATTATTCACATAAATGACATTATTTTTTTCTAATTTTTTTTTTCTCGAAGATGGTTGTTTTACTCAATCATCCTCATCTTATTATTTTATTTACAATATTGCCATTGTCATCAATATATCAACCACCATGAACAAACAATTTCAAGCTCTAAATGCACCTAAAATCAACATCTACATCTTCATATTCTTATTTCTTACACACACAGACCATTTCTCTTTTACTTCCTTTTTTATTTAAAAATTTATAAGCTTACTAGAATTACTTAAGTTTATGATTCTTGGTCAAGAACGAGTGAGTAACTTTCATTATGATTCCAACGACTTCTAAGAAGACTTCCGAGAAGACTTCCCATAAGACTTTCGAGAAGACTTCCGGAAAGACTTCCCAGAAGTGTTCCGAAGACTTACCAGAAGTGTTCCGAAGACTTCCCAGAAGACTTCTAGTGAAATTATTATATGTTCTTGTCTTATGTAATTTTTGATATTTTGTGAATTTAACTATGTTATTTGAGAAGTATTCTCTCTTAGTTATAGTAAATTTAACAAATTTTTTGTGTTATTGTGTTTTGCTATTGAAGTTGTATATAACTTCAATAATGTCAAGTATTTTTGGCAAGATAATATTGTACACATGAATTTATTAACCAATTTTTCATTAACGAATCTTCAAATTTACAAAAGAATCGACAACTAAAAGAGTGCACTTACAAATCACAAAACAAACCATAAACAAAACTATTACACTTGGAGATAGAAATCATTCCTCCACATAGATAAGTTTGGACTCCACCGGACATACACATCATAAACTTTGATAGTCTTCATGTTCAGGTTTCAGTTTTTTTAAGACTCCGTGGAAGACTACCAGGATGACTCCGTGGAAGATTCCGTGGAAGACTTCCATGTAGACATTGCATGCATGAAGTCTTCCATGAAGTCTACCTCAAACTTGAAACTTCTATCAGCTTCAAGACACTCTGTTTACCAGATGATCAAAGAGCTCTTCCACTTTGATAGCTCCAGATCTGAAATTAAATCAAAGATTCGAAACATAATTTGGGAAAAAATGTAAGAGTTTTAAACAACAAGAGGTTACCAAATGAAGAAAAATCAAACATGGAGACGTATCAAAACGTTCAGATCTGTTATGAAAAAAAAGACATGTGAGAAGACTCCGTCAGAAGACTTCAGTGCATTATATCTTAGAAGACTTCCATGAAAACTTCCCTGGAAGTCTTCCAAAATTTGGCTCAGATCTGAAAAATATGCATATTCAAAAGCATTCGAATGACTTCAAAAGAGAAAAGCTTCAAAATAAGATAAGAGCTTTAAGCAACAAAAAGAGATTTCAAAAGATAAGAGCTTTAAGTAACAAAAGGTTACCAAATGAAAAATATGATATATAGATTTACATTTAAAGAAGCGGAAGATGAAATCCATGTAATAAAAAACCTGCAAAAACAAAATAATCAGTGAGAAAGACATGAGATAAAAATGAGAAATTGATATAAAGTTTGATGTTTTTAAGTTCAAAGAGATTAGAGAGTTTTAGAATGAGAAATATTATATTTTCGTAGCACCCATTTGGGAGAAAAAGAGAAAATGTGTAAATTTTTTTTATATGGGGAGACAAAAATTCTAATAATATTAAATATTTTTGATTCAGAAGACTTACTTGAAAGTCTTATAGACCTTAAATTTACTATTCGCCCAGAAGACTCCGGCGAAAGTCTTCTAGTACATTATTTGTCGGAAAACTTAAGTCACGTAAACTCTAAACTCAAAATAACTAACTAAGTGGAAACAAACACTTCACAAAAACTTAAAATCAACTTTAAAAATGTTTAATATACACAAAACTAAACACATATAAATCAAAACTTAAAATTTAGTTTTTCAAAAAAAAAAATTTAAGCTTCCAAGATCTAACCCTAAGAATACAAAAAATACTACAACATATGTTACTAAACCCTAAACCAAAAAATATCATGACACATTACATTCACTCATCTATGTTGAAAACAATTCAATTTTACTAGATCTTAATTTATTTCATTTAAAAAATTTGTAATTACATGATTTCAATTTTCTTTCATCAGAATATTTTTTATATAATTTATAAGTTATTTTTAAAATCTTCGATATGAGAAGACTTTCTGGAAGTCTTCTCACATACAAACATACAGAACCTTAGAAGACTTTCCGAGGTTATATTCGTAAAAATGAATTCTGTTTTTTTTGTTTGGTCATAAGGGGATGGTTGTAATTTTATGAGGCTTTTGGATTATTTTTGCATTTGATTGAAGTTTTAGTATACTTTTGGGTTTAAAATCAAGTTTTGTGTAAATTTTGACAAATTACCCTTAATATGTTAGTGAAAACGGTTTGGTCACATTTAAAGCAAACTCTGTGGATGGCACACATATATGTACGACCATTAATATAATTCAAATACTATATGAAAATTTATTACTTATAACTGTATATGAATAAAACAGAATATAACTTCAATCAGTAAATTAATCTCTTTTATGCCTTTGTTTAAATTACAAGCTAAAATATATTTTCATTCTGCTTAGATGCAAAAAATAAATTGAAAGTGAGAAGAGTACACTAAAAGAGATTAATTTACAAAGCCATCCATACCTTATAGTACTAATATGAAATTTGTTTTTTATAAGTGAATGAATAAAACAAATTGCAACTTTAATCTGTTAATAGATATGGTTTAGTCACATTAAAGGTAAATTAGGTAGATGGCCACATGTATGTGCGGCTATTAATATACTTATAAATTAAATGAATGTTTATTACTTATAAAATTAATATTTATAATTGTTGTTCAAATGTTTATTGATGTATATAAATGTATATAATACAAAACTAAATTAAATATCATTTTTAAAAATATTTCGATTAAGAGATAAAGTTTTTACATATTAGCACAAAACAAAAACAAAGAATCCATATAAAGAGACAAAGAAGAACTTTTAAAGTAAAATACAAGAATAAAAGAGAGAAAGAAAAATCAAAGAATGATAAGAACTCAAAAATAACAATTAGCATGTAGTATGGTTAGTTTAGTTTAGATTAAAGGCTAAATGGATGGCCTGCATATGCGGTCATTAGTAAAATTTATAAATTATGAATGTTTACTAATATATGAAATTCATATTTATAATTGTTGTTGAAATGTTTATTGCTATATATATAGTACTAAACGAAATTCAATATTATTTGTCTAACGATTCATATGAATTGATAAAGGTCTTACATATTACAACAAAAACAAAATCAGAGATTTCATATGAAAAAATAAAGAACTTTTAAGATAAAATACAAGAACAATAGAGTGAAAAATAAGTCAAAGAATGGCAAGAACTCAAAAAATGACCAGTACCATATGGTATGGCTGATTTGAGAAACTCATAACACATGTCATGTTTTAATTAATTTAGCTTTCTTTTAAATTTAAAATTTAATCAAGTAATTATGTTGTTAAAAATATCAGTATTATATATGGGGAGGATACCCTTGAGAATATATGATGTTCGTTAGACTTTTGTTTTAAGATTTTATCGACTTTATTTCGGTGTTATTGCGGTTATTGGACTTTTAGATTTATTTTTAATAATTAGCAAAGTTAAATTTCAACAATTTGTGTTATTGAGACATGAGTTATTGTTATGGCACGCCGTCCTCGACTGAAAATGAGACGTATGTTACAAAATATATATATATGTGTGTGTGTGTCTTTGTACTGCCAACACTTAACTTTAATATATCCTTTCAACTCAAAAGATCTTGTGTTATAGACATTCACATCAAATTAGTAATTTCAAGATTACGAGAATGGGATCATCTGAAGTTGTATTTAAAATAGTTAGAGTGGAGATTCGACTAGATTATGTGGAGTTTTGTGTCAAGAATTTGTGTGAGAAATTTTTTGTAAATACCAGTCAAATTTTCAAACAACATATACATGTTTAGGTCCCCTGTTTACAGATCCTAAATGTTAAATGTAATATTTAAAATCACTATCCAAAATGATAAATATCATATTTGGATTCAGATATTTAAAACAATTGTGGATGATTTAGACAGTGTTGAATTGTTTTTTTTTTAAATTAAACTATGCAAACAGGTAATTTGATAGCAGTTGGTTGTCAAAAAAAAAAAAAACCCAAGTCCACACCTTCAATAATCAATTCGGATAACTCGGTTCGTGTATAGAGCAAGCATGGGTTTGACAAAGAGAGCAGGGCCTTTACCGGATGCTTCTTAAGCACGTTACCCCCATTTCTTCTTCCCTTGGCCTCGCAACTCAATCACTCACAAGTTCACAACACACCTTCGTCTCTAACTAAAGTCGTATAGCTGCACAGAGTCTTTGTCTTTTCAAGACGTTTCATGCCCAATAATTGTTTCCTTTGAGGGTATTTCGCTTTAATTTACTCCGACTTGATATTGTTAAAATGAGAGTAGACCAAATACTTTTCTTAATGACTTTTTAGTTTTTAGTAGTTTTTTTTTTTTTAATCAGAGAAGACTATATTATTTGTAGAGTAACTCTCACGGTTAGATATAAAACAATTCTAAAGTCAACTCTCTGATATATGCCTAGAGGGAATATTTTTCCTGAACTTTGAACGTCGAAACTGACATTTGAGTCTCTCCCTTATGCATTATATGACCTGATCAAACAAGACTTATTACCTCTTGTGTTTCGTTAACCAATGGCTCAAAGATTGCATCTTCTACTCTCTATAATCTTGTTTGTTAATTTGATTCGCTTTTCAAATCAACAAGACTTAAGTTTCGTCTACAACGGCTTTAACCAAGGCGAAGGCGGTCTTCTCCTTGACGGTCTTGCAAAAATCCAACTCCCAGGTGGACTGTTGCAGCTAACCGATGCCACGGCTCGGCAAAAGGGTCATGCTTTCTTCAACCGTCCGTTCGATTTTGGTTCAGCTTCTTCATCACAGTCTCTATCTTTCTGGACTCATTTCGTTTGCGCTTTAGTCCCTAAACCAGGAGCTGACGGTGGTCACGGGATTGCCTTTGTTCTATCCTCTTCAAAGGATCTCACACAAGCAGACCCGACTCAATACTTAGGACTCTTCAACATCTCAACTAATGGGTCTCCTTCTTCTCAGATTCTAGCTATCGAGCTCGACACCGTCGAAAGCGCAGAGTTTGACGACATCGACAAAAACCATGTCGGTATAGACGAAAACAATCTCCACTCTGTTGTGTCTGCTCCAGCATCTTATTATTCCGACAGAGAAGGAACGAACAAAAGCTTGACATTCTTGAGTGGAGATCCAATCCAGGTGTGGATTGACTACGAAGATACTCTACTCAATGTTACATTAGCTCCTCTAAGAAACCAGAAGCCAAGTAAGCCTCTTTTGTCAAGAAACATCAATCTCACATCAGTTTTCCCGGATCGAAAAGCATTTGTCGGGTTCTCTGCAGCAACTGGGTCACTGATCAGTTACCAGTACATCTTAGGATGGAGTTTCAGCACAAGCAGAGTTTCATTACAGAGCCTTGACTTCTCTAAACTTCCCACGGTCCCTCGTCCCAAGATACCGAAGAAAACATCTTCTCTGCTTATTATTCTACTGGTTATACTCGGACTCCTAGTAATGGCTGTTCTTGTAGGAGTTTGTGTGTACAAGAGAAAGAAGTATGCAGAAGTCAAAGAGCCATGGGAAAAGCCATACGGTCCACTTCGCTATACCTACAAGTCTTTATATAAAGCAACAGGAGGGTTTAAAAGAGATGGCCGTCTTGGAAAAGGAGGTTTTGGAGAAGTCTTTAAAGGAACTATGCCTCTTGTAGGAGATATAGCGGTTAAGAGACTATCACACGATGCTGAGCAAGGGATGAAACAGTTCGTTGCTGAAGTTGTGACGATGGGAAGTTTACAGCACAAGAACTTGGTTCCTCTTCTAGGGTATTGCAGGCGAAAAGGCGAGTTGTTGCTGGTCTCCAAGTACATGGAAGGAGGTAGCGTTGATCAATATTTGTTTCAAGATGATAAACCACCTCTTTCGTGGTCTCAAAGACTTGCGATTTTGAGAGATATTGCATCTGCGCTCTGTTACTTGCATACGGGAGCTAGTCAAGTTGTTTTGCACCGAGATATCAAAGCTTCTAATGTCATGCTAAAGGGAAACTTACAAGCGTTTTTAGGAGATTTTGGGATGGCTAGGTTTGATGACCGCGGAGCTAACCTCTCAGCAACGGCAGCTGTTGGAACCATAGGTTACATGGCCCTCGAGCTAACATCATCAGGAACTTCAACTAGAACCGATGTGTATGCATTTGGTGCATTCATGCTTGAAGTAACGTGTGGGAGGAGACCATTTGATCCCGAGATGCCGGTTGAGAAGAGACATTTGGTCAAATGGGTTGTTGAATGCTGGAAAAGGGGCTCTTTAGTTGATACTATAGATAGAAGATTGGGAGGTAAATTCATACCCGGGGAGGTCGAAATGGTTCTGAAACTCGGCTTGTTCTGTACAAGAATTGTACCTGATTCACGACCATCAATGGAACAAGTGGTGCAATACCTAAACAGACACCAAATGTTGCCTGATTTATCTCCAGATACTCCCGGAATTGGAGTTTCCACGCCAATGTTAATGAGAGTACCTTCCCTGGCAATTACTTCCACTTCAGGGATCTCATCAGCATCACCACCATCGGTTTCTTCTTCCCCTGCCAACAACTCAATGTTCATTTCTCACACAATCATGTATGGTGATGGAAGATGAAATCTGACAACTCGATCGCGTG
Organism: Brassica oleracea var. oleracea; assembly: GCF_000695525.1. Lineage (NCBI taxonomy): Eukaryota > Viridiplantae > Streptophyta > Magnoliopsida > Brassicales > Brassicaceae > Brassica > Brassica oleracea. Next base: position 47,316,293 of record NC_027750.1, on the reverse strand, counting down.
TCTCTTTGTCCTTAATCTATAAACTCTGTATAATTGTATTAGTTCTGTTGTAGAGAAATCTTTATTTGGGACACAAGTAATCTATGTAAAAGGAAGATGTATAAATATTTCTCTACATGACATGTATTGTTTTTGTGAACTAGGTGGTGTTTTATAAATCTATACTACAAACATTATAAATACTTTTATATATAACTATATACCATATAACATATAAAATACATAAATATCTTAATTTCAAAAATTATATTGAACAAGAATTGAGAACTTCATATTTTAATTTTAAAAAATTTGCAAGAAAAATTATAAATTTTAAACCTATTAAGAATCCCCCATTGAAAATTTTGTTATCAATAATTTAAGAATTTTATTATAAAAATATATGAATCCCAATATATAAAAGGGATTGAGGGTGAGCTTTTAAGCTATCCACGTATGCATGAAAAAACAACCAATGAAAAAGTTTGATTTTACCACGTCACCATTGCTAAAATAGAGTGGACTTTCGTATGAGTTATATGAAAATTATCAGTTTTGCTCACCTCAGCTGATGCAGAGAAAAGACATAGAAACATGTATCGTTTCAGGCTTCAGACTTTCTCCTCCCAACTCTTCTGCTTCATTTTCTCCAAAATCTGATTTTTTTCTCTCCTTTGTTACCTTCTCTTCGATAATGATCATAGGAACATCATCTTCCCTGCCCCTGCAGCTTATGGAGTAATTGCTTATGGGCCTCTGAAGTCGCTATGCCCCTCTCCCTTTAATGAAATGTGAATTGACAAAAATGCCTCCGTTTATTTTTAAAAAGTCAAAATTCTGAATGTGGTTCGGGTTTCGTGGAGCAGTTCTGGTTATTGTGGTCGGTAATTGCGGTTTGGTTGGAACCCAGTTTGATTTTTATCAATTTTCTTAAAATTTTTTAATTAAAAGTGGAAAAAGAAAAGTAACCGCAGCTCGCAGCTCCTCCTCCTCAATCCCGCAGCTTCTCTATTGCCGCCTTCTGTCGGTAAACCAATCATTTCCCGACTAGACAACTACACTAAAATGGTGTTTTTCAGTTTGGTTGGAGATGGTCTCATAAAGCTGGTTGTTAAAATTTACTAGAAACAAATTTTATTGTGAAAAGTCACCACTAAAAAATAGTTGCACCTTTTGGCTAACATTTTCTGTAAATTTATTTATGTGTATGCATGAAAAATTGCATGCTAATTTTGGAATTAAAAATGTATTTAGTAGATAGATTATTTTTGAAAAAGACATTCATTTACATATTGGAATGCCCAAATATTTTAAAATATTTTAATATTTTAAAATGATTTAAAATTATTAACCTTACTTTTATCGATTGTTTATAATGTGTATTTTCAAAAAATCATATTTACTGGATTGTTACAAATAAATATATATATCTATTATATGTACAAGATCTGATTTATGTTTTTATTGAAAACTTAGTTACATAATTTCAATAATTAGCATATAGTGTTTATTGAAAATTTAATTATATCATTTCAATAATGTAAGCAAATCACTGTAATTTTTTAGATGAACATTTATTGTTTAAAAGTAAAATTGTACATATTTAGATAAACATTTGCAACTATTTAAATATCCAATCGCAGTGAGATAGTTAACCATTGTAAAATTTGATCAACCACTGCAATCTGATCAACCATTGCAAAATTAAAAATCTTACTATCACAAGGCCAAGCCGGATGAAACATTCACCTCTTGCTCCCAAAATTATTAAATATATATATATATATATATATAAATAAGACCCTAAATTTTAAAAAAAATATTTTAGACCTCCAAATTATTGAAATCAATCTTAAACTGTCTATAACCTCCAAGATCTCAGAACCTATTCTGCCTTTCGTCTATATATAAATATTTGTGCGTATTGGGAAAATCCAACATAAAAACAACGAAACAAAAAGAGAGAGAGAGAATTTACAAAGCCAAAATTATGAATTTTATTCTGAAAACATCTTACCAAAGAAATGAAATTCTAGAAAAATAAGTATTTTTATTTGGGTGAGAAAATTTATAACAAACGCATGGTTCCTTTCAAACATTGCATTATAAACCGTTTATCTCGTCTCATTTCATGATTATGTATTCTACAAATATATTAATCCTAGCCTTAATTTCAGAGATATTATTAACCGGAGGTTTCTTTTTAAAATATCATCCAATTCATTCTAAATATTTTAATATAATTAGTATTTTTTAAATTACATTTAAAATTAGTATTATTTCCCCCGCGAGCCGCAGGGGTCCAAATCCTAGTTATATATAAAACCCAATTATAGTTCATTCCTTCTCTCTTCTTTGAATTATAATGATAAAATGATTATCTTACGTTGATTTCACATAGGAGGAAATACTTATAACTAAAGATAATCTATACAACTACATTAAAAAAAATATATATATATATATATATTTCAGCTATAAAACTCATTTTCTGTTTTTTTTTTCTTGAATCTTATATTGCTAGTACATGCAATGGATTTTTAGGTTTGCAGAACCAACATTTAGCCATTTTATAGAAATATCAAGTATGTTTAATCTAAAATGGGTTAAATATGAAATATCTAATATGTCATAGAGATGAATAAATATATTTCTTAGTCATGGTTTTACAGAAAATAAAAAGATCTGAATAAAATAATGGCTTTATATTTCATAAAGGTGAACAAGTGATATGAGTAAATGTTTCTATTTGTAAGAAAATATTTCTAATGCTAGTATTAGAAACGTGAGGGAATATAATGAGGGGGTCTACAGTTTAATAGTTATTTCTAATTGTTAGTAAATATTTTCTACGTTTCGAACTATATATATTGTATAACGTTGTATTATATATTAGTGATACCAATGAAAACTTTTGTAATATATCTAGTAAAGAAAGGGTGATATTAAATGTAGGTTGAGAAGGTACGCTGTCAGAAATCATAGGGAAAAAGACAGTGGAGCATCTGTTAACTAAAAAAAACCTTTAAAACTCTCTCACGACTCAGCTTCATCTCTTCCATCTGAGGTCGTCTCCGGCCGGCGCTCCTCGCCGTGCTGTGAGATGACCTCCCTGCTCTCTCTTTTCTAGTAATCATTCACCTGTAGTCTTTTCAACTTTGACGGTGGTGGTTAGTGATGGAACGGTGGTGGTTAGTGATGGAACGCTTCTCCGACAGTGATGGTGGTTTGGGTGGCCGAGCAGTGGAAGGGTGTTGTTTCAATTTCGGCGAGGTCTGCTTCTATGTCAAGGGCGTACTCTCTCCGCCTGTGGTTGATGGGAAGTAGATCGTAGATCTGAATGGATTTGAGTGTTGTCGCCTTGTCGTTGGAGGGTGGGTCTTCGTGTTTTGCTTTCCACAGGTTGTAGCTTGGTCTGTAGCAGTTTAATTTCGTTTAGTCAAGATGAGTGTGATGTTTGCTGGTTTGTTCTGTTTTGTGAATCGAGATATTAATCTGATTGTGCATTGGGTTTCTCTATGGTTTATGCTCGTTTGAGGTGGTTCAATGTAGTTGCTATGGTCCTTCTGATGTTTCCTTGCTTGGTTCGAGCTGCCTTTGTTAAACCTTATATGGTTTCTGGTATGTGGTGGAAGTACTTTGCCGGTTCAGATGTGGGTTCTTCATTGTGTGGGTTTGGTTTGGCAATCTCTCAAATAAGGCATCAGAAGTCTATTGGCTCTTCCTTCCTTCCAGTCGCAACATTTCACCATCAGTTCTTGGATGATTCATTGGAATTCTCGTAAGCCTTGTTCGAGTGTAAATTTTGTGGAACAGCTTCAGTTTTGGTAAGTATTCAGAGTTTTCATCTGGTTTCCTTTGAAGATCCATTTGGACTTATTTGTGCTACATATGGATGGACTGATGTAAGTTCTGGCTTGATGCTTTGGGAACTTTGAGGATCCTCCACCTTTGCATTTTGGCTCTTTGGATAGAAGTCTTTTTCAGGCCCTCTACATGTTTCTCTGAAGTTTCTCTGACCTGTTTCTATCTTGGTTTGGAGATCGATGTGCTCTGCTCTTTGGACTGCGATCACAAGAGTATTTCCATTCTTATGTCTCGGCTTTTGGCTTGTCTTAGATTTCCTTATCATCTGTTCTATATAGTTTTCTTGTAGTTTATTTTATGGCTCTGGAAAGATTTCGATCTTTGCCGGCTTCTTGCTCCGAAAGGAAAGTGTTCCTTGTCGGCTTAGTTGTATCTGAATGCTTTTCATCTGTTTTATTATAATCTCCAGATGACAAAAAAAAAAAGATATGCGGTTATGACACATCAGGTAAAATGACATAGTTGTGAATAAAGTACTAAACAAAGGTTAATTTTAAAAAATGCTTCTATATTATTATAATAGGGATCAGCCAATTGATTCTACGACCTAAAATGTTCCGTTAATATAAGCTTGGACTGGACAACATGTCGAACATGGTGACAATCTCTCTCAAAATGCTTAGTTCTTTCATGAAATACAAGATTTGCGACAATGTGTAGAGATGATTTACTATCACGGAAGAGTTTCATTGGCAAAGGATGTGGAATACCAAACAAGTTGAAGAGTTGTATTAACCACTTGAGTTCTTTAACTGCAACCGCATAGCTCGATCTTCGGCTTCGGCAGAGGAGAGAGACACAGTGTCATGTTTCTTGATCTGCCATGTTACTGGAGATTCACCAATAAATGTTATGTATGCGCTCAGAGAATAACGACTGAGTGGACAAGCTCCCCAATCACATTCATTGAAGATACTAATGTCAAGAGAGTCATTGACTTAGAAAACACATGTCTTCCTTTGAGATAATGAACCACTCGTAATGCAGCTTCTCCGTGAGGAAGAAGTGATTTCTGCATGAATTGAGCTAGCATATGAATGGAGTAACCAAGAACGGGCATGAATTGGTGAGATATATGAACCGACCAACAAGACGCGGTACTGAGGATCATTCACCAAAGGACCCTCAGCTCGTGCAAGTTGATGATTAAGTTCAATAGGAACTGGTGATGGTTTTGCTCCTAATAAACCCGCTTTAGATACAATATCAAGGGCGTATTTCCGTTGTGATAAATAGAACCCCGAAGCATTGCGAGCAACTTCGAACCAAGGAAATGTTTTGATTTTCCAAGATCTTTCATACGGAAACAACGCTGAAGATAGTCTTTAAAATCATGTAGCGCCGTAAAATCGTTGCAAGCAATGATAAAATCATCTACATAGACTAGAATTGCAGACATATAGAGCCACAAACTTTAGAAAATAGTGAATGATCTGCATACTCATGAGAAAACCCAAACACATGTAAAGATTTTGTGAGTTTTGAGTACCAACATCGCGAAGCTTGGTGAAGGCCATACAATGACTTCTTTAAACGGCATACCTTATAATGATCACCCTTGAAGTAATTTCATATAGATTTCTTCAGTATCGCCATGAAGAAAAGCATTACTCACATTAATTTGATGAACTAACCAGTTCTTTGTTGCTGCGATTTTAAGAATAATATGTACAGTTGATAGCTTTGCGACCGGTGTGAATGTATCCGTAAAATCTTCTCCTTCGATCTGATTATTACCATGCACAGCTAAACTAGCATTGCGCCGTACAATCGTTCCATTCGCATCATACTTGTTAGAATAAATCCATTTGTTTCCAAGGGATTTCTTTACTAGCTGTAGTGTTATAACATCCCATGTATCAGTAAGCTCAAAGGCATCAACCTTTGTATGCATTGAATCATTCCATATTTTATGTTTGACCGCTTCTTTGAACATCTTTGGCACATCATCATTTATAATCGGAGCCATAAAAGCTTTGTGCGAATCTGAAAACAAATTATCATAAACATAGCTGGAGATAGGGTAAGTAGTATTACCTAAGATTGTTTGTGGAGACCCATGATTGGACGTATAGTGTATGTGGGGGGGGGGGGTAGTTGTATAGTGAGTAACGTAGTCTTCCTAAAATTTCAGGAAGACCTGGATAAACAGAAGGTAGATCATCAGGAGATACCACATGCACAAAAGTTGGACACATATGAGTAACAGTAGTAGATACATGTAAATCAGAAGGTTCAGCTGTAAGAGAAACATGGGTCTGAATCACTGATAGAGACGAAGAGGTAGCTGCAGGTTCTTGAACTGGCGGAATAAGTACTGGAGACGATGCACTCCCCATTAAGCTCGTAATAGGCAGGAGCCAACCATCAATTGTAGGATCATAAGTGTTCAACAGCAGTGTGACAAATTCATGTATATCAACACCAGAGAATTTTGTTTCCGAGAAAGCAACATCTCTACTATCAAAGAACTCATTCGTATCTAGGTCATATAATCTCCAAACCTTCTTTCCATATGGATAGCCAACAAAGATACACTTTCTGCTTTGATCACCAACTTTCTGCTTTGATCACCAACTTATCCTTATCTCGCAATTTGCGATGAGAGTAACATAAGCATCCAAATACTCTAAGTTTATCATAATCTTGTTTTTAATCGGTGAGAATTTCACAAGGTGTCTTACCCTGAAGAACCTGAGAAGGAGTACGGCTTATAAGATGAGCTGCAGTACAAATACTCTCTCCCTAGAATGAGACTGGTAACCGAACTTGGAAGAGATATGGATGCACAACATTTAATATATGACGATGTTTTCACTCAATCCGACCATTCTGTTGCGGAGTATCTACACATGATGTTTGAGGCTCGATTCCTTGTTGCTTAAAGAATGGCGTGAGGACCATGAATTCAGACCCATTGCCAGTCCGAATCATTTTTATCGTTTTGCCAAGTTGCCTCTCAAATAGTGCTATAAACTCGCGAATCAGGTTGGCAACTTCAGACTTTTGTAACATTAAGTAAGTTTAGACGGCTCGTGAATAGTCATCAACTAATGTTAAGAAGTAGTGTGCGCCACAAGAAGAAGGACTCCGATAGGGTCCCCAAACATCACAGTTAAGTAAAGAGAATGGCTCAAACGCTTTATAAGAACTATCATTAAAAACTTGACGTGTTTAATTAGAACGAAAACAAATCTCACAAGACGTAGCTTGTTCATAATCAAAAACTAATATATCTAAAAGAAGCAAAGCCAATAAAATCTGATAAGAAGGATGTCCAAGTCGTCGATTCCATAGTTCTGATATTGAAGAATTCTTAACCTCAGTGCGATGTACTCGTGCAGTCATGACCCCTGTAAAGTAATACACCCCCTCACGTTCTTCACCCGTTCCAATCATGATCTTCGTAAAACAGTCATTCCAGACAAAGAGAGTATCAATAAAAATAGCAATGCAACCAGTTTGTTTGAGTAAACACGACACCGAGATCAGTGTGCAGTTAAAGTCAGGCACATATAGAACATCTGATAAATAGTAATCTTTTCTTAAAACAAGCGTGCACGTTTTCCCTGCTTGGAAGAACCGTACATTAAGAAATTTGACCTAAGAAGACATTATGTCGGTAACATCACTAAGAAGAGATAAGTTGCCCGTTATGTGATGCGATGCGCCAGTGTCAATAATGACATCTGCAATAGTTGGTTTAGCAGAGATTTTTCGGTTGATATTGTTGATTTAGTGTTTTGTAGTTGTTGGAGAAGTTGAGTAATATGGGCAATAGGATCAGCATTCATAGAGTTGGATGTCGTGGTGTTGTTGGAGACGGCTCTAGTTGAGTTAGAACATCCATGGCCACGATTACTAGAGTTAGAGGACCGGCCTCCTCTTCCTCGTTGAGGTGAACCATAAGAACCACTCGATGATGTTGCATTCTTTTGTTCAATCCACCAATCCGGATAATTGTGAAGAAGATAGCACTCAGTGTTGTCAAGAGCTTTCTGAGAGAAGTGGGTGCACATACGATTTGGATCACAAGTTCAGAAGGTGATAGCTAAGGCTTGATGCAGATATGTTTTAGGAAGATGGGTTTGTGGAGAAAACCCTATAGCATCTGGTTTCGGTTCTTTAGAACATACTGTATTATACTATTGTTCTTCTCGTAGAACCCTTGAGTAGACATTATTAATATTTGGTAGCTGATCTTCATCAATGATTTGAGAATGTATGTTCCTGAATCGAGACTCATCAAGTCTGAATAAGAATTTATGAACACAAAATTCTTCGCGTTATTTCTCGATATCTGCGGAAGCTTCAAGTGAACACAATCGAGTAGTTTTAAGGTTTTCGAGTTTTTCCAATAGCTTGGTGTGACGTCCGTAGTACTCAATTACTGTTTGACCATGCTGCTGACAAGTATTTATTTCATCACGCAGTTGATGAATTCAGACACCATTCTTGACCAGGAAAATTCGTTGAAGATTTTCCTACAACTTATGTGCCTCAAGTACAAACGAGACAGTCGATCTTATCTTAGGATTTACCGAAGTCCGAAGTCCGAATCCAACCAACCAGCATAGAATTAGTTGCTAGACATCGAGAGAGGTCTGGTTCTGTGGAGATTTTCAGAATTGTTCCGCTTAAGAAACCAAGCTTTTGTTTTGCTAGTATGGAATTAGAGAGCTTTGTCGTGCATTATGTATAATTATCGCCTCGAAACAAAACCAAAGTAATAAGAGCTCCTGGAAGATAATATGATCTAGATGAATCATCAGTTGTAGGTAGGGACGCCAAAGTCGTAGTAAATGTAGAGAATGTAGTTTCAGCCATGTTCCTTGAGGATCAAGAAACACGGTATGTAAACCATTTATATTCTTTCCTAACTGATTTATATTTACTAATTGCGTACCAAATCAAAACAACTTCTATCCATCGTGAGACTAAACCAAAAATAATCATCATAAATCGGTTAAGACTTTCATTATTTTATTTGTGGTTTTCTATTTGACACTTCTATTTACAAAACTTACACAAGCCAAAACAAATATTTAAAATGAGGATATGTTATGTATACTACTTTCATAATTTATTTTCTATAGTATAGTTAGGTTATATGCATTATTACATTATCATATTAATTTTAATTTAAGTTTATAAATATAATTTTAAACTACACAAACAATATAACTTTACATTATCAAATATGGTTGGGTGAACGTCCTATTTCCCCACGAAAACTATCATATAGCACTAAATGTCCACCAAACTTTGGCCTCATTCAAAATCTCCCCAAACTAAAAGATACATACTTATTTCTCCCCGAATCGATAGTTCGAAACTTATTTACCCATAAATCGTGGTCTAAGCTGGTTTATTATTAACCAAATAATTTAACCAAATAAACCAAACAAAAAAACTAATTTGAAACCAAACCGTAAAACAGTCCGACCCGTCTATGTTTCTTCTTCACCAGACTTTGTCTCTGTATTTTACTGTCTCTGTTAATAAAAGTTCACTTATCGAGTCTTATATGTGTTAATAATGGGTCATTGACTTCGCAATAGAGAAATGTAAGTAACTAAATATCACAGAAGTAAATGAAAGATGAACTTCTCGTTTAATAATCACTTCATTCTCTTCTTCTCCAATTGTAACTTCTCTATGAAGCTATCAACTATGGCAATGGAACTCAACCATAATAATTTCCATTTTCTCTCTTACATTTTGGGTTGTCTCCCTTCTGATGGCCATCCACCACCGTCCAAATCTGATTCCTGTTACTCCCCGAGCAACTCGCTTCCATCCAAGCTTATCTCGATGTCCTCGATTCCATGAAAAACGCAATTGCCGACATTGCACAGAGTCGCTCCATTCTTCGAACCCTTGGACGTAGACCTGATCACAAGGCAAGTGGCAGATTCGCTGATATCGACGCGTCATTGTCGGAATTGTTGGAGAATATAGCTCTCTGCGAACGACAAGGATGTAGAAGAGAAAGAGCTTAAGTGGAGGGAAGCTATGGATCAAGAAAAGACATTGTATAATGTTTATTAGTAAAGACTATGGTTTCTCAAAAGAAAAAAAAAACGGAGACTATGGTTGGCTGGTTGCATAGACAGGTGAAGAAGAAGACATAAACGGGTTGGTTTAATATTGAGTTTGATTAAAAATATATTTTTATGGTTTAACTGGTTAAAATTATTGGTTAAATAATAAACCTGTTGAATCCATGGTTTATGGGTAATTAAGTTTTGAACTTTTGATTCGAGGATAAATAAGTTATATCTTTTAGTTTGGGGAGATTTTGAATGAGGTTATAGTTCGGTGGACATTTGGTGCTATATGATAGTTCTCGTGGGGAAATAGAACGTTCAAGCGATATGGTTCAAAACTCATGTAAATAATATAATTTTCTCAAAAACAATAAAATATTGTACATCAAAGTTTATAAAAAATCATATAATGTTAAAAACATAAAACATAAAAATAAATGCAGATAATTCCGTGCACCGCGGGGATTAGAATCTACTGTATATGTTTGAGAAGAACAAATTGAGTTTTGTTTACTTTGATTTAATAAAAGACATAAATTTGCACGAAAAAAGAGAAAACGACGACAAACTTAAATGATTTCAGGTAAAGTGGGTATTGAATATAAACCGACTCGATGATCCAACGGCTAAAATAGTTTCACGTGGCAAGATCTGAATAACACGAGACGATACTACAAAGTAACAACAATACGATTCTCCGAGAGAAGACGGAAGATAGGCGGGGTCTTTGGTTCGTCCTCGTGTACGTGAGCACACCGGAACTTAACCCGGACATATTGCAGAAAACTAAACCGGATTTGATAATTGGCAGTCGGTCCGGTTCCAATCGATTTATGGAAATCTCGATGATTTGATAGGCAGTATCCGATCCCTGGGTATTTGTTCTTGTTATTTGCTGGATTTCTTCAGAGGAAACCGATTTCGATTTGAATGATCGGTTCTTGTTTGATTTCATGTTGTTGTTTAGATCGGCTGCTGTATGGAATAGAGACTCTATGCTGTGAAAATCTTCGGCTTTGATTCTTGTTTTCGGGCTGTGTGATTTGAATTGAGCTGCTGCTTCTCGTTTTAAGATATGGATTTGGTTGCTAGTTGCAAGGTATTGGTTCGATATGTTTGCTTATTGCTGAATCATTTAAAAATGCTCGAGAAGAGGTTTCAACGAGCTTTTTTTTTTTGTTTTAGTAGTGATCGGCGTGAAGATTGATTTATTTATTTTGCTATGATACTGAGTAGAAATTGCTGCTTTTAGAAGCTCTACTTTGGTTATATGATTTGTTCTTTGTTTATTTATGATGCCGTGGTGAGGTGAGTTGATGATGGGTGGTTCACTGAGAAGATAATGCTTTTGTTCATTCCACTGATGGTTATTGTATCGGCGCAGTCTGGTTTGCATAACATGCGGATATTAAGATCCAGTGTTTGTCTGTCTATGTGTCTTAGTCAATCTCAGAGTCTGTTTAGATGACTTTGCAGGGAGAACCTTGTTCATGGCTTTTGCAGTCAATGTTTTGTTTTCATCTTTGTTTAGTTAAACCCGAAGTATTTTTTTTTATATATATATATGTATATCTGATATGTTTTCAGGAGAAACTTGCTTATTTCCGAATAAAAGAGCTCAAGGATGTGCTCACTAAGCTGGGACTTTCTAAACAGGGAAAAAAGCAGGTATATATAAACTTTTCTGCCAATCTTGCAATGGTCGGAATTTATCATCTATGTTTGGGCTGTATAGTTATACTTGTCTCAATTTGGGAGATACTATTGTTATAAATTGTGACAAGAGTTGTTGATAGTGAATTCCTAGCGTATCCATCTACGTAAAAGAAGAGGATTATCTTCATATAATTTCATGGCCTCATAAGCTTAATTCCAATTTCGATTGTCGTTGTTTTGATTTGTGCAGGACCTTGTTGAGAGGATCTTCGCCATTCTTTCCGATGAGAAAGGTATTTTGGGTGCCCATTGTTTATTTTTTCATGCCTAACTGTGACCAAGATAAAGTTCAGTGCTGGTGCACCATCTTCTGATAAGCATTTGGCTCCACTACTTACTGTTTACTGACAGCCGCCAGGTTGGGGTCTAAAAAGGAGGCCGTGGCAAGGGAAAAAGTTGCAAAACTAGTGAACGATGCGTACAGGTGAGTGCTTGCTTTAGCCATGGATCTCTTATTGCAATTTTTCCCTTGTGCACAGTTGTAGAATTTTCCTTTCCACCGTTGTGTTTCCACAGGAGAATGCAAGCATCTGGGGCAGGTGACTCGCCATCAAAAGGACAAGTAAGTTCAGACATCAGTAATGTGAAAGCTAAGGGAGAGCTCGAAGATTCCTTTCAACCAGATGTTAAAGTTCGGTGTATTTGCGGAAGCTCACTGGAGACAGAGTCAATGATACAAGTAAGTCTATGACACAGATGTTTAATCGAACTCTTGGTTGAGTTACCAGCAGCTCTTGGTGTTTTATGATTCAGTAAAAAAATTTGGTGATACCATGTGGATTAAATTATGGTTTGTTTTGTAATTTTCAGTGCGAGGATCCGAGATGCCATGTCTGGGAGCATGTTGGGTGTGTTATTATCCCGGAGAAGCCTATGGGAGGAAATCCACCGCTTCCTGATTCATTTTACTGTGAAATATGCAGACTTACCCGAGCTGACCCGTAAGATGCTCCCGAACATTCCCTTCTCTCCTGACTGTTTATTTGTATATCGCTTTGATACATACAATTCTGTCCAGCTTGCTAGATTTCCCTCTTTTTTTCTTTGTTCATGTGTCCACCACTGAAGAAAATGCTAACTTTGTTGCAAAACTGGAATGTGATCTATAGGTTAACCAGATTATGATTTATTAGTTTATTTGTGTCTGTTTTACATGGTCTATAATGTGCAGGTTTTGGCTCACGGTGGCACATCCATTGTTCCCAGTGAGATTGACTGCTACGAACATCCCAACTGACGGGTATGTATACCAAACTTTATATTCATGCTTGTTAAATAGATTATGTACTTTCACCTGTTCTTAAAAGTACAATTGGTAGCACTTCTTAGCATGGAAAGCTGAGGAACTGCTGCATGTGTCGTATTTTTTTCCTGTCTAGGAATCAAGCTTTAGATTTCAATTGAGGGATGAGGCGAAACCTAGTTACTTAGCTTTTGAGATGAACTTATCTTCTTCCTAATATTTAGAAAAAAAGAATCATAGCTGTCTCCTAGACAAATTCACAACCCCTGCTTAAACTTTATGTTGATGTTTGTTGTTTCTCTTAATGCTCTGCAATTTTTTCAGTACAAACCCAATGCAGAGTGTGGACAGGACATTTCAAATAACTAGAACAGACAGGGACTTATTAGTGAAACAGGAGTACGATGTTCAGGTTATTGGCTTTACTAGTACTTTAGATATTTAACTTTATAAATGCGTATTTTCTAATTGGCAGTGCATTCTGCCTTGTTTGTAGGCTTGGTGTATGCTTTTGAATGACAAAGTTCTGTTTAGGATGCAATGGCCTCAATACGCTGATCTGCAAGTCAATGGTATGCAAGTTAAATTCACAGTTCAGATTTGAATGTACACTAATTGTGTCTTATCAGCATCTCCTTAATAAAATGAGTAACATGGGTTGCAAACACCATCATACATGTATATTAATCACTGGGATAATTTTTCTTTACAAATCTATTAACTTTCCTGGTGTTGTAAAACTCGGTATATATGTTCTTTGCTAGCTGATATGGGTTCATGTTAAATCGTTGCCATCCTATAGGTGTACCTTTACGTGCTATTAACCGACCTGGGTCACAGCTTCTTGGGGCCAATGGCCGTGATGATGGACCTATTGTAAGTTTTTGATCGATCAGCAACATTTCTTTATTTTTATATGACTATGCTATCTTAAAGATTAGACTCTTGCTATTCGTAATCTATTATGCTCACATCGTATTATTTTGGCAGATTACACCTTGTATTAGGGATGGAATTAACAAGATTTCCCTGAGTGGATGTGACTCCCGCAGTTTTTGTTTGGGTGTAAGACTTGTGAAGCGAAGGAGTCTGCAACAGGTACTTATATTTACTGCATGAATAAAATGAAAAAAAAAATCCAATTAACTAAAAAATAAAGCCATTACTTAATTCAAAAATGACACCTTGTTGGTAGAAATCAGAGAATTGTTTTCCAAAGGAAAATGTGCTAAAGTTTTTATCCATTACCATATCTATCGTTTCTCAATGCTCAGAACATTAGCTATTTGTGCTAGTCCTTTAAATTCTATCTTATTTTTCATTTAGGTCCTAAATATGATTCCAGAGGAGGCTAAAGGCGAACCTTTTGAAGTTGCTCTCGCGCGAGTACGTAGATGCATTGGAGGTGCAGCTGGAAATGATAATGCCGACAGTGATAGTGATATTGAGGTCGTTGCTGATTTTTTTGGTGTTAATCTTCGGTGTCCTGTAAGTAATTTGTAGCTCATTTTCAATAGGCTGTTGTAATCACTTAGATTGTTGTTTACCTTATTAACTCATTTCTGATTGTCATTAGATGAGCGGTTCTAGGATGAAAGTTGCTGGGAGATTCAAACCCTGTCTACACATGGGATGTTTTGACCTTGAGGTGTTTGTGGAGCTGAATCAACGTTCCAGAAAGGCAGGTATTTTATCATAGTCTACATAATTAGGTTGTTCATATTTTTGACTGATTTTATTTGTTATGTGGTTTGAAAATGCAGTGGCAGTGTCCTATTTGTCTGAAGAATTATTCTCTGGAGCATATAATCGTGGACCCTTATTTTAACCGAATCACATCAAAGGTACATTTTCATCGATATTAGAATTCTTGATTTTTATAATATTAAATTAATCTAGCAAATTTATAAAGACGTCTTCCTTGGCAGATGAGACATCTTGATGAAGAGTTGACTGAGATTGAAATGAAACCTGATGGTTCTTGGCGTGGGAAGTTCAAAAATGAGAGTGAGCGCAGGGATTTAGGGGCACTCTCACAATGGCACAAACCTGATGGTAGCCTCTTCCCCATGGTTGATGAGATTAAACCCAAGATGGAAATGCAAACAACAGTTACACAAGAAGGTTACTCAGATGGGCCAACCCCTTTCAAACTTGGAATAAGAAAGAATCGCAATGGCATTTGGGAAGTCAGCAAACCTAATAATAATGGTTTATCTTCTAGTAATAGGCAAGAGAAGCTTGGGTACCAGGAGTTAAATGTTATACCAATGAGCAGTAGTGCCACTGGAAGTGGTAAAGATGGTGATGACCCTAGTGTAAACCAGGATGCTGTAGGAAGCTTTGATTTTGGAAACAACGGGATGGAACTTGACTCTCTCTCCATGAATGTAGATTCAGGCTATAAATTTCCTGACAGTAATCATCAACCAGCAGCAGCTAGTAATAATGACGTTATCGTTCTAAGTGATTCCGACGAAGAAGATGATGTTGTAATCACCGCAGGACCTGCCTACATTGAGAATCAGGCTGATGGCGGGGTAAATTTCCCATTGCACCGAGTTGGTATCACTAACTCCTATAATGAAGATCACCAGGTAGCTGCTGCAGGCAATTCCGGCTTGGGTCTTTTCACAAACGATGATGATGATGATTATGATATGCGCCTATGGCAGTTATCTTCAGATGCCCAAGGAGGCCCGGGGTTCCAACTATTTGGATCTGATGCTGATGTATCAGATGGTTTAGCCGGTTTGCAGCCTGGTCCACTGAACTGTGACCCTGCAATAAATAGTGGTTACTGGATGGATCCAGGTACGTCTATTCCTATGGTTCCTGAGTCAGTTGGAAGATCCGAAGCAGATGCAAACGATGGACTATTCGACAATCCTATGGCATTTAGTAGAGACGACCCCTCGCTTCAGATATTTCTGCCAACAAGACCAGAGACATCAGCTCAGTCGGATTCTCGAAATGAGGCTGGGATGTCAAACGGAGTCAACAATGATGATTGGATCTCTCTGAGGCTTGGTGATCATGGTGAGACGGTAGGTGCAAATGGGCTTAACGAAAGCAATCTAGTATCAACGAGAGAAGGTGCTTTGGATACTTTGTCAGAGACTGGTTCGTTCCCCCGACAGAAACTGATTTTCTCTTCTTTTTTTTTTTTTCTTTTTCTGATACGTCCTTTTTCTGATACGTCCTTAGTACTGCTTGTTGTGCTTATGCCGAATTTGTACTGTTGCATTAATAGGAAAGATATTGTATTAATGGGTATTTGTTACTGACTGTATTAATTGCTTACTTGCAGCATCGTTGCTTCTGGGGATGAATGACAACAAACAAGAGAAGGCAAGTATACAACGATCAGAGAGTCCGTTTTCATTTCCTCGCCAGAAGCGTTCAGTAAGACCTCGGCTGTTTCTGTCGATTGACTCAGACTCAGAGTGATGTGATTTGTCTGTTTGGATGAGAGTACCACTGTATCTATAGCCTCCTCGACTTGTTTCTGTTTTTTTTTTTTGGGGATATGATTTGGTGTCCTATGATTCTTTTTATATACGCATATGCACAGAACAATCAGATGGATCATGACAGCCAGAGTTTGGGAATATTTGCTTAATTCTCTCCTCTGTGCTTGGAACCTTGAGACTCTCATGCAAGGTAGAAAAGAAGCCAATCTGAGTTGTTGACATCTCCAAACCTAGTGAAATAATTAACTTGTCAGAATCTGAAGTTTCTGTGTGGTTGCAGGTTGTTATTTGGAAAGGAGAAGACAGGTATACATAAGTTGGTTAAAATTTGAAGGAGACTTGTGATGGGGTGTATGTATTTTCGAAAGGGTTTCTCGTTTTTTTTCTTTTTGGGGTTAACTATATAGACTCGAAAGCTGTTCTAAAATGATATGGGCCAAAATGAGAAACAGCATATGTAAAAATGTATGGCTTTCAAATTATATTTTGTTTGTTTAATATAGGGAAAAAATGTCAGCTATTGGTCATTTTGGAAAAGGGCAAAGATTATATAATACGAAGGGTATGAAACTAGTTTGGCTGGCACTGAGATGGTGATTTCTAACTTGATTTGTTGTTCGTAAGAGATGTAATGTGGTTAACCCATGTTGATAGTAATGCCTGCTCAGTGTTCCAACTTTGACAAGTTAATTGAGCTGTAGTGAGAGAAAACAACCCACAAAAGAAAACAGCGAAACAAAGGGGATCACGGAACCTTATGGACGCTGACACATTGCTCACATCTCTTCTCTTTGTATTTCCATCCTTATCACAATTTCTTCTCCTTGTGCGTCATTATTTTAATTTCAATTGGAGCATCCCCATTCTTCTTGTAATAAAAAAGCCGTTTGGTTAAAGAAAGAAAGAGAACATTGTGAGATTCATTATACAAAAAAAACTATTAACGTTGGGTCATTTATCTTCACCAGCCGCAGAAATATCGAAGAAGATGCAGAGGCTTTTCGCAGCGAGATCGGTTCTTGGTAACGCCGTCAAGACGCGGAGGAGACGGCACTTGTCGTCTCTCTCTTCTTCTCTCCTCTTCGACGAAACTCAGCTTCAGGTTCTCTCTCTAAAATCAGTGCGATTGCGTTTGGTGGAATAAAATTGTTCTTTTTTTCTTTTTCTAATTGTGATTGTACTCCTTTTGTAAACTGCAGTTTAAAGAAAGTGTGTCCAAGTTTGCACAAGATGTTATCGCTCCTCATGCCGAAAGAATAGATAAAACAAATTCATTTCCAAAGGTCTTTTCATTCCCTCTTTCTTACCATTTTCACCTCCCAAAATCTAATCTGTTTTTTATTTGTGAAAAAGGATGTAAACTTATGGAAGCTAATGGGTGAGTTCAATCTCCATGGAATCACAGCGCCAGGTAACAACATGTCACTCTGTCCCTAGTACCACTGATCATATAACCATTGTTCCTTCCTATTAAGCTCAATCATGTTAATCCTGCAGAGGAATACGGAGGTCTAGGTCTCGGTTACTTGTATCATTGTATAGCAATGGAAGAAATCAGTCGGGCCTCGGGCTCAGTTGCTCTCTCTTACGGTGCCCATTCCAACCTTTGCATCAATCAATTGGTCTGTACATTGCTCCCAAAACAAAACAAAACTACTTTTTGCAATAATATCTGAGGTTTTATTGACAAACATTTATCACTACTTCTACAGGTGCGGAATGGAAATACATCACAAAAGCACAAATATTTGCCCAAGGTACGGTTTCATCTGGTCACTGCTTTGCTATTAGGTTTATCTGCAAATCAACACCCCTTTAAGAAAACTAATTATTATTAGTGGAATAAAGACTGAATAGTTTGATATATTCTTCATTCCTGAACTGTTTTTCAATGTTTCAGCTAACTAATGCTTTTATTGTTATGAAGCTGATCAGTGGAGAGCATGTTGGTGCTCTTGCGATGAGTGAACCCAATGGTAATATACTAATATACTTTGGATGAAGATGTTAGGGAGCGCAAACACCCATGCCTAAACGCTTTGTTCTGATTTTGGTTACAGCCGGTTCGGATGTTGTCAGCATGAAATGCAAGGCTGATAAAGTTGATGGTGGCTTTTTAATAAATGGCAACAAGATGTGGTGCACTAATGGTCCCTCTGCTGAAACACTGGTTCTCCTTAACTTCTGAAATTTTCATCCTTTTTTTTTTTTTTGTATAATAGCATACATAATTTCTGTTATATTTTTCTACTTTTTTGTTTTGTTTTTGGTTCAATCAGATTGTGTACGCCAAAACTGATACAAAAGCAGGCTCTAAAGGAATCACAGCTTTCGTTATAGAGAAGGAAATGGCCGGGTATGTTCTTTTTTTTTTTTTTTTTAAACTCAGTCTTGTTTAATAAAGTTGAAACTGCCTTTCTGTGATCTTTCGTAAAGAAAAGAGAAAGGAGTTGAGAGAGTTCTGCCTTTTTAAAAAAGAAAATCTATTTCTCTGGCTTTGCAGATTCAGTACTGCTCAGAAATTGGACAAGCTGGGAATGCGGGGAAGCGACACGTAAATCCCCTCTTTCTCAGGATCCCCTCCGTTTAAATTTAAAGTCTTTTCTCTTTGCCTCTTTGTGTTCTCTTATATCTGTGTCTCTTCTGAGCAGGTGTGAGCTTGTTTTTGAGAATTGCTTTGTTCCAGAAGAAAACATTCTTGGCAAGGAAGGAAAAGGTTTTGATTCCTACGATGTCATCTTTCTTTTTCTTTTTTATAGTGATGTGATGATCTAATATCTGATTCGAAAAATACATGACTATATATACACAATTTGTAAGTTCCTTAAGTGGTGGAGGCTACAAAGCCTTAGTCTTTATACTTGGTCTGATGTAGATATTGTCTTGTACGTGCAGGAGTGTATGTTTTGATGTCAGGTCTTGATTTGGAGAGACTTGTTTTAGCAGCTGGGCCCTTAGGGATCATGCAGGCATGCCTCGACATTGTACTTCCCTATATTCGCCAGAGAGAACAGTTTGGTCGTCCAGTTGGGGAGTTCCAGTTTATACAGGTTGATCTTTATCATATAAACATTTTATGTGAATTATCTCCAAGTTTGATCATAAGATTCTTAAAATAGTTCTGTTATACGATTTCAGGGGAAAGTTGCTGACATGTACACTGCATTACAATCTTCAAGGTAGTTATCAAAACTCTGGATTTCATTTTGTCCATACACCCAAATATTGAGCTTCCGCTTTCGCATCTCAGGTCATACGTCTACTCTGTTGCAAGGGAGTGTGACAATGGGAAAGTTGACCCAAAGGTGTACTGATAATGAATGATTCTTCTCGTTTTATATTTTTATAAATAATCCTCACTATTTATTCTAATTCCTACTTGTGTTTTATTCTTCTAGGATTGTGCCGGAACTATTCTTTGTGCAGCAGAAAGAGCAACGCAGGTGGCTTTGCAGGTCAATCACTCTTACTCTCTTGCTTTGTTTTCTACCTGTCATCCATGTCTACTTCTTGAACGTTAAGTATATGTTTACCTTTCTTGTAAGACTTATTTAAGAGATTTGGTTTGAGGTTGCAGGCGATACAATGTTTAGGCGGAAATGGATACATCAACGAATATGCAACGGGACGCCTTCTTAGAGATGCAAAGCTATATGAAATCGGTGCTGGTACAAGCGAGATCAGAAGGATGGTCATTGGTCGCGAGCTTTTCAAAGAACAATAGAGATAACTTACTAGTCTCTTTTCATCTTTGCCAAAGATGGTAACAACGTGACATTTTGTCACTCTGTATAAGTGTATAATTTACAATGTCCTCAGTAGCCGCACAATAAAAAGAGGGCTTCAAACAATTCTTTCTAGATACCATCATATGCTTTTCACTCCCTAATCAATATTACGCCTGGGCGTTCGGGTACTCGTTGGCGTTCGGATCGGGTTTTTCGGATTTTCGGGCTTATGTTCCTAAGTCCCATACTAGAATTTTGGGTTGAGTTCGGATAATAACACTTCGGGTTCGGTTTAAAATTGTATTGCGTTCTAAAACCCATAAAGTAATCATATATCGTACGGATTCAGGTTATATCGGTTCGGTTCGGATATAACCGAAGTAAAAAACAAAAATTTTGAAGCAAAAATATAAAGAAAAACATCTAAATTAAATACAAATTAATCTATCATACGTAAAATTGATAAAATAACAATAAAATGTTAAATCAAGCATGAAAACAAACATCATTTGTAAACAATATGTATTGCCTTACAGAGAGTAGACTTTTTTATTTCAATGAGCAAATCATAAAATATTTATGTATAACTAACTGTGTACTTAAAGCATTTATTAAAATTTTAATATTTATTATTATATATCATATTACCACAAATATTGAATTTAATAATTGAAACACTTATATATATTTCAAAATATTTATATTGAGTTACTGGTTCGGGTTCAGTTAATAACACTTCGAGTTCAGATATTTTTTGTACTACCCTACAAGACCCGTTCGGATGTTTTTACATTTCGGATCGGATAACGGGTCGGGTTTTTCGGTTCTGATTTCGGGTTCTGGTTTTTATGCCCAGGCCTAATCAATATTATAACACAAGCTCTAAACTTCTAATTTAACTCTCATTTTTTTTTTGTTGGTAAAAACTCTACATTCATTTCAGTACCAATAGTTTCTTCCTCATTTTCCTTTAAACCCTTTCACCTTCCTGTTTTGTTTGTAATGATATCTCTTGTAATATTGGTGGGTGTGTATACCTGAAATCAAAAACAACTACTGGATGAATCTTGCTCTTGCCAGAATCGATATCACCGTTGTTTCCAGCGTTTGGTTTCATATCCTGTTGACTCTTAACCTACCACACCATTACCTTAACGCATTTGCTATATGTTTTGGATGAGCGTCTTTTCCTTTGTTCTCTTTCGGATACACTTAAAATGACCGTTGCTGCATTTGAGTGAGCTCTGCATTTGGACATGTAGGTTGTGATTGGAGATTAAACTTTTAAGTCTTTAAGGATTTAAAATTGATTTGAGGTTTCTAAGTCAATAGTTTAACCAGCCACACTTTTGTTTATAATTTTTCAAAGTTCTCAAGTTTTTAACTTCCATTTTTTTTCCTCTGCTTTTTTTTTTTTAAAGTTGAGATTATTTTCTAATGTCACAACCATAAAAAATTACAACATAAAATCGTTATTTTAGAAGTGTTTGGATTTGAGCCTAATGAGATGTTGCTTGGTAGGGGTGGGCACTTCGGTTAAATTTTGGATTTGGTTGTATTGGTTCTAATAAATCTCTAACTGAACTTAGTTTAGTTCATGTTTTATTTGATTTATGTTAATTAACGTAATTTTAGTTTAGTTAAAAATCAACTTATAAAGAAAATAAAATAAAAGTGATTTTCTCTATAAACATAGTAATAAAAATGTAATAGTAAACTAGAACTTCTGACCCGCGCGGTTGCGCGGATTATTTATATTTATAGTTTATGTTTTTAAATTACAATTTTATAGTTTGATGATATTTTATAAAATTTGGCTCGTGTCGAAATTGTATTTTCTAACTTTAGGTTCGGTTCGGTTCGGTTATGGGTTTTGGTTTTCGGTTTTTTGTTTTTGGTTAAAGAAATATAGTAATAGTTGGGTTATTTATTAATTTGAGTTTGATTTGAGTTTTGTTATTTTGGTTTTGGTTTGTTTCAAATAATAATGTTAAAACTCGATAAAATCTTGAGTTCTTCGACCACAGGGGTCTAAATAGGGATATGAAATTTTCGATTTTGATTCTGATTTAGACAGCTCACTACAAGAAAACAGCGGCATACTGAGGGAAAAAATCGTCGGTATGTCGTCGGAATAAGGCTATTCCGACGACATACCGACGGAAAAAGTCCTCGGAAAAATTCATTTTTCCTCGGAAATCCCTCGGAAATTTCTGACGGAATTCCGAGGAACTAAATTTCCGAGGAAACTCCGAGGACCACTAGATCGTCGGAAAGTTCCTCGGAATATACCGAGGGAGGACTTCCTCGGTATATTCCGAGGAAATTTCCGATGGACCAATCCTCGGAAGTTCCGATGAAATCTTCCTCGGCCTCGGAAATTTCCGAGGAACGGGGCCTCGGAAATTTCCGAGGAACGTTGTCCCTCGGAAAATTCCGAGGAACATTCCCTCGGATTTTTTTTTTTAAAATTCCGACGACTTATTCCCAGGAAAAGGTCGTCGGAAATTTCCGAGGGTGCTTTTCCTCGGAATTTCGAAAAAACTAATTTTTTTTTAAAAATTAAAATTGGTGAAATTTAAATTCGAAAATATAAAATTAAAATTAAAACTGAAAACATATTAGATAATTCAAATTCTACAAATAAACAATAAAACATTCCGAGTTTTTGGTAAAAAAAAAAAAAAAAACTACGTGTCTTGAATGTTCAGGAACACCTCGTTCGGGTACATCCTCTTCATCATCTCCATCATCTGCTCGTTCAGCCTCTTCTGTGTCTCATAGCCCGCCTGTTGAGCTGCCATCTGGGTCTCCAACGCAGATATCCGATCATCCTTGTCCTTCAGCTGAGCCGTAAGAACTTCTGGATCAACATATGGCGGTGGTGCAGAAGAAGGAGCAGTCGACCGGGAGCGACGACCCAAACCGACCAAACGTTCCTTCTTCTTTGGAACCGACTGAAATATAAATAGCCAAATTTAAATAATATAAATTGATGATAAAATAAAAATCAAGAAATAAATAAATTGAACTT
>NC_027750.1:47267947-47288833 GCF_000695525.1 Brassica oleracea var. oleracea | reverse complement strand
GGTGCTTGTATTTATAGTTGAAATCCTGCCGACAGACCGAGGAAATTCCGGCAGAATTCCGACGGAAACGGCTAGTTCGTCGGAATTTCCTCGGAATTTTTAAAATCCCCCAACGGCTCTCTAACGGCTATAATATATCCTCGGAATTCATCGGTTTTTTTCCGAGGAATACGTTTTTACTCGGTATTCCATAAGAATATTCCGACGGATTTGTATTTCCTCGGAATTCCGTCGGTATATTCCGAGAAAATTCCGAGGAAACACAAATTTTGTGTTTCCTCAGAATTTCCTCAGAATTTCCTCGGAAATTCCTCGGAATATTCCGAGGATTTCATTCTCCGTCGGAATGTCCGTCAGAATACCGCTGTGTTCTTGTAGTGGCTATATTCTTATTACATTTTCTGGTTTTATTTTGCGTTATCGAATGTTTTTATACTTTAAATATGTCGGTATATCTAAAGTTATATACTAAGCCAGAATATACTAATATCATTCTGAAATAATAAATATTTTTAGTCTATATAAGGATTAGGTATGTAACCTGCAGTTGAGCATTTTGAATACAATTATAATTATTTATATTTTCTTTATATTATAAGCAGTTCATGTAGTGTTACAGTTCCCTAATCTTTTCAAATGCATCAACCATCTCCAACACATTTTTTTCATTTTCTTGTTCCTTGTTTGTGTACCTCGCAACCTTCCATAAGAGC
The DNA here is from genome assembly GCF_000695525.1 of Brassica oleracea var. oleracea. NCBI lineage: Eukaryota > Viridiplantae > Streptophyta > Magnoliopsida > Brassicales > Brassicaceae > Brassica > Brassica oleracea. Next base: position 47,288,120 of record NC_027750.1, on the reverse strand, counting down.
TAGGTCAAACCTCTGACCTTATATCCCCTAGGTTGCTAACTTTTTTTTTGTATGTGTGAGGTTTTAGGGACATAAGAGTATGTATACATATTTGATCAAAAAAGAGTTTGTATACATATATTCTACTGAGTTTTAAAATTACTTTGTTGAATCAGTTTCTTCCCTAATACATACAACCTTCTTATCAATGATTTAAGAATCCTATTTAGCTTGTGAACATAAATGTTGTTTCTTTTCTATATATCTACTCATGAATAACCATTCTTTCTCTCTATTCAAACAATTAAATGGCTCTACCAGCTTGATCACATACATATATAATATTAATAATAAGGGAATGTACATATAAATATAAGATATATACAGCAAGAATGCTCCCTTTCACGCATTTCCTCTAAGCCTCCACGTTAGAGAGATAGCAAAGACCGATCAACACAGTTACACTACCCAACCTGAACCTTTTCGTTTCTTTTGTAAATTCACGTAATGACCAAAACACCTCACACCTGTCTCATAATTTCAGTGGCTGTCTATGCTCATCAGTCTCCTTCGCATAGTAATTACATCCACCTGTATTACTGCTCAAAAACAGACCAATGCTGAATCTCATTAGTTTCCTTTGTTTTCATGAACCTCTTTCAATCTTAAAGCGGAGGCTTGAGCAAGAAAAGAGTACACTTTTGTTTAGTTGTCCTTGAGGGCGAGTTGTTAAGCAAAGCAGCACAAGTAGGTTGGAACAATATTGTATACTTTCTTGCAGCTCTATTGGCTTCTCCATAAGACAAATATCAAGAATGAAAACACAAACATACATATTAGCACATATATTATGGGAGTATGAAAACAGAGTAATAAATCATAATAGCATACTCACACTTTCATGTAACAATACACCATAAAAAAAAATTGATTTCCTGCAAAAATAAACATTCACCAGAAAAATGTGAAGTCTTTAACTTTGTAACTATTGGATGTTCAACTACAATTCAGAATAGCATCTTTATAACACTCATAACGTTGCAACAAAACTGAGTCTGGCCACAAATATAACGGATATAAACTTGACCAAAAACTAAAACTTTATAATGACCCATTATTCGACAACGTAAGCAACTTGATCCAAGTTAAATAATAATTCCAATTTAGATCGATAATAACCTGAATCATGTGAAAGGTTTGACGGAGGAATCATCAATTAGGTAACGACGTTACTCGAATCATCAATATCCACCTGATGGTTGCTCGTTTTTTTCACTGTTCTTCAAAGCTTGACGACGACAAACTTTTTGTAGAATGTTATTTAATTTAATAGGTTTAATTTAGGTATTCTGAACCAATTGGTTTAATTTAATTTAATCAGTCAACATATAGAATATTGTAAGCATGTTCTTAAATTAAATCACAACATGTTTGATAGGTCCAAATATAAAACATGTCACAGTATTTTTAAATAGGACTCTATTTTAATAGAGTAGAAACGTAGACACAATTTTTAGAAAACCATAAAAATCAGTTATCATTACTAAAACCAAGCTAACTTAAAACAATGAATAATGGAACATTGTCATATCGCAATATTTTATATATCATATCATAACAAAATATCAATAAATCAGAATTACTTTATAAGTCATATACAAACTAATTAAGTTAATAATTATTAATTAATTACCATGAAACTAATATATTTATATTAGTATTATAATATTAGGTTTCAAACTTGATGTGAATTCAAAGTTATAGTAAATTTTTGATAAATGTTTGAAATATGTTATCATTATTAATGTAATCAATATAATTAATTAAACAAACACACAAGACTATCAGTTCAGTTTAAAACCGAACCAAACCGAATAATTTGGGTTAAGAAACAATTTAACCAAATGATTTCATAATAAAATTTTGTTTCTTGGGTCAGTTTAGGTTTGTTTTTTTTGTTCACCCCTATACTCACTTATGGTTTTAATATAATTGTGGCAATAGCAACGGAAAATATGACACGACTATATGAACTACTGTTCAGAGAAAACATGATGAAAAACCAATCTGTCAGAATCACGAGAAGTGGTGATTAGGGGGCGAAAAGTAATTGACATACAATGAATCCATCACGTATTTATCAACTCTATAATTAGGGTTCGCTATATTTAGATTTTTTAAAAAGTGTACCAAAAAACGCAAATTTCACTTCCAACTATTAATATTCCATGCCGCCTTTTACGCTCCGCGTCTCATTTCTGGAGTGAAAATAGGGTCCAAAAATGGTGAAAGAAGAGGTTGAGAGGGTGACAAAAAACAGGAAAGATAATCAGAGACATTATAGAAGAAGAAAACGAATCACGGAGAGATGACGGTTATTAATATTATCTTCAGAGTTGAAGAGATTTGCAAGAAGTACGACAAGTACGACGTCGACAAGCAGCGCGAGCTCGGCGCGTCCGGCGACGATGCCTTCTCCCGACTCTTCAACTCCATTGATACCGATATTGAATCGGTTGTACATGTTCGCCTCTCTCCTTCTCTCTTTTGAAACCCTAGAATAGATTTTTTTCTTTTTGATAAGTCCTAGAATAGATTCTTGCTAGTAACGTAACGTTATTGAGTTTTATATTTTGTATCGTAATATGTAGAAAGCGGAGTTGGCATCAACAGAGACCAATAGAGCTGCAGCTGTGGCCTTGAATGCTGAGGTTCGAAGGACGAAAGCGCGTTTAGCTGAAGATGTTGTTAAACTGCAGAAACTGGCCGTTAAAAAGGTTAAAAATTAATTACATATCGCCAGTGTTTTTAAAACCGGACCGGCTAGCGAACCGGAAATGTTTTGGGTCATGGGCCATTGTGGCTCGACTGGGTCTCAACAGGGTTCGATCAGGTTTACTTAGATTAAATTTAATTTAATGATATTTTATAAATAATATGCATATTCTTAAAAAAAATAGATCATATTAAATAAAATGTTTAAATATCCATAATGTGTAGAAAAACTGAAAAATAACAATTAAAATCTAAAATCAATATGAAAAGCATATTTAAACTTTATTCGTAGTTTTTATCACTCTAAATTTTCACCACCTTTAAAAAAAATTATATACACATTAAGTAAAAAATATATTTTGAAATACAAATTTCACAAACGTAAATGTTTTAATTATTTAAATTCTTCAAAACAAGTGATCATGAAATAAAATTTAAACAAAGTGAGAAGTAGGCACAAACAATATCTTGACGTGAATATTAAACTTTGTGAATCTTGTAATTTATGAGTTGTAAAGACGACAAAAGAAAAAGACGAGAGACGATAATTTATTAATCGTTAATAAATCTTATTTTTACTTAAAAAAAGAAAAAAATTTAATTGTTTCATTAACAAAATTTTGGCTTATATACGAACCGGGATTTGACCGGTTCATTGGATCGCCGGTTCCCGTATTTTTGACGGTTCGATAGAGGTTTTTAACTGGTTTGATTTTAGTTGGGTTTTATCATTAACCCAACCCGAATTATTTTTGGTTCACGGTTCAACCCGGTCCGATCCGTTTTAATTCATTTTTAACCGTTTTAATTGTTTCGAAAAAAAAAATATTACCGTTTTAATTCACTGAATGAGTGAAGCCGGATGAATATCAATTGGGTGTGTTCAAACTTTGGAGTGCATACATATATATATACAGGTGAAAGGGCTAACAAAAGAGGAACGAGAGTCCCGATGTGATCTAGTTATCGCGCTAGCCGATAGGATTCAAGTGATACCTGACGGACATGAAAGACAAGCTAATAATGAATGGGGAGGTGCTTCTGCCCCTAACAAGAACATCAAGTTTGATATATCTGGTACTTCGGCTTTCCTGTTTTCTCCTTAGCTCAAGATTCTGTAAATACTAAAAATATAAATAAGATTTGCTTTTTTATTTCTTCTTGTTAACCATCAGAGGAAGACATGGATGATGAGTTCTTCCAGCAAACTGAAGAATCCAGCCAGTTTCGACAAGAATATGAAATGAGAAGAAAGAAGCAGGCATCTAAATACATCGATCTAACTTTTTTTTTATTTTGACAATGAGGTTACAGATTTAACGTATGATTTTTCTTCAGGACGAGGGCCTTGATGTTATCTCAGAAGGTTTGGACGCACTGAAGAACTTAGCACGTGACATGAACGAGGTTTGTTGTTTCCTCACCTGCCCAAATAATATAATTTTTTTTTATCCGGTGGAGACTTACATTTATTTTTGTTTCAGGAACTTTTTTTTTTGGCTAACTTTTGGAAATCTAATCTATAGGATCTTAATTTTTTGTTTCAGGAACTTGACAAGCAAGTCCCATTGATGGATGAAATGGAAACAAAGGTATTCGTTTTCCTATATATCATAATTTTCGACCCTCATTAGTCAGTTGAAGAAAATGCTAGCATGACATGTAAGTTATGCATGGTTGTCTTAGGTTGATGGAGCAACTTCGGATTTGAAGAACACCAATGTTCGGCTCAAGCAACAGCTTGTAAAGGTAAACAAAAGAAAACCAACCAATAATTTGTTTAATTAGTAAATCAACTTATTGTTATTGTCATTGATCATACGAAACCATCTGCTAAAATTGGTTTGGAATTTCAGATGAGATCGAGCCGCAACTTCTGCATCGACATTATTCTTCTCTGTGTGGTCCTTGGAATCATCTCTTACATCTATAAGTAACCCAATGTTTCAATTCCACTCTCTACCTTTTCTTCACCTCCAAAATTGTTTCTCTAACAAGTGGATCATTTACGTTGTTCATCGCAGTGCTCTGAACTAAAGTTGGTGACGGCATCAACCGACATTCTCATTGCCATTGTGAAGCCTATGGTAACTTCTTAACCAAAGTAATAATAGTCATTTCTTGGAGAGCAAGGAAACATGTTTTTTTTCACAAGCTTTTACCATATGTATACAGTTTTAAGGAATTATTCTTGGCAAAAAATAAATATATATTTACACAAGTTCGCTGCTGTAATTGTGTTTGTTTTGTTGGGCGATTTATTTTTGTTGAATCAGAATGTTTTAGCGTTTCCATGTGTCATGAATTTGTAAGAGAATGGAAGTAAACGTTTGTGGACATTGCATAGTGGAAAAGTCTTTTTTTTATAGTTGAAAAGTCATGATTGGAAGCCAGTTAAAAAAAAAAAAGTAATGATTGGAAAAATGATTTTACCTACTTTTAGCTTTTTTGTTTGACCAAAAAAGTTTAGAGTTTACTAAAACCTAATGATCTGGAAATCTTATGAAACATTTCCTAATTTAAATATATAAGTTTTTGGAGAAACACAACTAATTTTTTATAGAAAAAACAAACTAAATTAAGTAAACTCACAAAAATAAAAGAGAGATAAAGAAAAAATTTTGAAACCAAAATAAAAATAAATAATTCAAAAAAAAATTCCTAATTTCAAAACACCGAAATTTCCGATAATTATGTAGTCTCTATTCTTTTTCTAAATATTAATCTGTAAGTTTTCCAAGTTAATGAAAAGACACTGAATAGTCCTGTCCTTGCACAGATGTCACAGTAATAGAGATGTCACAGTAGTAGTCCATGTATTAATCCTCGCAAACCAATAAATTTTTGGTCGAGAAAAATCCCGCTCGACCAATTTTAGTTGTTCAACCAGGATTAATAGAAATAAAAATTGACCCGGTAGATTAATTTCTCGACGGGACTGTCTTGTGGTCGAAAGACCTTCGCTTGATAGTTTTGGTCGAGTCTTAAATATTTGGTCGAGTCTTAAATATTTGGTCGAATTTTTATTAAGTTGACGAGATTTTCCGAGAACAAGACAAGAAGAACAAGGATTATTTGGTTGAAAACTTATTTAAAATTTCGACAAGCTGCCTAATTAATTTTGGACCAGGCTCATGTCTTCCACTGGCCTGCTTGCTCAATATTCAATCACATGACTTGCACCTGCCTGCTTACCTAGCTTCGTAGTACATGGCACATGACAACCACAAGCTGCTTGTGTGCTTTGCTTCCTCTCTTAATTATTTATGATTTGCTGGAAACTGCTTCATGAGAGGGAAAGAGCTGTCTGGTATAGATGGTGAAGCAGGTTGCCAGCTGTCTGCTCTCAGCCAAGCTTTGTTATGAGCTAAACCCTCATGTGAAGTAACACAGATTGTATTTAACCCTTCTCCAGCTGCTTCCCACGTCCTGAAACCTAAAGAAAAATCAAGAGAATTTCAGAGAGAAAGAGAGAAAGAAGAACAAAAAATCAGTGAAAAAAATTCAGGAAAATAAATCAAGAAAAATTGTTGGTGATCTAATATTCAACCCTACCTCAGTTTGTTCCCTTGAAAAATATCAGAAGCTGAAATTTTTAAATAAAACCCTAGACCTAGTTCAGTTCAGATCATGATCAGACCTTGATCTTTCTCTTTGATCAGTCCAGCCGCAAGCTTACCTTGGAGAGGAGAACCATCTGAGTTCATCCAACGGTTTAGATTTTGGGTAAGCTTCATCTCCTTGCCTCAGACCTTGCTTGAGCAGAACCAGTTCATGTTTAGCTAGGGTGTTGGTCGGATCACTTGTCTAAGTGATTATATGGTTCAATTTGTTCGTTTCGGTTTGAATTAATTTTCTGTAAACCGCTAGCTAACTGATGTGAACTGTCTAGACCTAAGCTGAACTGAACTGATCCTGTCCTGAATAAAACTTGTCTGAACCGAGCTGATCTGATTTTGGATGAGTAGAACCGAGCATGGACTGAGCTGATATGAACCTAGATAAACTATTATAGCTTGAACCAACTGATCTTATGATCATACACTTCTGTTTCAGGTCAGAGGTGGAGTAAGGCTTTAAGTATCCAACCAGTTTCAAGGCTAATCTCTTGGGTGAGTCTAGATGGATGTTGAGTTAGATCATGAAGAGTGCATGATTAAATTTAAAGTGAACGGTTAGTTAATAATGTCTCTGAATTTTTGTGAATTGTGTTGTAAACACTTACTTGAAGATGTAATCAAAATGTTAAAGTGAGGTTAATCTTAATCTTAATACTTGTTCTCAAGTACTAATCTTAATTAAGAATTAATCTTGGACTAATTAAGGATTAATCTTGGATTAATGAAGGATTAATCCGAGATCATTAAAGATTAATTGTGATTAATTAAGGAATAATTATGGATTAATTCGGGAATAATTATGGATTAATTCGGGAATAATCATAGAAGTGAAAATCATGTGAAGTCTTGTTACATTCACTATCCCTAAAGTCTGTGCATTACTGTGACTTGGTCCTGCGAACGGAACAAGATCATGAAGACACGTTGATGGGGTAGCTCCCTAGAGACCGTGTACTGCATGACGATGCAGTGTTGGATTGTTCATACTTGACATTCGACAATGATGGTGATGCTAACTCACTAGTCTCGGTTAGCCTTAGTGGTTTCTCGGATCTAGTTTATATATTGTATTATATGAGTATGGTAACAGGCGGGTGTTGCGTGTTGTGGAAGTGATGTTTAAAATAAGTAGAGAGGCGGCTTTCGCGGAGATCGTCGTTTAGCCTTAGTCTGCCATCTTGTTGCTTCTGATAGACTAGAGAGGCGGCTTTCGCGGAGATCGTCGTTTCGTACTTCTTGATCGGTGTCGACGAGCGAGGTCGCTAGCAGACTACCTCCAATTTCGATCGCAGATTCGGATGACAAAGACACCCTTGGTGGACGGGTGTCTCCTGTTTCCTTGAGTCCTGGTTCACAGGACAAACTCCGTCGTTGTAAGTCGTAAGCGGCGTCGATTGTTGAAAGCCGCTGTGCCCGAATCGTCTCGTTCTGGTTGAAAATCGAAAGGTTGGAGGCTCGTTCTTGAAGGCGATGGTCCCTTGTCTATGGGTCGAGACATTCATATTTCTCTTGCTCAGCATACGAGATCTGCGGACTGTCGTCCTCCATCTCTTGTTTCTCCTGGCGAGGAGGAGGCCTACGCCAAAGTGGTTACTGCGAGCTCCAAGGTTCGATTCGCTGATCTATGTATACACATACGTATTTTTCTTCGGAAACGTTGGGGTATTGACTTCGTAGTTTTCAGGTCGTGAAGCTTTTAACGAGTTTACCGTAACGATGGAGGACCGCATTCGTGCTCTTCACAATGAGAGTGAAGTGGAGAAAGGAAAGGCCGAGGTTCGGAGGCTTACGGAGGAGCTCCGAGTGGTAAAAGAAGAAACTAGAAAGAAGACGGGGGAGGCGATGCTCTTGAAGGATGAATGGCAGAGGGCTCGTTGTGAAAGGGCGGCTTTTGAGACTGAAGTTTCTGCTCTCGGAACCAAGGTCGCGGAGCTTGAAGCAGGTCGTGATCGAGACATCCGTAAGGGTTCTCGCGCTGCTCGTCGTGAAGTCGCTAACGGCTTCCGAGAGATTCTTGCTTCCTTAGAGAAGAGGTGGGTTGGCAAAAAGAAGGAGGAGTCCGCCGAGATTCAGCTCCACGAGGTTGTCGCCAATCTTGATTTATTGAACGAGATTAAGAAAGAGGGGCTTGTAGTAGATGAAGAGATCGTTCGTCTGAAGGAAATGGTGAAGGACTGCGAAGCTATTGCTAGCTTGGCTGCTGTTCCGGACTGGTCGGTGGCAGGTCTCGACCTCCCTCAAGTTTCTGAAGATTCGGTCGTTAATGACGAAGCTGCGGACTCGTCTTCCGGCGAAGGAGCTAGTTCTTAGGTGTTTTGTTTTTTGTTTTCTATTTCTTTCGTATCGGCTATAAGTGATCTTTTTCGTTTTTGATATCTTTTTTTTTATTTTTGAACAGATAACTAATACTTTTGGAATATATGATCTTTTGATTCGATTCCCTTTTCTTGTTGAGATCTTGCGGTGCCTTCTCTCTTTATAAGGTCTCGTTTTACTTGGTATTGATTTCATGTCCGATAGGCGACCTTTTGGTTGCGCGTTTTATCGATTAACGATGAGACCATTCCTCGGAGCTCGGTCACTTCTTCCCGAGTATGGGCTAGGAGGGTCGGAGATATCGGCCTAGCTGACTGAGGTCAGGTTAGGTCGTCGGCGGCTTGCCTTTTTTTTGGGGCGATTCCAGACTCGAGATCCGGTCCGGTCTGGGATCGTGGTTCGGTCTGGAACCGAGGTGCGATCTGGTGGTGATGATCGATCATGGCCCGGCGGTCGGTCCTGGTTCGAGGCTCCTATTGGAGTGATTCGTTGCGTCTGGGTTATTCCGGCCATCCCGTCGGTACCCGTTGGTCCAGTAGGTAAGGTTTCGGTTCTCGAATCGGATCCAATGGGATCGACGTTGTCGACTCCTGATGGTGTGGTTCCGATGGTTTGATTAGGATCTATAATCGCGCTTAGGAAACTTAGATCAGTTCTCTTAGCAAAGATGTTTTTTCGTTTATCTTCCCCATAGTCGGCGCCAAAATGTAGATCCTAAAACCTACACTAAGTATTTGATAGTGATCGAGAGTTTAATCTAGGGAAGATAAGATGATGTATGCAATGATATATTTAGAACACAACGATATAATCATGTTCCGGTAGGCAAAGATGGATTTTATTGATGAATAAGATTGAATACAATGAATGAGACGAGATCGAATGTTACAAACGGGATCGAAAAGACAAAAGACTTAAAGCTAAGTGAAAACAAGGTTGATGTATGGGTGTAGCTCTCTCTCTCTAGGGTTTTCAACGTGTCCCTTACTTGTGCCCATCGATCTCTTCTTATAGTGGGTAGATTCCGCAATCTCCGCAACCGCTCCGCGATCTCCGGTTCCTTGAATCGATCTCTTCCTGCTTGTCGGAGTCGGGCTTCTTTGTTGGTCGCGTGGCCCAAGTCATTTTAGGCCCATTTACCTAGTTGACTGAAATTGGGTCCAACACTCATCACCTCTGATTCTAATCTGATCCCACGTTCTCGCAGTTGAAAAGTTGTCCTTGTAATCCTCCTCATTATGTCGCCATCATATAACACCTCTTCCCATAGTTGCATTCGGTTTCTAAGCACTCTCAACTGAGAATACACCGCACCAAAAACTCTCCGACCTCGACTGCTGATTGCCCAAACCCCATTTGCACACGCTTCAGCAACGCGAGCTTGGCGAGGAATGCCAAGGTATCTCAAACCCAAATCTCATGTAGCTTCAATAATACTTTCAGTACCTAACCAATCATCAAACCAGAAGAAGGCCGACTCGCCACTTCTAACTTCATATCGCATAAACCTCGAAGCCTCTGGTCGGAGTTTAAGCAATTTACGCCAAAGCTAAAACCCCTTGTTGAGTCTTTTGCATTCCAAAATGATCCTCCACCCAAAAGTTCAACTCCAACCCAAGAAACCCATAGATATCCCGACAGAGAGAACAATTGCCAGATATCCCGACAGAGAGAACAATTGCCAGATAAGACCCGAAGCAAAGACCTTTGATGTTTCTCTAAGCTTTCGAATCCCTAACCCACCTTCACACTTAGCTAAACAGAGATAATTCCAAGAGATCTTTGCTTTATGATGAACATTCGGCGAGCTAGACCACAAAAAATAGCATTACAAAGACTTTCAGTTTCATCCAAACAATCCCTTGGCAAGATAAAAGCCGTGCACCAAAAGTTAATGACGCAAGAAATGACTGACATAATTAAAATATATTAAATAAACTTTTCTTAAAATTTCTAAGCTGGTTTAGTTATTTCAAGTTATTTATATAGATAAGATTCAAATATTCAAGAAAAATATTTGATGTTGTTTTTTCTTCTAATTTATTCATCAAAAAGTCTGTTTACATCAAGTGTAGACAAAATCCAAACCTACAACTCATATAACTTCCTTTCAACTTTACTACTGAAAAAAACAAGAGAAATCACACTCTTGTTTCAAACCAAATTGGAGAGCTTCTTCCATACCCCTCCCCCTTTCCATCCTTATCAAACTAAGTTTATTTCTGATCCATTTTTCAATAGTCTTCTTCAAAACAGATATAGGCAAAGACTTCTCCCCATGCTTGATTTTGTTCCTTTCTCGCCAGATTTCATAAACAGCAGCTTGGAAAGCATATCTGATGCAGAATAATCTCAACCTTACCATATTACCATCTAGTAACAGAGGCACAATAACAGAACAGACCGTAGAGAAGGAGCTTCTCAAAATCCCCAATGAGAGATGTTCCCAAATCTGAGATGAATATGAACATTCAAAGAATAAATGATTTCTAGACTCTGAATCATTTTTGCAAAGAACACAAGTTGTGTTCTCATTTTGGCTCCAGTTAGATACTCTATCCATAGTAGATAGTGTATCCAACATTGCTAACGAAGATATAAAGCAAACTTTGGGGTAGCCATAGAAAACCAAATACCTCGAGCCTAAGAGCAGTTAGCATAATTTTCTCGTATTAACATCCATGTCTCTTGAGTCGAGAATATTGTCTTGAAACCCGACTTCCTTCTCCATTGATTTACATCCTCTACATTATCTCTTAGCTTCTCTTTGACTACAGCCAACTACTCCTCAATAATATTTAGAAGCTCCATTCGGTGCTTTCTTCTTCTTCTCGTACTCAATACCACATCCTCAATTGTAGTTTTTTTCCTTATTCCCATATCAATAATGCTTCTATTACCCAACAGATCAAAAAGCACTCCCATATCCGACCATTTATCATACCAAAAAGAAACATAGCGGCCATTCCCCATTTCCTTTTTGAAGAAAGTCTTCGCAAGTTCCCTCAGCTTCAACATATTTCTCCACATCCAAGAACCCACTTGTGTTTTAGTGCTAACTTCCCAAAAACTTTTCTTCCTGAGAAGATTTGTTTTATTCCATTTACCCCAAAGTGAATCACCCGACATCATCCTCCAAATAAGTTTCAACCCATAAACCATATTAACTTCCTCCAGAGCTCTAATACCCAAGCCACCTTCACTTTTAAATTTACAAATATCTCTCCACGCTACTTTTGCACCCGTGGACTTAAGAGCTGGACCTGACCAGAGGAAAGAAGCGCATAGTTGTTCTACCTCCTTCATACATTTACTTGGACGTCTGAACACTGATGCCCAAAAGTTTACAATACTCATCAGCACTGCCTTGATCAACTGCAACCTTCCCCCGTATGAAAGAAACTTACAAGTCCAGGTGTTTATCTTACTTCTTATTTTTTCCACCAGAGGAAAATCGTCATGTTTTCTCATCACCTGATTCATGAGGGGAAGACCCAAATACCACACCGGAAGAATACCCACCGCAAAGGGGAAATTCATCAAAATTCTACTTCTTTCTTCCACTGACACACCCGCCATGTACACAGTTGACTTCTCAATATTGACATTCAACCCTGACCACTTAGCAAAATCTTCAAATACAGATAGAGCACCTTCAATAGAAACTTTAGACCCTTCAACGAAAACCATCAGATCATCTGCAAAGCATAGATGAGTAAGAGATAGGGACTGACACCGTGGGTGATACTTGAACTTCTTCTCTTGCACTGCCTTATCAATCTTATGAGATAGCACATACACAACACAAATAGATAAGGAGAAAGAGAACAACCTTGTCTCAGTCCTCTTGCGCTTTGAAAATACCCTGCAAGTTCCCCATTAACTTGTACTAAGAACGAAGGAGTAGTTATACACAATTCCAGTGAATGAACCTGACAGGAACTGCAATTGCGTCCAGACTTTGCAACACAAACTCCCACTGTACTGAATCAAATGCTTTCGAAATATCTATTTTGATCACACATCTTGGGGAAATAGAATCTTTGTGATAATCCTTGACTAACTTCGAAGCTAATAAAACATTCTCCATTAGAACCCTTCCTCTAACAAATGCAGTTTGATTCTCTGAAACTATACGAGGGAGAATCAGCTTAAGCCTATTAGCCAGTATTTTTGATACCACCTTGTATGGAACATTGCAACATGCAATATGTCTATAGTCTATATCTCCAAAGATATAAAATATAAAATATAGTACATAAAAGTTTTCATATCAAAATGGCGTACACTTTTTAATTGATTTTCCATATCGATTTTCTTGTAACTTAGAAAATTGTAGTTATATACATTTAATGACGATTTATACAATGATCCGGTGGGCTGTTTTGTCGGGCCATAACAGTGATCCGGTTTTGAAGTAGAAGGATAACAATATCGTTGGCTGTACATCACCGAATGGGTTCCAAGTGCTATAAGCTATATGGGAGGAGGGGGAGATAGACGCTAATGATGCGGATGTGGTTTCAGTGGAGGAGGGTGAGGGAATTGAGAGTAACTCAGAACATAATGAACAGGTTGATCAGCCGAATGTGGCTGTATCTGATCTCACGGGGAAAGGAGCTCTCCAAAGGCAAGGCATCACTCATCGTAGCCGAGGAAGAGGCTTGAAAAGGGCTATTGTGAACTCAAGGAGTCTGGTTCAAGCTGTTACACAACAGCAGAAGGGGTCTCAACAAGCGAAAAAATCTTCCTCTAGGAAGCATTGATGTCGTCAATCTTCGCTTTGAACATGTGTGGGTTCAATAAGCCATGCAAACAAAGGGTAGTAAGACATTGGGTTAAAGTGGCGAAAATGTCTTTCGGTGTTTGTTAGAAACAACAGTGAAGGTTGAGAATTTTCAGAAAGTATTTGATGAAATATTTCCAGGTTGAACTTATTTGCACAATTACTTTCAACATAGGTCAGGGAAGATTTGGGTGTTGGTCTGATGAAGTAGAAGTTCCAGTTCTTGTTAGTGCACAAATGGTCACAGTGCGGGTGAAGTACAAAGGATCGGGTGATACGTTCCTTTCCTCATTTGTGTATCATCAAACTGTGCAATCGAGAGAAGGCAACTATGGAGTGAGATTGAGTTAGTTAGTGGATCTGTGGCGGGAAACAATAACGCTTGGATCATACATGGAGACTTGAATATGGGTTGTCTGTGCAGGAGCATTCTCGGCTATGGCGACACGGTCTGATCACATTGCGATCAAGAAATTTCAGAATGTAGTTCAGAAGTGTGATATGATGGATTTATTTAATGTTGGACCTTCCTTCACCTGGGCAAACTGTCAAGATGACAATCCGATAAGTAAAAATCTTGATTAGGTTATGGTTGATATATGTTGGATAAATGCTTCTCCACACTCGTATACAACGTTTGAATCTGGTGGTGTATCGGACCACATGCTTATGCACACACAGCTTCGAGAAGTCCCTCATGGTAATATAAAGTCTTTTAAGTTTTTCAACCATGTTGCCTCACATCCTCGGTTCCTGGAAGTTGTGTCTCGGGTTTGGAATGACATTGAACCTATGTTTCATTCACGATCAGCAGTTAGAAGATTCTATGAGAAGTTGAATTCCCTCAAATCTGAAATGAGAAGTCATAATGGTGATATGTTTCGTGACTTTCCAGGGAGTGATAAAGCAGCTTATGAGGAAATGTGTACAAAGCAAACCAAAGCAATGCAGAATCCGCAGACATCTTCTTTTGAAGTTGCTTCAGATGCATGATATCACTCAAATTACCCTAAGGAGTGATTTTACTCTCTCAAATAAGAGGTTCAATTGTAGTACTTAGGGATCGAATCCACAAGGAGCTAGGGAACCAAATAAATCTACTTGTATTTGTTAAGTAAGGTGGTTTAATGATTTAAATGTAAAGTTGCAGTTGTTTGAGAAAGTAATTGCTCGGTTGATTGGTTGAGGTTTTGGTGCTTAAAAGAAAATAGCTAGAATTAGGGTTTTTATTCAGGAAATTTGGAATTATAATCCTATAGATGCCTAACAAGTTGCATGCATGATATTGTAGAGCTCAACACTTATAAACGAACCACTAGGATCTCGCTTTCTAGGTTCGTCTATTGACCAGTGTCGATCGAAGATTCTATATGAATATCGATCGATGCATTATTCGAAACGTCGACCGATTATTCAATTTGAATATCGATCGACGCTATTGGTCAAGCGTTAATGCGCGGGTTGAATGTGCTCACTAAGCTCACTAGATCATCTCTTATCTTACTCTAGCAATAATCTTAGCTCAATTAGAATGGTTTCAGGATGAGATTAAAGCTATCACTTATATCTAACAATCCTAGGGCAAGTTCTAGGTAGCTAATCTAGAATCATGCATTAATGACAATCCTAATGGTTAATATCACAACTTAACAATCTATAATTAAGGCTAATCCCTCATAACCTATTTAAACCCTAAAATCTAACAAGAGAACTACTCAGACATGGCCAAGCAATTTATAACAACAATAAGGTATGAAAACTGCTTTAGAATAGTAAATAGATATCAATGGAGTTCCAATCACAAATGTAACTTTGGATCTTCTCTTCAATATATCAAAATCCTAGAAAAACTTTTCTGTGAAAATAGTAAAACAAGAAAGCACACTTTGCCTCTAACATGTTGGCAAAGCTTATATAATTAGGTTAAAACTCGTCAGGGGTAATCTTGTAAATTGGCGAAGACTTGGGCTTCAAGTCGACTGTGACCAAACGGGTTTTCTGCGCACTTCGCTGTTGATCGATGTCAAGATGTGAACATCGATCGATTATTCCTCTTCAATATCGACCGATGGTCGAGCTCGACGGTCATCTCGGGTGCTTACTCCAAATATCTCCAAAATGCTTCAAAATCATCACTTATCTCCAAATCACCTGATCCTATAAATATTCTAAATAGACTCTATAATATAATAATTAATAGTTAAAACACTTATAAACCATGGGTAAAGGTGGGTCAAATCCATGGTCTATCAACTCCCCTAGACTTACCCTTTTGCTTCACCTCAATCAAAACAAACAGGTAGTCACTTGTGAAGCAAGCCTTAATGGTTGTAGCCACCAAGTCATGTTCAAATCCTTTACATATATAATTCTTATGAATCAAGCCTTAATGGTTGTAGCCACCAAGTCCTGTTCGAATCCCTTCCTAATAAATCTCTAATAAATATGTATATATATATAATTATATATATATATATATATATATATTAATATCTATATTTCGAAAATAGAGAGAGAGAGGGTGATAAATCATCTACACAAGGCTTTACCTTCCAGACTTGTTTGAAGAATCCGATCTCATGTATACCAAGCCCCAAGACAAGCAGTTGTGTCAAGTTTAGTGTTGGAGGTAAGCTTTGGTTCCTTCAAACAATCTCAGCAAGTGTGAATAGTTGACCGGTTGATCCACTTTTGTATCGTTAGTACTATCTGCAATCAGTAAGTCTAGAATGGTGCTAAAGAGTGGTTAGATAACAAGCAAAAATCTAATAAGTTCATTATCCCCTTCTTGACTCAATAAAATTTTTTTTTGAAAATATTTTAATAAGACTCATAAATAAACTACTATTAGTAAACCTCCAATGTAAATTTAGTCGGAGTTATGGTTATAATTAAATCATACGGACTCAATGTAACAAGTGAGAACGATATACCAGACCAGAATGGATGTCGACCGATGTAAGGATGTTGATATCGGTCGCGACAAGTGATGCTTTGTCGATCGATGTCGACAGTGTCTCGTCGGTCGATACACACGGCAATCGTCTACTCGGATCTCTTTTTTTTTGTTTTTTTTATGACCTGCAATAAATAAATAAAAACCAATATCAATACTACATATATAAAAACCAAATAAATATTACCTAATAGTGGGTTGCCTCCCACTCAACGCTTTGTTATAGTCATTTATCTTGACTTTGGAGGTGATTTGGCTAGTAGTGTTGAAAGCTGGAACTTTTTGAAAACAAGTGTCCATCTCTTCTCTGCGCTTGTTGAACCATGTACCAGTGAAGTCTCGCATTGCTCCATCCCCTCTGCGCCATTTTTCCTTCATCGTTGCAGTTGTGTTTTCCATCTTCTGCAATATATCTCCAAGACTCTCAAGGTTGAATTGATGTCTTATGAGTGTGGCGTAAGTGTCAGCTGAGATATCCTCTCCTTGGTAATGTGTGTCAGACATGTCTGATGTCACCTTTGGTACTAGCCGGCCTCGGTTTGTAGCGTCGTCGACCGATGTCTGTCTAAGAATGTCGGTCGATTTGTTGTTGTGTCTGTTGATCGATGTCGGTCGATGTTTGCCGGTCGCATGCTGAATCTTGCCTATGTCTTGCCACATCTCCTCCATGCATGTAGTCAACCAACTGATGCTATCATTCAGTGGATAGTAGACACCATCAAGCTTCATCTGGAAATCACCTTTATACTTCTCTTGGGCTCCACAGACTCCATAGAACATCTCATTGATCTCGTCCTTGGTGTAGATCTCTGGTACCAGCTTGGTTTGTGTGAATAAGCTAGCATGTTCTGGAACACATATGTAGTTGTGCCCATCGCTCGAAGCTCTTTCCATTAGCTTTCTGATATCCTCCTTGGACACATTGATGATGTGTCCATCCACATCTCTTGCACATCCCTGATTATCTCTGTAGACTCCATACTCATCTTTTTCTTCCCAATAGAATTTTCTGGTTCCAAAAAGGTGAAAAGCTCTTCTGCCGAATTCTGGACATCTGTCGATCGATGGTGGGATGTTAACATCGGTTGACAGTCGAGTAGGATGTCTATACTTCTTCTTGAAGCGATTGTCTATGCCACCAGATGTGTCATAGACTTCTTTTGTAACCTTCTGAGTTGCTGGGACTGTGCGTTGTTGCATGAAGAGAGTGTCTGCTCCATTAGCCATCTGAAGAATGTCTGCAACGTCCTCTCTGGATACTTGCAGTGCATGTCCATCTATTGCTCTTGCATAGCCATCTGGGTCCCTGAAAATACCAAATTCGTCTGGTGTTAGATACTGGTTATCAAAGGTTTTCGCTTACAGTCAATTTTGGTTTTGGACGGATGTCGATCGATGATGGAAGCTTTTCATCGATCGATGAGCCGTTGGCTCTGTCGGTATAATGGCGGAAACGTGTTCCTTCCCCAGTAGCTTCTGCTTGCTGTTGATCTGCTTTATCACTTCTTTGCATGTTGAAAAGTTCCTCATATGTGAAACCCCCATGAGGTTCATCTGCTCCTGGCTCATGAATTGTCGTTTCTACTGCATAGCTTTCGTGATGGTGATCATCTGCCCAACTTCCAATCGAGTAGTCTCCTTCCCGCACACGGTCGACTCCAGTGTCGATCGATGGGTAGTAGACAATGTCGGTCGATGCTCGTTTTTGGTTTCTCTGATGAGGTTGAGTGTCAATCGATGTAGAGACTGTTTTGTCGATCAACGGCGCATTCCTTTTCAAAGAGGAATGATGTAGAAGTTTATCTTCCTCATCAAGAATGGCTATGTACTCGGTAGTACGTTCCTCCTTATAATCTTCATCATACTCCTCCGTATGCATGTTGTGTCTTGTGTATGCTGCCATAGTGGGGTTGTAGTAGTCGTTCTCCCAATCTTCTGGACTACTGTCGACCGATTCTTCCCTAGGTGCGTCGGTCGATTTCTGCTGGGCACTGTCGATCAATGTTGCAGTGTGAGTTTTGATCGACGCCGAGTATTCAATCTCGTATTCTGCTCCACAGTGGCAAGCTGCAATAATTCATGGATCATTAATTCTTTTGGAGGACGTCTGTTGCTTCTTGACTGGAATAGGGTTGTAGTGGACATGAGGATCTATGAGCGTTAGGCACAACTGGTTGTCTCCCCATTTCGGATAATATCAAGACTAGTTTGCAAGTTGCACACTGCTCCCACTGTTGACAAGAAAGCTCTCCCAAGTACTAGAGAAGAGTTCAAGTTTAGCTTGATATCCAAGACATGGAAATCAAGTGGAACTAGGGCATTACCAATCTGCACCTCTAGGTCTCTCACAATCCCTCCTGAGTTTCTCTGAGAACAATCCACGAATTTGAATAATTCCTTGAAAGGCTCCCCACCTGCAGACCCAGATGGTTTGCCATAACCCTAGGTAGGATGCTGACTGATGCTCCTGTGTCGCACAAGGCATGTAGAAACTCAATACCCTTCACCGTACATGGTATTGCAAATTACCCAGGATCACTCTTCTTCTTCAGTGTAATCCTCTTCCTCATCTTTTCTCTAGCTTCACAAAACATTCTCCTATGTCTTTTTCAGTCTCCCTTGTTTCTTTGAAGAACATCCACAATCTGTGGGTAAAATAGGCTTCCTCGAATGGCTTTTCTAAAGGAATCCTGAAAACTCTCTTCTGGAAACTTTCCCTTTCCTTTTCATTAGCTCCCCTCTTCAGATGTTTTGCCACTTTTTCTTTTCTTTTCCTCAGGGTTCTTCCCATAGGAACCCTATCAACTTCCATAGGATCTGCAACATCATCTGAAGGTATCCTGGCGGTCTCTGGTGGGTTTTCTAAAGGTTTGGGTTTGGGCCTGAGTGCATTAAGACGTGCAACATCTATCTTTGGTGTCTACACTCGGTACGTAAGAGGTGCTCGTCGATCGATGAACCTTGGAGGTTGTCGATCAATGTCGGTCTCTGTTTGTCGATCGATGGGAGTATCAGAATGTCGATCGATTTTTACGTAAACAGGGCTGGCGGATGTGTGTGTTTTGCTGCGAACTCCTCGTGAGTCAGAATCCTCACGGCATTGCAAGATGTGATTGACTCCGTTGGTGTCATCGATCGATGCTCTGGAGAGCCTGTCGATCGATTTGGATTGTAATCCGTTGATCGATGTTAGAAGTCTGGCGTCGATCGACACCAGTGCGGTCCGCCGAAACTCATCAAACTTTCTACTTCGAAATCTCCTTCTTGCAGCTTCTCTTGATTCACCACTTGCCAGAAATCATCCCCAATGATCGCATTCACGTGGTGCTTCATCACATCATCGCCTACCCCTCTTGTCAAGGCTTCCTACCTCTTAACAGCTTCTCCAGTCTGAACAACCTGCATCTCCAGCTTCTTCACATGAGTGCTCAAAGTCTCAAACTTTGTGTTCAGGTTGGTGTAGACAGAATCAATCTTCCCATTGAAGTCCACTGATACAAGACTTTTCAAGGGTCTATGATCAAATCAATGTAGTATAAAAGATTGTCGAACCAATCCTAGGTGATTATGATGCAAAGGGAATGCAAGACCATGCTTAATCTAAGTGCTACCAGTTTTTGAGATGATTTGAAACTAACTTACTACCTAAAATGCAATAAAGGCACAAGCTTTCTTTCTTATAAGAAGTGAGAACTCATGGGCTATGGGAACTGATCTTGGGTGATCAAGATTCAACCTAAA
>NC_027750.1:47265791-47266566 GCF_000695525.1 Brassica oleracea var. oleracea | reverse complement strand
CACACACACACACAAGGTGAAGTCTCACAAATGGGCACATGATCTCAATCATTTGGCTAGGTATGCAATGGTCTAATATGAATGAAGAGATGGGTTCAAATGTTTTTTTTATTTAAGGGTGGTTATCACTCAAAACAAGGAGCTTGATCATTATGCAAAATTTACCTAAGATTAGAAGCAACTCATGCATACATAGATTCATTCTCATCATTCTACCCCATTTTGTTATAAATGATCACAAGTACTACCCTCTTTATCATCATCTCAAAAATCAATCTAAAACCACTCACATCACTCACCCAATGTACAACTCTCTCCTTGCTTCACACCATTCTTCTTGAGAAGACTTTCAAACAGCTTGTTGATGAAGTGACATGGGGAAAGATCGCGGTCCCGGAACTGATCGCATTGTGGATGTAGGCACTTCGTCTCGAGCTGGAACAAGAACCAACCCACCACGAGCAGGACGATCAAAAGCCTCCATTGATCTCACTTACTTGAAGAAAACCCATTTCCTTACCGGTCAATCTGGCGATCGGTATGGTTACCCCTTTTGGTCCACTGATCTCGAACCTGAGCAGCTACAGATATTCCTACCTTGTGAGAGATTGACGACGCTATCTGATCCTCGGCATGTACTTTTCGCTCCAGCTGCTCATGAGCTCATTCCCGCAGATTTTGGTGTACTCGAGACCATCACCAAAGCGCGCAAAAAGAAGACCAAGGCCAGTTCTTCTCGGGCAGCTCGTCCTAGTGATGCTGATGAAGAAGGACT
>NC_027750.1:47264978-47265636 GCF_000695525.1 Brassica oleracea var. oleracea | reverse complement strand
AAGAACTCAGTGAAAGCGCTTAAGAGACAGATGAAAAAGGTCACTGCACTTCTCTCTCAAGTGTCTATCGGTTCTGGTTGTCAACGGGATGACGTGTTGGCAGCTGCTGGTCCATCTACTCTCCCGTACCCCGTCTTCTATGGACCTCCTCGTTCCCCGGAGTACCGACTCCATCGTAGACGCAGGAACACAGCTCCTCCACCCCGAGACTCCTCCAACGAGTCTCCTTCAGTCGCTACCGACGAAGACGACACGGAGGGAGCATCCTCCTTTGCTTAGCCAGGTTTCATCATCACCCTTCCTTTGTATATATCAGTTTTTCTTTGCATTTATTTCTCTTTTCGGTATCTCCTCCTACTTTCTAACACAGAGACTGTGTGAACAAAGTTTGGGGGAGGTATCAAGTATTTGATCATGTTTTCTTTGATGAATTGAGTCTCATGCATCGCATTGTACATACATATATGCATAGAAAAAACCAAAAAAAAATAAAAATTTTTTGACAAAACACAAAAAGAAACCTGTAGTTGCATCACTTGCACTTTTAAGATTGAGTCTAGAGCATATAGGTTGCATTCACTTGCATTGGGAATAATGATTTAAAATGCCTTGCAAAGAACCCTTGTCTAGAACTCAAAATGACACCCTAGTTAAACAT
>NC_027750.1:47260850-47261257 GCF_000695525.1 Brassica oleracea var. oleracea | reverse complement strand
GCCAGACCGCTGCGCCTCTCACAGCGGCTTATTGCCTCAAAATCTCACAGACCGCTGCGACAAGTACGAATCGGGCAGGGGGTAGAGTATTTTCACAGCGGTTTGATGAGACCGCTCCAAGATACCGCTGTGAGACTTCAAGCATATTTCTCATTTAGTCGCAGCGGTATGTGTAGACCGCTGTGGTTGGCCGCTGTGAGCGTTTTGAACCTCACCACACCTCGTTTAATGCCACAATCTCTCCTCTTGGACCTGAAGGTCTGATTGACACAGAAAAATAGCCAAAGACATACTAGAAATAGAAAAAATAAAAATATGTACAAGGATAGACAAGGGACTTCCTCCCAAGTGAGCTTGTTCTAAGTCTCTAGCTTGACTTCCTTTCTTCTTGGCTAGGCGAGAATGGG
>NC_027750.1:47260466-47260750 GCF_000695525.1 Brassica oleracea var. oleracea | reverse complement strand
AATGCAGCCTCCTTGCATAGAAGCTTAGTCATTGGCCTTGCTATCATAGAGAAGTCTTGGATGAATCTTCTGTAGAATCCAGCATGACCGAGGAAGCTTCTAATGTCTTTAACCATCTTTGGTGCAGCTAACCCAACCATCACTTCAATCTTGGCCTTGTCTACCTCAGTCCCCCTCTCTGAAATCTTTTGTCCAAGCACAATCCCTTCCTTAACCATGAAGTGACACTTCTCCCAGTTCAGCACAAGGTTGGTCTCTTCACATCTCTTGAGGACCCTCCTAAG
>NC_027750.1:47191673-47257096 GCF_000695525.1 Brassica oleracea var. oleracea | reverse complement strand
TCCATGATGAGCCCAAGAATCAAAGATGATTTGGTGCTAAACATGATAAGAGATCAAGAAAATCAAGCAATCACAAGAGAGAAATGATCAAGATATAATCTTTCACCTCCAAGTTCTTTTGTGATTTGATAGAAAACCAGATAAGATCCTACAATTAGGTCTGAAGGACCTTTATAGTAGCTTAAAGTCGAACCTGGTTTAACCCAACAAACCTGGGTTAACCAAAACACAAATTGGTAATTATTTGGGTCTGGTTTAACCCAACAAACCTGGGTTAACCAAAAGACAAATTGGTAATTATCTGGTCAAACCCGGAAAATGTTGACTTTCTTGACTCGCAGCGGCCACGTGAAACCGCTCCGCCTAGCCGCTGGGACACTCGCAGCGGCTTACTTGCTTCGTCATCACACCGCTGCGACAAGTACGAATGCGGCAGGGAACGAGGTATTTTCCCAGCGGTCTCGCAAAACCGCTGCGTCAGGCCGCTCCCGCACTTGGTCTCCATTTCTTGAGTCTTCATCTCTCGAGCATCTACAGCGGCTTCGATACACCGCTGCACAAGTACGAACGCGGCAGGGAACGAGGGATTTTTCCAGCGGTCTCGTCACACCGCTGCGTCAGGCCGCTCCCGCACTTGGTCTCCATTTCTTGAGTCTTCATCTCTCGAGCGTCTACAGCGGCTTCGGTACACCACTGCGTAAGGCCGCTCCCATACTTCTCCGTTTCACAGCGCTGGCAGCGGCTTCTTGAGGGGCCAAAAGGCCGCTGGGACTTCCTTATGCCGCTGGAACACTTGATCAATGCGTCTCTTTCTCGAGAATCACCCCGTTTTGCCTCCAAACCATCTCTAAATGCTCCAAAGTCACCAATTGAAATCTCCATCACCTCATAAGGACATATGTAATGCAATGCAATCCTAAACATATCTAAATGCTATCCTAAATGGTCAGCATATGCTAGAATGAATGGTTAAAACAATGCAAATTGAGAAGATATCATCCACCGTCATGCGCTGCTGTCCCTCAAGAACCCTATCAAGCATCTCTTCAATCTTGCTTTCTTGAGTAGGCGGTGGTGGCTTCTGGTAGTAGGGATTTCCATAACCTCTGTTGTTGCTGTAGTTGTTGCTGTAGGGTTTCTGGTGTTGCGAACTCTGGTTGAAACTACCCCTATTTCCATAGGAATTTCTGTTTCCACCCTGGTTTCCAGAACCTTGGAATCCAGTTCCACTGATGAAGTTCACATCTTCTTCTTCCTCTGCTCTACCCTCTGTGTCTACAGCCTCTGCATCTTCAACTAAACAGACCTGCTTCCTGAGAAGCTTGTGAACACAGTCCAGCTTTGCCTTCACTTCATCCATCTGATCATTCCCAAGGATGGTGGCAGATCTCTTCCTCTCAAAGTCAGTGTTCTTCGTGCTGTTGCTAGATGCTAAGTTCTCAATAACTTTCACAGCCTCCTCTAGATTCCTGGTGTTGAAGTTCCCATTGCTGGAAGCATCAAGAACCATTTGGGACTGTACCGCGATGCCTCTGTAGAAAGTACTGAGCAATTGTACTTCATTGAATCCATGGTGTGGACAATCTCTTTGATAAGACTTGAATCTGATCCAGGAGCTTCTGAATGATTCTGCAGGCTCCTGAGTGAATGTAGCAATCTTGCTCCTCAAGTCTTCAGCACGCGCTTCATCAAAGAAGTTGCATAAGAATGCATTCTTGATCTCGCTCCAGGATGTGAGAGATCCTGGTGGCAACTTCTTAAGCCAATGCGAAGAATCTCCAGCAAGTGAGTACTTGAAGAGCTTGCATATGAGATAGTCTTCAGAGACTCCCTCGACTTTAATAGCAGATATCAGATCCTTGAACCTTTCCAGATGGTCCATCGGATGCTCGTGAGATAACCCATAGTAGGGTGTCTGTCCCACGAGTGTGTAGTACTGCGGCTTCAACTCGAAATTCCTCTGAATAGTTGGAGGACGAATGGTTAATCTGTTGGTGTAGAACTGATCTGAACGGTTGTAGTCAGCCAATGTTTTGGGTCGAGCAGCCTCATCTACAGGTAGAGTAGTGCCTGTAGCATCAGTTTCAGACTCAGGGATTGCGGCCCCCTGAGCATCTATCCTCTGACCTGCTGCATTACACAGATGACCCTCCTGGTCATGCAGGTCTCCTCTCTTATCACGTACAAGAATCAACGTCGCAACCATGTCTCGCGGATCAGTATCGATCGATGTTCGGACTGAAGTATCGATTGATGTCGGATGGAAGATATCAGATGACAGAAGATGAGTGTCTTCGGTCGACGGTGGTGAGCGAGTGTCGGTCGAACCATGTCTCGCGGCTCAGTATCGATCGATGTTCGGACTGAAGTATCGATTGATGTCGGATGGAAGATATCAGATGACAGAAGATGAGTGTCTTCGGTCGACGGTGGTGAGCGAGTGTCGGTCGACGAGACTAGTGCCTGGGTCAACGGTGGCTGACGAAAATCGAGCGACGAACAAGTGTTGTTGTCGATCGATGAGGAACACGCTTCTTTTCGGATTGAACGCTCCAAGCTTGCAGGATCTGGTGAGAATAGTAGTTGAGTTTCCTTGTTGCTTCTGGTACTGTTGGGCATATACCTGAAAATCCAAAATAAAATTTTGTGTCAGAAATTGGTTTTAAACTTAACAAGAATCAAATCTAATAGGCGATCAAAGCTCCCCGGCAACGGCGCTAAATTTAATATCACTGAAATTACCCTAAGGAGTGAATTACTCTCTCAAATAAGAGGTTCACTTGTAGTACGTAGGGATCGAATCCATAGAGAGCTAGGGAACCTAATAAATCTAATTGGATTTGCTAAGTAAGGTGGTTTAATGATTTAAATGTAAAGTTGCAGTTGTTTGAGCAAGTAATTGCTCGATTGATTGGTTGAGGTTTTGGTGCTTAAAAGGAAATAGCTAGACTTAGGGTTTTTATTGAAGAAATTTGGAATTATAATCCTATAGAGGCCTAACAATTTGCATGCATGATACTGTAGTGCTCAACACTTATAAACGAACCACTAGGCTCTCGCTTTCTAGGTTCATCTATTGACCAGTGTCGATCGATGATTCTATATGAATATCGATCGATGCACTATTCGAAACGTCGACCAATTATTCAATTTGAATATTGATCGACGCTATTGGTCAAGCGTTAATGCGTGGGTTGAATGTGCTCACTAAGCTCACTAGATCAGCTCTCTCCTTACTCTAGCAAGAATCTTAACTCAATTAGAATGGTTTCAGGATGAGATTAAAGCTATCGCTTATATCTAACAATCCTAGGGCAAGTTCTAGGTAGCTAATCTAGAATCAGACATTAATGATAGTCCTAATGATTAATATCATAACTTAACAATCTATAGTTGGGGCTAATCCCTCATAACCTATTTAAACCCTAAAATCTAACAAGAGAACTACTCAGACATGACCAAGCAAGTCATAACAACAATAAGGTATGAAAACTGCATTAGAATAGTAAATAGATATCAATGGAGTTCCAAACACAAATATAACTTTAGATCTTCTCTCCCATCGATCAAAATCCTAGAAAACCTTTGCTGTGAAAATAGTAAAACAAGAACGCACACTTTGCCTCTAACATGTTGGCAAATCTTATATAATTAGGTTAAAACTCGTCAGGGATAATCTTGTAAATTGGTGAATACTTGGGCTTCAAGTCGGCTGTGACCAAACGGGCTTTCTGCGCGCTTTGCTGTCGATTGATGTCAAGATGTGAACATCGATCGATTATTCCGCTTCAATATCGACCGATGGTCGAGCTCAATGGTCATCTCGGGTGCTTACTCCAAATATCTCCAAAGTGCTCTAAAATCATCACTTATCTCCAAATCCCTTCTGATCCTATAAATATACTAAATAGACTCTATAATATAATAATTAATAATTAAAACACTTATAAACCATGGGTAAAAGTGAGTCAAATCCATGGTCTATCAATGCCTGGGAACATTGGCAATATATCTCTGGGGTTGAGGAGCAGTTTTACTACCAGAAATCAAGGGTCCGGTGGTTGGGACTTGGAGACAGAAACTCGAGGTTCTTTCACTGAGTCACTTAAAGCATGAATGTGAGGAATACTATTAGGAGAGTTGTTATGTCAGATGGCAGGATCCTCACCTCTCTCACTGACATCAAGCGAGAGGCAGCTACTCATTTTGAGACTTTCCTGAATGGATCTTAACATAGTGTCCCACATATTTCTCAGGAGGTGCTTTCTGAGCTTATTGACCACCAATGCTCCAGTGAAGATGCAGTTTATGAGGCCCGTGCAGGCTGCTGAGATCAAGGAGGTCATTTTCTCTTTGCCATGTAATAAAGCACCGGGACCTTATGGATTCCCTATGGATTTTACAAGGATGCTTGGTCGGTGATTGAGAAGCACTTTGTTACGGATGTACAGTCCTTATTTATATATGGATTTATGCCTCTAGGTATCTATATATGTCATAATAAGTAATGTCCTATCTAAACTACTTAGTAAGACGGCTATTAATGGGCTTATTGGATATCATCCTCATTGTAAGGAGGTAAATCTCTCTCACCCGAGCTTTGCCAATGACATTGTTATCTTCATTAATGGTACTCCAATGTCACAACATAATACTTTGATTTGTGTTTGAGGAATCTGGATACATGTCAGGCCATGAGAATCAATATTGTAAAATCTATGATCTTTTCTGGGGGAGAGGTAAAGCTTTACTTGAAAATGAAGCAGCAGTAGCCGGCCTGTCCATTTCTGCACTGCCCATTAAATATCTTGATTTGCCTCTTGCTACGAAGATAATGTCGAGGAGTGATTATGAGCCTTTGGTTTCAAAAATTAGGAACTGTTTTCTCTCTTGTTTGAGTAAGGCTCTCTCCTATGCAGGACGCTTACTACTCATAAATTCAGTCATTGCAAGTATATTAAATTTCTAGTGTCCCGCGTTTTGCATTCCATAATCATGTATTGATGAGATTGAGAACATGTGCTCTGCGTTCTTATGGAGTCGCAATCCGAATGACGCTTCCAAGGCCATTTTTTGTGGGAGCATGTGTGTTACCCGTTTCCGGAAGGTGGCCTAGGCATTCGGTGTGTCAAAGAGGTGAGTACAATGTTTATGTGTAAGCTCATTTGGTGGCTTTTTTCTTGCTCTACATCTCTGTGAGGTGAGTGGGCGCGACAATATTTACTTCGGGGTGAGACTTTTTGGGATGCAAAGGATACATAACACGGCTCTTAGGTTTGGAGAAAATTGCTATGGCTTATACCACTAGCTAAGCAGTCTATAAGGATGATATCAGAGACGGTTGTACCGTGAGATTCTGGACGGATGTGTGGCACCCAAAAGGCAGATTGATTGAGCTCACTGGTGAAATTAGAACGCAGAAACTCGGTATAAGGAGAGATGCAAGGGTGTGTGATGTCTTAGTTGATGGTGAGTGGAGGTTTCAAACTATCATGACCAACAAATCAAAGGTGTGATTCAGGATATTGTTCGGTTTCCACTCTCTCTGGCTGTTGCTGAAGCTGACGGGGTGTCTTAGACGTGTGGAGAAGAGGAATATAGTGACAGGTTTGTGGCAGCTCCAACATGGCATCAGATCTGAGAGCATAAGGACGAGGTTCAATGGCATAAGTTAGTCTGGTTTTCTTTGGTTGTACCTCTTATTGCTTTCATTACGTCACTGGCTGTGAGAGACAGACTTGCAAAAGATCATCGTACTCGACAATGGGGTCAGACGCATTGTGGTGAACTGGATTAGAAGCGAGATCACATTTTCTTTGCTTGTCCTTTTACCTTCACGCTTTGGCTACGAGTGGTGGGCAATCTATGTGGCATTGACTCCGATCCGGACAGGGACACAACTCTCATGCGCTTGATGACTGGAACTTTTGACAGACTCACGTTCATTCTTCTGAGATAGTCTTACAGATCACTATTTATTCTATATGGCGGGAACACACACAATGGTAGAGAAAAGTTGGTGGATCAGCTTGCTTGGGTGATTGATAAGACGGTGAGGAACAAAATCACATATTTAAAGTACAATTTGAAGCCAAAACTCCAGGATCTGATGCGTAGATTGTTTAGCGCCCACTGATGGTTTAAGTTTCTTTGCAGTTTTTTTTTAGCAGCATCTCTATATGAACACGTTGACATTCTTAGTACATATAATTCTTTTACAAGATGATCAATAAATTTAGCATTTCATCAAAAAATGATAATTTATACGTGAAAATTGTATTGATTGAATATAATTTTAACATTAAAGAATAAAACTAGGAAAAATGATATGTACAATATATATATATATATAACATTTCATTTGCTTTTGAAGAAAATTGTGGATAAATATTCTATAAAATTATTTAGGAAGGTATATATTTATAAATTGTTATCGTAGTATAATAAAAATAAAAATACAATAAAAACTAAATTAAATATTATTCTATTAGATTATAACCAAAAACATAGGAATTTGTCGCAAATACCACTTTCCTAATACCACATTTCTTTCTAATAGATAAAGTACCATTGTACCCCTAACTAATCAAACATAAACCTTTTGTCTTTCTCCCACGATTTAAAGAGTTCTCAAATTGAACGACAAGATTCGACGACTTCGGCGATTTCTCCGGCGAGATTCGACGAATATGACGATTTCTCCGACGAGATTCGACGACTCCAACGATTTCTCCGGCAAGATTTGAAGGCGCTAACGTCCGCCGAGATTTGGCGAAGACTACAAGCTCAAACGAACAGAACATGATGATCTCTCACCACGAACGCGTAACCAATGTGAGAGGATAATAGATGGTGGTTTCCGTCTCTTTCTGTAGTTTCATCTTTGATTTTTCAAAATCGATCAGTTTCTGGGAAGGAAAACGAAGTTTTTCTCATAAAGTTTTCAAATCTCAAATTAATAAGACTTTATAAATTTATCGATGAAGAACATAGTGCTTATGAATGAAGACGGCTAACCACGACCATCAAGCTTTCTGAATTGTTTTTATGAATTCCATGGAAGCTCCACTTCCACTATTTCAATCTCCTTCTTACGTTCTTGATTCAACTTAGTTTTTGAATCTATACCAAAATCCCGCAAAAGCAATTACTAAATCTTTTGGATTTCGTTTTTGGTTTCTGCTTAGAGTAATCAGAAGACTGCTGAAAGACGCTCTCTTGGATCACGAGGTGGTTCAAAGGTTGAATCTTAATATGGTCTAAAGACCCCTCCTTTATCCACTTGTAAGTCTAAATGAGACATATACGCTTGTTTGGTAGTTGTCTTAGTGTGAGATGCGTTTATCTTTGGGTTGCTTATGAATTCTTAGTTTCGTATGTGTCTCTTGCTTCACTTTATCCATTGATGTTCCTTAAGAAGAAAAACATAGGGAAAGTTTGTTAATTTGGTGAATATCTTGTAGTTTCAGGGCTAACTGCAACTAGATCTGTGTATATTTACTCTTGCAGTTGCATTTAACATGATCTTAGGACCTTTGGGGATATGTCAAAGAACATATTTTTTTATATTCTAAAACAGTGTGTGAATATGATGCTTTGTAACCGGAACCGTATATGAGTCGAAGAACACTAGAAATGCATTGAGGAAACACCATCGAAGCTATGTGGACAATCAAAATAAACCTTTGATAGTGTATAGCATATAATTCAGGACACTGTTTTTTTTTTTTTTTGCTTCTTTTGTACATGAATTATTCTACCTGAGAGGTTTCATGAACCATAATCTTTTTTGTGATTGCAGTGTATATATCCGTTTAGATGCTCTTAAGAAGTCTATATTTGCACTCGTAAATGGTATTTCAAACTGGTTGGTGCTCAGATTGGCTTGCACTCAAGGCAGAGAAAGTATAAAGTGCTTACATGTTAATCTTTTAAAAGATAACAGTGATACTTGAATTATAGGTTTTTGCCGTATGATTTTACAGAAGATTGTGTTTGAATGCTTTAAAATTTTCACAGAGTTTTTCTCATCATCCGATGATGCAAAATTATATGTTTTGCAAAGCCTTTTTGTGTTGATTGTCTTTTTGAGGGACTTTAGAAAAATTAACTTGTAAGCCATTATAAATCAATTTATAAACGTTTATACATTTTTGAGTTCATTCTACTCATTCTGCCTAGCATTAAGTACACTGGGTATTCACCCTATCAATTTTCATAAACCCTTATCAATCAGTAAACAAAAAATACTTAAACATCGACTTATAAACTCTTATAAATTAACTATTTTATATTCTCTTACAAATGAATTTATGAGCATTTCTAAATTCTTATAGATATATTTATAAGCCCTTATAAATTTATTTATAAACCCTTATAAATATATTTACAAACTCGTAAATTTATTTATATAGATTATAAATGCTTACAATCGATTTTATGAACTCTTATTAATTATTTTATAAACCTTTCTAAGACAATTATTACTACCTATGAATGATACATAATATCTTGTAAATGGTTTTATATAAATCATTATAAATAAATTTTTTTATTTCTTATCAATGATTCATAAATAATTATAATGATTTACAAAGACTTATAAGAAATTATAAACACTTATAAATAGCTTTATAAAGATTTACTTATAAATTTTTGTAAGGATTTGTAAATTCTACTAAATGATTTATTACATCTTATAAATTGTGTTATGAATATTATTAAACTCTTATAAAATTTTTTATAACCCCTTATAAATAGATTTACGTATAAATAGATTTATAAAATCTTATGAATGATTTATAAATTCTTATAAGTGATTTTATAAACCCTTAAAATAGTTTTATAAATATTTTAAGTGTTTTATAAAATTTAGAGATAACTATAAAAATTTATAATTAGTAATGGTTCGTAAAAAGTTTTATAAACTATTATAAATGGTTTATATACAAAACTGTTTTATATATTCATATGATTGATTTTATAAACCTTTATAAACAAACATGAATAGGTTTGTTAATCATTATAGATACTTCCTTCTCGCAAACACAATTGATCCATACAAGAATAAATAAATAAATTGAAAGATGGATTAGAGTAAATGGTGTATTTCTTGGCATATGTGATGAGCATTTTTTTTTTTTTGATGAAATTTTAAATTTATTGATCATCGCAAAAGAATGTATGTACAAGACCTAAAGCTTTTTAGGTTTTAAAGAATAGAGACAAAACTTAGAAAAATTAAAGAATATGTGCTTCAAACCATCTTCTCATCAGACCTTGTAGCCTTGGATTCAGAGCATATCCAGTGGAAGTGATACGGTTCCTGACAGTTTTATCAATCAGTTTAGAAACATGATTGACAGTGATGAGCATTTTGGTTTTGCTGAATATTAAACACTTGAAGGAGGAATGGATTGAGGATGGAGGAATGGATAAAACAGGTGAAGCTTGCATTGGGGAAGCTAACTCGTGATAACTACTACTCTAGAATGCTCTCATGAGAAACAAAAAAAAAACTAATGGTGAGTGCAAAGAAGTGCACATAGTAAAAAGAGAAATTTGATCTTTGTTACCTTAGTGTTAAACTCTTCTAGGAAAGTTCCAGAGACATATCATTTAGTTCTTTTAGAAAAGTTCCAGGGACATGCTTAGCTTTTAGCTCTTCAATCCAATCTATCATCACAAATTTCAGTGATATAATTACATATAAACTATAGTTATCCAATCTTTCTCAATTTAATGCTATGAACTAGAGTTGTAAATCATTTCTTGTGTATTCATGTTTTTTCAGTAATTTCATACAACACAATAGTTATGCACACATCTCTAAATCATGGAATCATCTTATATTCTTTCTACCCTTTGAAAATAATGATAATACAAAACAATGTTTCTGACGTTGATCATTGTTTGTAGGCAATACAGTTCTCTAGCAATTACCATCACTATGTCTTCTCTCTTGACTAGTACTTAGACTAAACTTTCACTCTACAGACCCTAAAGCCTCGATTGGTACAACTGATGATAAAGCAGTAGCAATATGTTGTAGAAACAGTATGCTGTAGAAGCTGTATGCTCTCATTAAAGTTTTTAATAAACTGATTGGTAGAGCAGAAGCATCGTACAATTTTAAAATTACCACAAAAGTTAATATATAACAAATTTATTTTGAAATAATATATACTAAATTATAATATATATTAATAACATTTTTTATTAAAAATAATAATTCTTATTTAATTATATAAATTAAATTAAATTTTAAATGTGAATTATTGTTATCTTAAAAAATGTAAAATTTATTTAGAAATATAAAATTTATTCAAAATAAATAAATTATATATAATTTATATATAAATTATCATTATTTATTTATTGGTATAGCAGTAAATGATTCATATATAATATTATCATAAAACTAATATATGATGTATAATTTACTTATTTCTAAAAAGTATAGATATTTTTATTTTATAATATGTAATATATAAATATATATTATGTTATGTTTTGTTATTAAAAATAATGAATGATATGTGTAATTATATAAATGTGAAATATTGTTCTTTTAAAAAAATTATAAATATTTAATTGCAACTTTTATTTTTAAAAATATAATTTTTGTTTTTTATTATAAGCATATATTTTTATAATATTAAATAAAAATAAATTAATTATATATGATTTTTTTAAAATTTCTTATATTATAACTGCAAATGATCTACCAAAAGCTCCATATGAGAGCATTGAACAAAGAGCATTTGGAGAGCATTCACATCTTGTAAATGTTTTTTTAAATGCTTCTTTGATAAATGTTGATTGGATAATGACGAGCATAATGCTTATGATAATGCTCTACCACTCTTTATAATGGCGAGCCCTTACAAATTATTTTATACATATTTATAAGTTATTTTGATTATTTATTAGGACTTTTTAAATCCTAATTCTTTGTTTTATGAAATCTTTTATATCTGATTTTTATAAACTATTTGCAAGTAATTAATAACTGGGACCCATTATAACTCCTATAATTTGTTTATATAACACATTTATAAGCTTTGGGTAGTTAATTTACATAAACATTTATTAATCCTAAGTAATTTTGTTTATTAACCTTAATAGAGAATCTTTGCTTGCAAACACATAGATAATGCTTAGAACTGATTTTATGAGCTCTTGAAAATAATTATTACTAATTATACCGATTTATAGGCCTTTATATATTATATATAGGCTCTTATAAATTAATTTAAATAGAATTATAAGTCTTTATAAATAGGCCTTTGTATATCCTAAACTCGATTGATTTTATAAGAGTTTATAAACTGTTTTTAATACGGTGTTATAAATTTACTGAAATACAAATTTACCTAGTAACTTTCTAAATTAAAGCAGAGCCATAAATCCAAGTCATAAACTCATAATATTCAGAATTCTACAAACAAAGTTCATCAAATACGCGTAGAAAAGATAGTTGTATAAATCCTTACATTAGTTTATACCGATTTATAAGCCTTTATATGTTATATATAGGCTTTCATAAATTAATTTACATAGAATTATAAGTCTTTATAAATAGACCTTTGTATATCCTAAACTCGATTGATTTTATAAGAGTTTATAAATCATTTTTAATAAGGTGTTATAAATTTACTGAAATACAAATTTACCTATTAACTTTCTAAATTAAAGCAGAGCCATAAATCCAAGTCATAAATTCATAATATTCAGAATTCTACAAACAAAGTTCACCAAATACGCGTAGAAAAGATAGTTGTATAAATCCTTACATTAGTTTATACTGATTGATAAGCCTTTATATATTATATATAAGCTTTTATAAATTAATTTACATAGAATTATAAGTCTTTATAAATAGGCCTTTGTATATCTTAAAATCGATTGATTTTATAAGAGTTTAAACCATTTTTAATAAGGTGTTATAAATTTACTGGAATACAAATTTACCTATTAACTTTCTAAATTAAAGCAGAGCCATAAATCCAAGTCAGAAACTCATAATATTCAGAATTCGTCATTGTGTGAGACAATGGAACATATCCTGTGAAAACTGAACGCTAGTCCTTCTAGCCAGCTTCACAATGCTTCCAATGTGAGAGTTCTCTATCCGAGAAAAGTATTTATTTCCTAATATATCAGCTACATTATAGACATAATCCATATTTGAATGTTGGATAATTATGTTTGGATTGTCTGGTGGTTATGTTCCAGCTTCATAAATCCTTGGAGACAATCTCAAAGATGTGCAAAATTCATTTCTATCTAACTGCAAAACGAAATAAAAAGATGATATTAACTTTTAATCATGGTATAAAGATACTTTATCCAAGCATAATGTTTCATGTACGGATAATAAAAGACAAGACTTCTCAAGTTCACACATTTATATGTTTTTTATAGACATATGCGATCAACTTTTGTTTAAAAACTTCTTTATAAAGACTTATAAATCGTTGAATTATTCTTTTAACAATATCCTGAAATCCAGATTTATAAAGGATTATAATTCTGTAAAATGTAATGTTCACTATCCAAAAATCTTAATCTTAACCCGAACTATTCAAATAACAAGTGCAAATCAACCTTATTTGTATTTTGGATAATAGAAAGAAGCAAATCCTAAAATTACTTGAACCTAGATTTTTAAGAACTCAATGTTCATCATCGAACCAACCGTCGTTGATTTTTTGACAGTAGAATGAATAAAATAAAAATATACACAAATTAGAGACTTGCAGGTCGTGAATCTCGTACATGAGTCGACATTTTGAAAATTTTGAATCTGGGTTCTCTGTAGTCGCTTTGTCGCAGGCTGCATTAGAGAGAGACGATGGATCGCGATGGAGAGAGACGATAGAACTCGACGGATAGAGAGATGGACCTCGACGGAGAGAGACGGTGGATCTCGACGGAAAGAAACGGTGGATCTCGACGGGAGAGAGACGGTGGATCTCGACGGGAGAGAGAAAGAGGATGATGTGTTGAAGATAAAGTAAGGTTAGTTTAGTCTTTTACACATTAATGAATGTGGTATTTATGAAAATGTCATTTAGTTGGTGGTAAAATTGAATTGTGGTACCAAAGAAACTGTAAATTGAATTGATGTGTAACAGCTGATTCATCGTAAACTAGACAAACAACATCTAAATCAAAAATCTAAAACAAAAAAAAAAAAAAAACTATACATACTGGAGGTGTTAGTGGAAGTTATATTCATAATGATTATAATAATTTAAAGAGTTTTATATTATTTGTTTATACATTTTCATATTCACGCTAAAATCTAGTGTTATTGGTACGGTGATTTTATAATTCTATATAAAATCTTTTGTTATTCAAAAAATTTAAATGTTAATGATTTTTATATCTATTAAAGTTAATGTTATTGAAAATCTAGTGTTATTGGTACGGTTTGAGTCTATCGGTGACCAATTTGTAAGAGAGAACAGACTTAGTGAAGAGAGAGAGATTCCCTTGTCGCCAGCTTTCTTTTTGGTCTTATCCTATCTGTCTCTTTGCAACAGCCCAAAAGCTTGCTATCAAAATAATAAGAACAAAATTTCATCTATTAAACTGTACCGACAGCCATCCCAAAAAAAAAAAAACCTTTTTTTGATATTTTTTTTTTTAGCAAACACCTTTTTTTAATCTTTCTTGGAAAAAATGGACATCCCATTTTTCAGTCCATCAAACAAAGGAAATATCTTGTTGTATTTTTGCGTAAAGTCTTGTGGGGTTTATATCAAGAAAACTAGTGTAAAACGTTCGTCATTTTGAAATAACATTTCTAGATATAAACAAAGGAAGTACTATTATATGAAGAACATATTTCTTATATGCTTATTATATATAACTTATAAAATAATACTTGAACTTCTTGTCACTTGTGTACTCTATTACAACTGTAAGATTAACATTATTTTTTTAAAAAAAAGATTAACATTTATATATATATATATTCATCTGCTTGCAAAATTAAACATTTATTTTTTTTAAGCTACAAATTTAGATATTTATTATATATGCGAATTTGGTTATTCAGCAGATTTTTTTTTTTTTTTTTGGTAACTCTCTCCATCATCTTGCTTTCAGATTTTTTTACTTGATTTAGTAGAGAACTGTGAGACGAGTTGAAGCGTGTTTCGGTATATTTCTCTGTCCAACTCTTTTGCCTTCTTACTTCGAAACTCTCTTTACCTCTTTCTCTCTCTCCTCTCTCTCAGCTAAACCAACATGATAATACCAGATGATCCTCATCTCCTCTCATTCCCCAGCTACGTCCTTCACCAAGAACACATCACCCCGAATCCTAACCCTAACCCTAATCCTACCGCCTCAAAGTCAAACAAAAGGAAAAGAAATCTCCCGGGTAATCCAGGCATGTACAGTCAATTCAAATCTTGGACTTTGCATATTCTAATATATGCGTTTCTTGAACAGTATAATTATTTTCTCTTTTTCATTTTCTAGTATTAATTTGGTATTTTAAACATACAAAAACAAAAAAAAACAGATCCAGATGCAGAAGTCATCGCTCTATCGCCAAACTCGCTCATGACGACGAACAGATTCATATGCGAGATCTGCAACAAAGGATTTAAGAGAGACCAAAACCTTCAGCTTCACCGGAGAGGCCATAATCTTCCATGGAAACTAAAGCAAAGGACGGACAAGGAGCAAGTGAAGAAGAAGGTGTACATCTGCCCTGAGAAGACCTGCGTACACCACGACCCGGGTCGAGCCCTCGGGGACTTAACTGGAATCAAGAAGCATTTCAGCAGAAAACATGGAGAGAAGAAGTGGAAATGCGACAAATGTTCCAAAAAATATGCAGTCGTGTCGGATTGGAAAGCTCATAGCAAGATTTGTGGTACCAGAGAGTACAGATGTGACTGCGGTACCATCTTTTCCAGGTTTTTCGAAGTATCAAACTCATACCTAATGATTAGTTTTAGTTTCGACTGATCAGGATCTCTGGTCACATGTATAACATTATTGATTTAGTTTCTTTGATGAATAAAATGGAACAGAAAAGATAGTTTCATCACACATAGAGCATTTTGTGACGCTTTAGCCGAAGAAAGTGCTCGATTTGCCTCAGTTCCACCAGCCGCAGCTGCATATTTGAACAATTCCTCGGATGCAGAAGTCAATCTTGGAAACATCAAACCAAATCATCAACAACGACTACTTGATTGTACATCTTCTCAACTGGATCGACACGGTTTCAATGTCAATCGCAACAACATAAATGGCTTCACGGGACAATCCTCCACCAACCAGCTTCCTTTAGCAGCCAACGTTTTCGCATCTTCATCATCTCCATCACCTCATAGTGCATCTGCTTTGCTTCAAAATCTATGGCAATTACAAGGACAATCATATCAGCAGTTGCTACTCAACAAAAACAACAACAACATTATACAAAATGGAATGCCCAATAATCAAGAAGATCATGACACTATAAAAAGGGAATTAGTAATTAATGGTTCTTTGTTTTCTTCGGAAGCACGCACCAGTTATAACCAAAACGGTGGACAGGAAATAGCCTCGATGTCAGCCACGGCATTGCTGCAGATGGCGGCTCAAATGGGCTCAAAGAGATCGTCATCAAGCTCCAACAATGGCATGGCTTTTGGTCTAATGACTTCCTCCATCTTCAACAATAAAGAAATGGAGAATAAAATCAAAACTAAGGAAGTCGATGAAAGAGGCTTCACAAGAGACTTTCTTGGTGAGGGAAGTCAAAACCGTCCGGCCAATATTGATGGTCAACCATAATCTTCCAACCACTACGACGGCACACCAACCACCGAATCACAGTATGTTATATTTCTTTATAAATAAAAAGAAAAGGCAAGAATACTCTGGTTAAGATGTTTTCTAAATGCAGAAACATAAACTATAATCAACGTGACGAGCGGATACATTAAGCCTGGCAGCACAAAATGAAGAAAATTGTGAAAGAAGCTATTCTGACTCGGAACTCGGAGAGAATCTCTGAGTCAACTCGGTCCTGAACACTGGGTCCTCTCGCTTGAGAAAGATAGCTATTTGGGTCCCCTCCTGCATGCAGGGCGAAACCTCTGACCCTGCATGCCCAACAAACCATACACTCCTTTCTTTCTTTTATGAACACACGCTATTTTTTATTTTATTTTTTTTTGTTCACACGCTATTTCTTTTCTTCTTCTTTCCTTCTTCCTTGTAATTATTTCATGATTTTTTTTTGTCAACGTCATGATTTTAATTTTTTTTTTTTTTTTGTAACTGATCATGATTTTAATTTTGATACACTCAAAAAAGAGAAGGCAAGTGTGTACGTAGGTTATCTTAACCCTTCAGTAACTTGTTAGTCTTTTTTTTTTCCTGGTTAAAGGTTACCCTTTTAACATAAAAAAAAGATAAAACTTTTGAAAGTATTAAACCACAAGCAAACTTTAACAAAGTTGTTATTGGAAACCTTTGGTTTTATCACTTAGAAACTTTTCTTTTATTACCGTGTGATTATTTTGGTCGTATGGAAGGGCCAAGTTAATCTCCAATGGAAGGTGCAACTCATGATTGGATTTTTTGCTTTGGATATTCAAATGGTCGTAAGCAATGGATTGGATCCCTATATATTTGTGTTGCCAAATTTAGAGCTAGTAATTTCGCTCTTGAAAGAAATGTATCATGAACTAACATGACAACTCCTCGTCCAACGAAACTATTTTTCTATTGTTTATAGAGATAATTGGCTGTATATATCTTTTATGAGCCAATATTAAATAAATGCTTAAGAACCATAAAACCTCAATTCACTGTAGAATTTTGGCAGTATTGTTCTCATAATACCCTTCTGTCTACGATTTCATTAGATTTGACTTATGTCTCTATTCATCTCTAGGTGCGCCAGCACACTGATTCTAAACCATATTTTTATGTTTTTAATATATTACTTTTTCATTGCCGTAAAACATCACAATCATCTTCTTCCTCTTTCTCAACTCTTCATCAACAAAATTTTTCTACTCCTTTCTCCTTTGCGTATTGATATTTTTCACAAATGATCAATTTTTATTGTTTAATCAATTTATATATATACTCTTCGGTCGACTAACGATTCTCCTTCTATTTTTCATATGTAATTTGAGATTAAAAAAAAGAAAAAGAGAAAAGCGATGATGTTTATGGAGGCTATGGAGCACAAACTGGTAAAAAGGATTTGTGTTGAAGAAGAAAGAGACAGATTTGGAAGATTAAATCGTAATATCCACCTTCGTATTTTACTTTTATGAAATTGATAAGTTTTAATGTAGCAACTAATATATTGTGTTATATATAAAATATACTATAACGGTTAACATTGTAGTTATCGGATGCATAATATTTTAGATGATATATAACACCATAGCTTAGCAAAAACAAATATGTGATGTTTGTCGGTGTTAGATAAATGATTTGTATTTTTCTTTCAAAGCATCTTTTTTTTATCTTTTTGTACTTCATCGCATTTTGGTAGAACTTAAGGCCGTTTAATTAACAACATGTGAAAGAGCTCGAGCGCAACATTCTCTCTAGCAACTCGCTTGTTCAAAAGATGCGCGAACAATCTAACAAATGATTAAGAACATATGCTTCTTGATGCAATAGTAAGTCCGCTGGAGTTGCAAAACCAAAGTATAACACTATGATTTAGCGGTAAAACATTTTGTTAGCTGACACTAATCTGTATTGTTTATCGGTATTAAAAATATCATCTGTATATTTTAACCAAACTTTTATCAGTTAATGGTAACTTAATTTGTAGCATGTAACAAACCAAGTATCATCTAACAAAAACTCTTCATATATAAGATAAACATTGGTCAATCACTCACATTTAACAAAACCATTAACCTTTAAGCCAAAAGATACATAATATATCAATTATATTATCTATCTTTTTGGTTTAACAAGTAACATAATTTTTTTTGTTAATCTGATTGTTGTTCCAACATAATGTAAATATTTTTCTCTTGGACAAGTTCAAAAATTTAACACATACTCCATGTACTCAATAGAATCTCATGAGGGCTAACAGTAAGCCGGGAATACCTTATAATAACCTCTAATAATGCATGTTACGTCTAACATCGGTTGTAGCACCTAACATCATTCTAACCGACCATAAAAGAATGTAACTAGATATACATCGGTTGTAGCACCTAACACCATGCTAAGCGACCATTAACAATGTAACTAGATATGATTTAACAACATAACCTAACATCTAACAAATCTTGTCATCAGATAACTAATATAATTTAGGCTAACATAAAAGTCAACCAAATGACTAAGATAATGCATCTAACATCAGGTGATAAAAAACTGAGACGAAGACGGCGCTATAGGAGAGGAAGATCGGTAGCGGACTCTCACCATTCAACTCATGCAGAACACCCACAAGATCTGGCGATTTTATTCGGATGCAGCGGCTCGTGTGACCTCTGATTAGAGCTACAATTATGATTTGGAATTTGAAAAAGCTTCGATTGTGAAGGAAGGTTAGAAACAATTATTAATGGAGAACTGAAATTTAGATACCTAACAACAAGGAGCTTAGGAGATTTCCATGCGACAGAGGAGGTAGAAGAAGTGGGCACGAGCAGTTGAAGCAGAATTGATCACCGCCATAGGTCATCTTCGTCTAGATATTTATCATTAAAGGTATAGGAAGAAATCAAAGATCGTGACGATGGCTCTATGAAATTGTTCTCTCTACAAAAAGTGTTAATTCTCTCACCAATGGATTCTTCACCTGCTACAAAATTCTAATAAAAATGAAATAATTCTCTCACCATATGTATACGTAGAGTACGATCGTAGAGTCATTATTTCATCTGACACAATATCATGTATGCTCCCATTTAGAGTCATAGATTAGTAGGGGTCAAATGTGGATTAAGAAAGTTCAACAGTGCCGTGGGCATTTAGCTAATTTTGAGTTATTGTATGCATATAGAGCCTAATTTCTCTTGTTTATATATAATTCAGGTATTGCCAATTTTTATCTCAACAGTTAACATTCTCTTACGGTTTAGTTCCGGAACTACATTCATAATATGTGCTAAAATATATCCTAGTGTAGTAAATATTTTCAAATTTACACTTAAATATATACTAATAAATTAGATTATTTGAATTTTAAAGACTAATCACATCAAAAAAAAAAATATTTTAGAAAGCATACACCGATTTATAGAATATTGTTACCCTAGTCTTAATGTTTTTAGCACAAGTTACACATTTACCTTTGTTTTTAGCAAAAATATTTTTTAAAATACTTGCCGAGTTCATATTATAAAATTCATTCATCTTTTTCATTCATAATCTTCTTCAAATTTGGTGATGCATTTGTTCGATTATGAACATTTTATTGTTGCTAGGTAAGTGATCCTGGACAACAAAACTTTTTAGTTGTTGTGGTGCATCATATTCACAGACTGAGTGGGAATATCAAGCATTTTCCTGTTCACACCTTGTGTGACCTTTTAATAGATGATAATCCGCGTGTATGCACGAAGTGAATTTTTTATATTAATGTTTGTTCATTAAATGATGTTAACATTTTACAACACTATAATCTTTATTGATTGTAAAATAACGAATACAAATGTTGCTCTATTAAATGTATCATCTTCGTTGTTGAAGATTTAAAGTATTACATCTCATTTTAATTATTTACAAGACTTTATATGCATAAAAAAATTAAGTTTTGCGGCTGACACAAATCACCAAAATCAGGTAAGCAACATCAATTATAAAATGACGAATGTGATTAGGTTTTCTGATCTCGATTTGTATAATATTGACTCTTCATAAGTGATTTAATTTTCTACCTCTATAAAATTGTTCTTTCTTTTTCACTGATATGAGTTTTTTTTTTTTTTTTAACTTTTGTGAATTTGATGTGAATATCATAAGTATCAATTTAAAAAGATGGACATCTGTAAAAATTAGTTCCACTCCAGAATCAAATTTTGAAGAAAATCACCGGCAAACTTTACTCACAGGTTAGTGTTCAAATAAATTATATCAAGTTGTTATATAATATAAGTGCAGACTCGAAACATAAATATATATCTAATATATATTCACCGTTTCGGTCTACAAATCATCTAATTGTAGAAGAACAAAACAAATTACTTATTTTATTAACGTACGATTTTGAGGTTTAGTTACTTAAGAGTATACCGATAAAAAATATATATAATACTTTATCATTCTACTATATATAAACTATGTACAGTAGAAGCTCCATAAATTAATACTCGGTAAATTAATAAACATCATAAATAATAAATTTCTCTTGTCCCAATTTGAACCATTTCAAAATA
Organism: Brassica oleracea var. oleracea; assembly: GCF_000695525.1. Lineage (NCBI taxonomy): Eukaryota > Viridiplantae > Streptophyta > Magnoliopsida > Brassicales > Brassicaceae > Brassica > Brassica oleracea. The sequence goes on along the minus strand of NC_027750.1, from coordinate 47,236,709 downwards.
TAAAACAAATCGATAAATTATAAAAAAACATCATATTAATAATAATTTCTCCGATCTCATTAAAATTATAAATTAATAATTTATATGTATATTCCATTTATAATTACAAAAAACCATTATATTATGGGTTTCTTTCAAAAATGACTCAAAATTTTAAGTCAAACGCAAAAATAACATATGCTTTTTTTGAAACTTTGTTTTGTCCTATTCACCCTAGAAGTTCTAGTTATTTACGAAAATGCCATTACTTTTTTTTGAAAATAATGCTTTTATCTTACCATCCTCATCTTCACCAAATATTTACAACTTTGTCATTGATATCAATACTTCAGACCAAATTGAGAGTGTTAATGCCCTAAAGTTTTGATTTTTTCTCATCCTTTCTAATTTCCTATCCACACAAACCACATATCTTACACTTTCTCTCAAAATTCATCAAAAAAATTGAAGATTTTGATTACAAATTATGTAAGGTTCATAAGCTCACGATTCTTGGTGATTAACGAGTAAGTAGCTGTTATAGTGAAGTTCTGGGTGATTGGAGAAACCACGCAAGTCATCTCACGAGTTCAAGGTATGAAATTGCGAACCACGTTTTATTTTTCAGATCTGTTCGACGAAGAAGGCTTCTTTAGAAGTCTTCTTCATCAAGAAGACTTCTTTAGAAGTTTTCTTCATCGAGAAGACTTCTTTAAAAGTCTTCTGGTCAATGCATATGTTAGTTTTGCAATTGACCTTTTGTGTGTTTTTAATAGAAGACTTCCCTAGAAGTCTTCTAACTTTCCTTTGTAAACAAAAAAATTTCGAATTCCCAGAGAAGACTTCTTTAGAAAACTAAATTAAAACTTCTTTAGAAGTCTTCTCGGATAAACAGGTTACTTTTAAATTTGACCGAAGTTGGTCAGAAATTTGACTTTTTGTAGAAGACTTCCTTAGAAGTCTTCCTGGAGAAAACTTCTACAGAAGTCTTCCCTAAGTCTTCTCAGTGCCGGAAGATGTCTGCGTGGATTACTTTTGCAATTGAAAAATAATAGTAAAACATTTAGCAAGGCGAGACCTACATAAGTCTAGCCTTGTCTCCGCCCACATGTGTTCCAGTATTTTCTTCTCCTTCTTTTTTTTCAAATCTTTCTAATTTGAGAAGCAAACTGGTGAGTAATTATCTCTGATGTGAGAAGCAAATTGGTGAGTTTATCTTTGATTTGAGAAGCAAACTGGTGAGTATTTATAGAAAATTTCGAAAGGTTTTACGACCAATTAGCGTCATCTCGTTCCTCGTAAATAAAAAAGTGGTCCTCGTAAATGAACGAGGACGTTACGAGGAAACCAAACACGGGCCTCGTGAGTTCCTCGTTAAAGGGAAGATGGGTCTGGGGTTTGGAATATATGAAGTAGAAGATAAGGAAGATGGGATTTGGGGTTTGGGGTTTCAGATTTTAGGGATTTAAACATAATCCTCGCTATTTCCTCGTAAACTAACGAGGAGCTTATGACGAATCCTAAAAAAATAAAGAACACGGGACTCGTTAATTGCACGTAAGCACAATTCGTCGTAAAGACCTCGTAATAGGAAAACGCGGGCCTCGCTAATTCCTCGTAAATAAAAACGCGGACCTCGCTAATTCCTCGTAAATAAAAACGCAGGTCTCGCTAATTCCTCGTTAATCAACGAGGACGTTACGAGGAAACAAAATGCGGGCCTCTCTAATTCCTCGTAAAGAAAAACACGGGCCTCGCTAGTTCCTCGTAACTTTACGAGGAAATTACAACGATTACTAATTTCTTATATATACACGCAAACTTCTCACTTCCATTTCGTCTCCACTTCCTCTCTATTTCGTAGCAATGGTATGTACTCTCTCTATTTCCTCTCTAATTTGATTAGTTTAGGGTAGATTAGGTGGCTAGTGTAGGGAATTTAGATAGGTTTACTGATTTTATGTTAATTAGTGTTGATTAGGTGGTTAATGTAGGGAATTTAGCTAGATTTATAGAATTTGCTATTTATAGAATTTAGTAATTACTGTTGATGTTAATTTTAAAAATTAATTTTTTTTTTCTAGACGGTTCTAAAGAACAGACTTACTCCCCATTACAGAGAGATGTTCGGTGAGCCTGGTAGTCGTTTAGACCCGTCTTCTTCAGCTCCCGATTCTTTGGGTCCGAAGACTGTCCCCGAGACTCAGCCTTCTCAAAGAGTCTCTCGGTCTTTTTCTTCTAGTGCACCATCTGTTCCTCATGTGCCTCCTCCGATGGCTCCTCCGACGATGCCTCCTCATGTGCCTCCTCCGATGGCTCCTCCGATGCCTGCCGAGATTCCTCCCAATTTGATAGTGCCTCCGAGTGCTCCTTACTCGCAGTACACTGTCGAGGACCTTCTCGATCAGCCAGGCAAAGAAGGTTTACCAGTCATAGACCCCGACCGACCGGACGGAACTTTGTGGTATGTTACATTAATTATTATTTTTAATTCTTTTAAAATTCTTTTATAACATTAATAAATAATTTATACTTTAAATTTGTTTTTTTTCAGGTTTGGGGTTGACGGATGTCTTCCATCAGACGTAACCGACACGATCAAAGGTTACTTCTCCATGGTACATCCGAACTGGAAAAAGACGCCGATCTACGTCAGAAAGACGTGGTTCAAAATTTATGTTGTAAGTTACTATTAATTAATTATATATACCTTAACTTTTTCTTGATTTATATTTTTTCTTAAAAACTAATTATTAATTTAATTTTTTTTTACAGCAAAAATATCATTGGTCCATGGGGGTCAATGAGAGGGTGAGGAAAGCGTTTTACGCGAAGGCGAAATTTCGCTTGTTGAACACGGTCTCCAACTGGAAGGGTGACTGGATCGTGAAGGGGTATGAGCGTGGCAAACCCGCTGAGCTCACCACGGATGTGTGGGATGGCCTCATCCGTTATTGGCGGGAACCTGACGCCATTAGAATCGCCCAGTCTTGCTCTGCCTCCCGTAACGTGGTAGGGCCGATGCTTCACTCTACGGGACAAAAACCCCACCCCGGTGTCCGTTTGGAAATGGTAATTAAATATTTTATTTAATTATTTTTTAATATATATATATATATATATATATATTCTAACTTTCTTAAATGTTTTTTAGGCCAAAGAGGCGGGACAACTCCCGTCTCTTTTGCAACTTTACGAGAGGACCCACAAGAACAAGGTGGACCAATTTCTAGAAGGCAAGTCCCCGAGCAAATCTTCAACGACTTGGTTGCTCGGGTTGACGACCGCCAGACCCAACTGACCCAGCAGTCCACCGACGGATTATCCGTCACCTTATCCACACTTGAAGTGGATAGGATTTACGAGGAGGTAAATTTTTTTATTATTCATTTAATTTAACTTTAAATTTTTACTAACAATATTTTTTTTTTTTTTTTAAGGTTGTCCCTAAGAAAAAGGGACATACGTTGGGGATTGGTTCCGTCAACGATGTTCCGAGAGCGACATCGTCTTATGGTCAGAGATGGGATGAGGAAGTCACTGAGCTGCGTAACGAGTTGGCCTCGACAAAAGATGCGTTCACAGCTCGTATGGGTGGAGTCGAGGGCTTCTTGTACGTTATAGCGGCCACAAATCCGGAATGGGAGCCCATGTTGAGGAACATGCGACAACAACATCTCATTCCAGGCGAGTCATCCGACACACATAAAGAGGCGGAGGTTGCGAGGAGGAGTGAGGAATTCTACCAGACGATGAATGACCCTTAGTTTTTTTTTCGGTTGTTGTATTATAAATTCAAAACTTATTTTTATATAAAATATTTTTGTATTGATTTTTATTTTAAATTATAATTTTATTATAAATTAAATAATTTTAATTATTTTTTTAATTATATTTTTTAATTCTGTAAAATAAAAAAAGAAGTAAATTTGTAGCTAAATTACGACTTATTTACGTGAAAATTTTACGAGGAAATGACGAGGAAGGTTAAACGAGTATTTTACGAGGAAATATTTTCGAGGTATTTACGAGAATTTTATGAGGAAATACTTTCTAGATATTTACGTGTAATTTACGAGGAACTCCTTTCGTGGTATTTACGAGGAAATATAGCGACCTCCTTACGTGGAATGATTATGTGATTTTACGACGAAATGATATACTCCGTCTTTACGACGAAATGTTTTCCTTGCTAAGTTACGACGAATTGGCGAGGAAATATGCGTTACGACGAACGAGTAACGACGAAACGTGTTTCCTTGCTAATTCCTCGCAAAGCCTCTTTTACGACGAACTCACGAGGAATACCACCGTCGTTAATCTCATGTTTTCTTGTAGTGTTTGGTCAAACCTTTGCCCGCGAGATAAGACTTCTAGAGAAATCATCCGACGGAAGACTTCTAAAGAGGTATTCTCTCGAAAAGCCAAATATAGTCAACTATAAAAGTAACCCAGCAGATTTCTTGCGACATTGAGAAGACTTCCGGAAGACTTAGAGAAGACTTATTTTGAAGTATTCTCCAGGTAGACTTCCCTAGAAGTCTTCTGCAAAAAGTCAAAATTCTGACCAACTTCGGTCAAATTCAAAAGTAACTTGTTGATTCGGGAAGACTTCCCTGTGAATTTCGAAAAAAATTCAATTTCAAAAGTAAGCCAATATTTACAAAGGAAGACTTCCGAAGATATCTTCTGTAGAGTAGACTTCTTAAGAAGTCTTCCTTCGTAAATTTGTAAGTGCAAAACTGACCTAAACAGAAGACTTCTTTTGAAGTCTACACAGAGTAGACTTCTTTTAAAGGCTTCCGTGGATGACCTCCAAAGAAGGATTCTACGTAAATATTTATTAAACTTCAAATTTATCCAAAATTAAAATGATTTTTTTAATATTTTCTTGCTAATTCATGTTTATTAGTCAATATTGGGACTACTGAGTCGAATTTATAACTTAATTGGTGATAATTATGAAGTTACAAACAATGATGTTTAATAATGTTTCAAGCTAAACGAAGAAGTCTTCTGTAACTCTTCCTCATAGAAGACTTGTAAAAGACTTCATAAGAAGTCTTCTCCGATGATTTTGTTTTATTAAGTTGATGTTCTGTGTTTACTTAACTTTCAAAAGTGTTAAGTAACTTCAAGAATATCAAGGCATGTGGTTTAATGTGTCTTTTTAGATCATAAGATATAATTTTTAACTTACATAAAATTTTAAAAATTTCAACTTTCACTTAAAATTCAAGTTTGATCTTTTGTGTATTTGACTAAGTTTTTTTTAAGTCTTCTCTCTTAGTTTTAGTAAATTTGACTAAGTTTTGTATTGTTGTGTTTTGTTATGAGTGGGTAGAATGGTTAAAAAAATTTGTGGTATGTTGTATCAATAACTTCAATAATGTCAAGTACTTTTGGCAAAACATGAACATATTTAGCAAATTCTTTTGATTAACATTTCTTTAAGTTTACAAAAGAATTCACAACTAAATAGTGCACATACAAATCATAAAACAGACCATAAACAAAACTATTACATATGAGGCTAGATATCATTCCTCAACATAGATAAGCTTGAACTTCACTTGACATCATTCCTTTGTACCACTTTTGATAGAAGACTTTGAAAGACTTCCCGAAGACTTCTCAACAAGTCTGCCAGGAGTCTTCCGAGAGTTTCTGTGTCTGCCAAGAGTCTTCCGAGAGTTTCTGAGAGTCTTTCAAGAGTCTTCTGAGAAATCTTCCAAAGTCTAACTCATATCTGAAAAATCTGCATATTCAAACTTTGGAAGACTTCCTGAAGACTTCGTGGGATGTCTTCTAGCATAATATGCATTAGAAGACTTCCCAAGAAGTCTTCCGAAAGTGTTCCAAGAGTCTTCTAAGAAGTCTTCCAAAGTCTGATTTAGATCTGAAAATTTTATATATTCAAAAGCATTCAAATATCTTCAAAACAGAGAAAACTTCAAAAACACTTTTATGCTTAATAATAAACAAAAAATTATCACATTAGGTTGAATTTATAACTTTTTAGAATCCAACATATAAAATACTAAAAAAATACATATCCAAAATTTGTACCACTTTGGACAGAAGACTTCCTGAAGACTACGGGGGAAGTATTCTAGCATAAAATGCATTACAAGACTTGTCTAGAAGTCTTCCGAGAGTCTTCTAAGAAGTCTTTCAAAGTCAGTCTCAGATCTGGAAAACCTACAAATTCAAAAACATTCAAATGGCTTCAAAACAGATAAAAACTTCAAAAATATAATTTTATGCTTAAATATAAACAAAACAGTCACAATAGGTTGAATCTATAGCTTTTTAGAATATAATATATAACACCAAATAATATATATCCAATATTTATAGATCTACCTTTTAATGAGTGAAAGATGAGAACCATATAATGAAAAACCAGCAAAAAGAAGATAAATTAGTGAGAAGACATAAGAAAAAAATGAGAAATGGATTTAAATTTGGTGTTTTGATGTTCAAAGAGATTAAGGAGAGGTTGGAGAGTTTTAGAGTGAGAAACATTACATTTTTGTTGCATCCATTTGAGAGGAAGAAAGAGAATGTGTAAATTTTCTTTATATGTGGAGACAAAAATTCCAATAACGTTAAATATTTTCGAAATAGAAGTCTTCTAGATCCTAAATTCTACTAAAATGTAGGCGGAATATGTCGGAAGACTTCTTGGGAAGTCTTATGTGAGTCTTCCGGACCCTATAATCAAATAACTAAGCAAAAAACACTTTTTAAACTTTTAATATATTAAGAAAGTGTTTAAATCAAGTTATTAGATAGTAACTAATCACTTATAGGTCAAATTTTTTTTAAAAAAAAAATAAGATGAGATTTCAAAATCTAACCCTAAAAATGCTAACAATATTACAACATATGTTATCATACCCTAAACCGAAGAATATCATGACTCAATTTACATTCACTCATCTATGTTAAAAATAATTCAATTTCAGTAAAACTAAATTTCTATCTTTCAAAAATGTTTATTAATACATGATTTTGATTTTTTACCTTTGAAAATATTTTTTTATAAAATTTATTGATTATTTTTAAAATCTAATCTATAAGAAGACTTTCTCTGGAAGACTCCTAGATGACTTATGGAAGACTTTGATTTAGGCGGGAAACCTACAATTTTCCAAAATTTAGGCGGAAACCCCAAATTCTACTAAAATTTAGGCGGGATGTGTAAGAAGACTTCTTTTTAAGTCTTTTGTGAGTCTTCCAAACCCTAAAATCAACTAACTATGCAAAAAACATTTTATTAAACTTAAAAGAAACTTAGAAAATATTTAAATCAAGTTATTAGATACTTACTAAACATATATGGGTCAATTTGAAAAAAAAAATGAAGGTAAGATTTCAGAATCTGACCCTAAATATACATACAATACTATAACATATGTTATCAAACCCTAAACCAATGACTCATGAGCAAATATACATTTACTCATATATGCTGAAAATAATTCAATTTCAGATGAACTAAATTTACATCATTGAGAAATGTTTATTATTACATGATTTCAATTTTTTACCCTTCAAAATATTTTTTATAAAATTATAAAATTATTTTTAAGATCTACTGAACGAAAAAACTTACAAAGAAGTCATAATAGAGAAGACTTCTTTGTAAGTCTTCTCTAACGGAAGGTTATAACGGTAAAACTGAACACACGTTTTTTGTTTGTTCATAAGAGGGTTGTTGTAATTTCACTAGCCTTTTGGATTACCTTTGCATTTGATTGAATTTGGGGTACACTTTTGTATTCAAAATCAAGTTTTGAGTCATTTTTTGGCAAATCCCCCTTATATTATTTGTTTCACATTCACAATGGAATTATTTTTATATTTCATAACACTTAATATATTTTTATGAGATTTAATAAAATTTTATCTAAAACCACATTTAAAAATTCTATGAGACATATTTTTATGTATACAAATAATATGATAAAACTAATATAAATTTCAAACTTCAAAATTTTAATTAATTTATATACACTAAAATCAAATATTTTTCTTATTTTAGAAAAGATATATGCCTTACACAGAAAAATCTTAAAAAGAAACTTTTGTAAATTAATAACTCTATAAATTAAGATAATATCAAAGACCCAATTGTATAAACTAAGAAATGTTTGATTTGTTAAGTGATAAACTATAAAACTTATAATAAATAGTTCAAATCTCTAATTCTTACAATTATAATAGCTAGATAGGTATTAGGGAGAAAAAAATATCAGACGAACAATCAAGTCTCTCATTCTTCCAACAAACTCAAAAAGAGGTGATTGGAATCTTGTCAAGATATTTCATTAAAACATTTTGAGGAATAAAAATCAAGACTAAATTATTTTATATGAATGAAATAATATATATATATATATATATATAGTGCTTCCAATATTAAAAATCAATTTGATTTGTAGAAATGTATTTTTGGGATTGTCAGGGTCAAATAACATATTAGAAACCACATATTTAAAAAATAATTTATATACATAAAAATACATACATTAGAGTAAGCACATAAATAAAAAAAACTAATACGGCAATACCTTTTGTTTATTTACAATCATGTTTTTGGTAAATAAATCAAAACAATCATTTTATTTACTTTATATGGTATATAATTAAACTTTGAGGATACTGACATAGATATATATAGTATATTTTACTATAAATATTTATTATTGACACTTCCTATTCATATGATTTTATTAACATTTGTATATTTGTTTTAACAAAAATTTAAACCGTTAATCACAAAACTTTTAATTTGAGATTTTTCAATACAAATTTCAAAATTAAAATATTAACATAGCAATAACTTTTCAATGTGAAATTTGAAATTTTGAAATTAACATATATTTTATATAGTGTATAATTTAATTTAATAAGACTCAATATTCATACAATTTATGATCATTTGTATCTTGTTTGAACAAAAAAAAGTTAAACAATTGATCAAAAAAAATTCAGTGTGGAGCTTTTAACATTTTTAGTAATTTATAGCCGTTTTAAAAAAATTCAAAATATAACATATAAGAATAAATATAATTTTTTTATCATATGCTTAATGTGATTGTTTAATTTTTTTTTAATAATAAAAATTTTAAAAAAAGGAGAGTATACAAAAGTTATTATCAAATATGTATTATCCGTAACCATTAATCGTTATATATATGTTAATCATATTAGGTAATTACTTAGCTTTTATTTAAGGAAGGAATTGAGAATATTCTTTTGTACAATATTAATCAATTTGATAGTTAGTTTAATAAAAGAAAAAATATAATATATATTTATATGGACCAATTTATTTTTATAAGGATTGTAAGAATCATCTTAGTGATGACATTTGCCTACGAAAACATGTTGTAATGCTCTACGATTAATATACATAGGATATGTGTTGATCGATTGTGCTAGTAGTCTAATTCGATTTAAAATCTGACATTTTACCAACCTAAGAGCAACACCAACGGTGCCAACCCACATAGATTTCTTAAAATAACAAAATATTAATTTTTAATACAACTTAATTACTTAATTAAATTTATTTTTTGTTTTTAAAAATCAAACCAATAAAAAATTGTCATTTGGATAGTGAGGTTAGTACGAAGTTCTAAGACCATGTTTATCCAAGGTCCTTAACGGTTTTTTAAGGATAATAAATGATTTAATTAATTCAGAAGTAATTATAATGTTAGTTACCGATCCTTAAGTGGGATTTTTGGGAATCGATTTTAATGGGGTGTTTGGTACACGTGTCAGCGAGGAAAGGCAACAAGATTTTTATTTCTTTATTTCTTTTGTGTCATTTTTTTTCCACGCGTTTGGTGTTCCTCGTCTTCTCCGTCTCTCGACGATCGAAAGTCAAAACCCACCATGTCTGCGCTCGCTTTTTGTTTGAGACGATCGACGACTCTGTCGGTCATCACGGCGTCTCCACCGTGTTCTCCGTCAGACGAAACCCTAAACCAATCACGGAAGCTGAGAGAGACTCTGTCGGGAAGTCACGTCGTCTCCTCCATCTTCTCTCCGTCAGAAATTGGGCTTTTTTCTGTTTTGCTTTGATTCAGGTGTGTCAATTTCGAGTGAGTTTGGTGAAAGATACGAAGAAACATGAGCTAATGTGGGAGAGCCAACACGATGTGTTCTGATCTTTATGTGTTCTGATTAACTTTGTGTACACTTGGTGGCAATCTTACAACGTATGAGCTTGCTGCTAGAAACGATTTCGTACTTGCGCTTCGGGCTAGGATTGAAGCTATACCTGATGGGACTGCGGGTGGTCCTAAAAGCACTAGTGCGTGGGCTCCTTCTACAACGTCTCGTCCTGATATCAAATTTGATTCAGGTGATTCAAAACCCAACTAGCTTTGTTCCTTATTGTGTATCTATTTGAACTGTTTATTCTTATTTTGAGCAACCTGAAGTTCAAGATCACTACTAAGTCATCTCTATTGTGGATATTAGATGGGCGTTTTGATGATGATTACTTTCAAGAATCACATGAGTCCAGCCAGTTCAGACAGGAGTTTGAGATGCGGAAAATTAAACAGGCAGGTTTAGATGCTTTGAAGAACATGGCATCTGATATGAACGAGGTGAGTTTCTTGAACTACATCTCTTATAACAGACTTCCAACTTATTCAGTATTTGAGCTGATGAACCATCTGATATGATTGTGTAATGTTTTGTATTTTTATGTGTCACGGACTAGAAAGTCTCGTGTGTCTCTTTGTATTTTTATGTGAAATAGATTTGGTAATAAAATATCAGCATTAAGGCTCGTGTGTCATTCTTGAACCATTCATCAGCTTCTCTCTTATTCCAATTGTCATTCTTGTTTTTACTTTTACAAAATCTTACTCAAAACCTCCGTATTCAGCTTATGTCTTATTGCATTCTCCTTCCTCTTCTTCAACTAATCAAATTTTTCATCACAAAGTCTAAGTAAAACACATATAAACACATATATGGCATCTTCCTTTCAGAACACTTTTGAAGGATCATTTGATGAAGATTTTGATGTTTATTATACTAATCTTTACTTTTATGTTTTTTTTTAATTTATGTTTTAAATGTTATTTTTTAATATATTTTATTTAATAAATAAATTTTATCTTTAAATAATTTTTTTTAAGAATCCTTAATTAAGAAACTTCCATTGGACCACTCAAAGTGGGAGTTTCTTAACTAAGGGTTTTTAGTTACATTTATTCATTAAAAATTCATTAAGAAACTCATTAGAGGTGATAGAGATAACCATGCTCTAAACCTCTCATTTTAAGAACTTTCTCGCGTTCTCTCTCGACCCTTCAATTTTTTCTTTATTTTTAGTAATTGGATACTCACACTATTCCCCCGTCAAAGATGCTCTAAAAGTGACAATCTAGGAACGACCGTATCACATATAGTCTAAACTTAAAGTGTATTAATACCATCTCCAATAATGCATTACAATATGAGAAAATTAAAAATAAGGAAAAATTATTTCCAGTGTATATCATTTTATGGAAAAAATGAAGATATTATAGTAAGCATCAAATTTGAAGGAATATTATTCACAGTACTTATTTTACTACCAAAATTTTTATTTACAAAAATCCTTAAAGTTTCTTACAATTTTATTTTATATCTAAAATATTAAGTTGTATTTATTACTCTAACAAAATTATTAATATTTTCATTGACATAATTATAAGTTCATTTAAATCATTATATATATATTATTAAAAATTATTAAAAATCAAAACTATATATATAGTATAAGTTTTGTTAAAATAAAATTATGATTGGGTAAAATTATATTTTTTTTCAAATAAACGATAAAATTAAAATTTAATAATAAGTTATAATAATGTAATGTATGTAGAATATTTTATTCTGAGAAAAAAATGAAGGAACAATTGGAACAAAACTTAATTCAGTTTGAATTTACACAATTTTGATGGAAAAGAATATAACCATTGGAGATACCCCTACAATGCAAACGTAAACATTCTGTGCATGTTTCGCATATGTTGTTTATAGATGTTTATAGATGCTGTGGTGAGGAGTCGGCTTTACAGGGCTTTGATGGTGGAGCGATTTTTTTCAGATTTCTGATCTGTCGCTCTTTCCTTCTCTCTAGAGTCTTAGGCACACTGTCGGTGGTTTCTATTTTCTCGGGTGAGTTGGTGTTTGATCCAAAAATGGTTTTTATGCTGGTGATGTTTATTGAATCAATACAATAAAAGAATCTAGGTTGAATGATTAGATTTTTGAGGTTTAGAAAAAATCTTGAAATAAAATCAGATGGGAAAAGAACATAAAAAAGATTTCATTGATTAAATGTTCATTACAAAGATGATTACAAAGGTAAAGTGAACTTTAGAATACAAAATTTCTATGAAAATATGTTTTTAGGAGAAGATCCTTTCTAAGAAGAAGGTACCTCCTTATTTATAGAAGGATGAAGCCTAGGGCTTTCTAGCAATATGAGCCTAATTCATTGTTTAATGGGCTTTGAGGGAGGATGTAAATCCACTCCCAACAGTAAGTCCCCCCAAGTTCGTTGAGAGAGATGGAATCGATCTATGCGAAGTTTACGAATAGGGTTTATTAGACAATGAACTAGACACATTCATGCCTATGACGGTTTAGGCGAGTTTATTTCGAGCTTGTGCCTAGTAAGAAACGAGTTTGCTTTAAACTCGTGCGTAGTGAAAGACGAGTTTACTTGACTCATGCTAAGACAGAGGCGAGTTTACTGAGAACTCGTGCCTAGTAGAAGGAGAGTTCAATTTAAACTTGTGCCTAAAATACACGTTTACCGAACTATTGTTGACCCAAAGTCTCGTGTTGAGATCGTGTGTGCCAAGCAAGTTGTTGTCTTGTGTGTTCGTCAGGCTATGATGATGTTGAGAAATGTGCCGGCTTGTGCTGTTTGTATTGCTTCCGACAAGCTCGTAGCTGTCTTTCGAAGCGTGACGACATGATGGTGGCGAAAGACATGATGGTTTTGAGCGCTTGTTGATCACTGGTCACGAAAGACATAATCATGATTAGATGAATGTAAACCCAAAGACATAGTCAACTTTGGCATAATCAATAAGCAAGCGATCAAACTTATAAGAGGATAAGCAGCTTAGAGTTGTTTAGTGATTGAAACCACATTTATAATATATGCGATGACACATATGTGTTATTTAAAAGTCACGAAAGCATGTGATAATGTAATTAAAGGACTTATCTTTGCGGTGGAGCTTTGACCGGCAAGTGGTTTTGTCGGTAGATGATAAATTGGTAAACTGCCAAAGAAGAGTTGAAGACTTGATGAGCTGTTTGACTTTATCTTTGTTCCTCACTGTTGTAAACTCCTCTTCGTATTTCTTTGAGATGACAAACTCGAGCATACGTTGTTCGGAGAGTTGACATTCAAAGCGGAGGTGGAGGTCAGGCATGAAGCGTCGAGAGAGCACCACGGACTTAGTGAAGAAGATAATTTAGGAGTGTGCATGAGCTTGGGCCTCTTGATCCTCGATCTCGAGCTCGAGCTTCTTGATGGCTGACGTATGTGCATGACCTTTAGCCTCATGACCGTCGAGCAAGTGTTGGAGCTTTAAGCCCGCAAGAGCTTCCGTTGATGGAGCTCGTTGGTGGTGGTCTCTACATGACAAAGAACAGAGCTCAACTCTGCTTTCAGCCGCCGTTGATGGAGCTCGGAGTTGACAAAATCTGATTTTTCTGAGCAGAGTTTAAGGCGGTAACAAGCTGCCATTGTTAAAGCTCGCTGGGAACGTTGGAGGGTTTCCTCCTGGTAGCAATAGCTTCTACATATCGTGAAAGATAGTTCTCTTCCATAGCTGTGGGTGCAAGGACCTTAGTGTGGCGGACCTGCTCAAGTCTGACGGCTCAAAAGCAGCGGTGAAGAGGCTTTCAGGTGACTATGAGGGTCACATGTCTGCTTCGCAACTTTGAAATGGATGATCATGAGTTGAGCATAAAGAGAGACCGAGCTTGTCGTGGTCTATCACACGTTCCTATGTTTTCTTCTATTCCTTACAGAGCTTGAAGCCAGAAGCAAGCTTCTAGTGGTGGAGCTGTCTGTTGAAAACGTGGACAGTGCTCGTGCCAAGCAAGTAAACCTTCTCAAGCTTCTTGCTTGTGCCAAGCAAGTGATGACCGTCCCGAGTACTGGGCGTAGTCTTCGAGACCTTGTGATGAGCACAAGGTGGTTATGGTGACGAGGTATGGAGCTCGAGATTGACAGAGAGAGGCAGAGCTGGTTACTTCCATTAATAGAGCTTGAACTCAACACTCATCTCCTTCTCGGAAGCCTATTCACTTTCGCAAAGCGAGTCGTGGCGAGGAGAAGCTTGTGACGAGATAAAGTGTTGAGCTTTCTAGAGATCAAGTCCACAGCGCTGCTGAGATTAAGCTCGTTGGGAGAGTTTGCTCTAAACGCCGCCAGGATCGAATCTCTGACCTCCGTCTCTGCCGTGAGCAAAGCTGTGACTCCAATCTGGAGACTGAAGATACTTCGAGAGGCGTGAACGCTCTGTACCAGAACCCTCGCAAAACCTAGATTGTCTTCAACATGAACCGTCCAAAGGCAATCGTTGTTCTTGTCCTATCTGGCTGGTAGTCGACAACCGTTGAATGGAACTCGAAGGATGTGAGAAAAGCAGTGACAGCGGAATAGAAGTACGATTCCCTTCTCCAGGAGTCGTCGCCGGCCATTACTCTTCCTAAAATCAGAGATCAATTTTTATTAATTAAAATTCCCTTCATAAATCAAGCGTATGTATATTATAATGCCATGATTATGAATCGAAATTTAATAATGAGATGAGATTGTGAAACTTATCTTTTCCAAAGATGATTTTCAATACTCGGCACAAACTGGCGGCCAAAGGCTTGATGGAAGTTTCACCCCAACAAAAACAAAGCTTTCATGAGAAAGCTTCATTTTTTATCTTGAAATGGTGAAGTTAGATCTAGGATTTTCCCAAATTTGATATGCTTTAAAGATAGTTCTCCTTAGCCCCCTCTTTCTCGCCAACTGTTTGATCCAAAAATGGTGTTTATGCTGGTGATGTTTATTGAAGCAATACAATAAAAGAATCTAAGTTGAATGATTAAATTCTTGAGGTTTAGGAGAAATCTTGAAATGAAATCAAATGGGAAAAAAACATAAAAGAGATTTCATTGATTAAATGTTCATTACAAAGATGATTACAAAGGTAAAGTGAACCTTAGAATACAAAATCTCTATGAAAATATGTTTTTAAAGTCTAAGAAGAGGAGAAGATCCTTTCTAAAAAAGAGGTAACTCCTTATTTATAGAAGGATGAAGCCTAGGGCTTTCTAGCAATATGGGCCTAATTCATTGTCTAATGGGCCTTGAGGGAGGATGTAAATCCACCCCCAACAGTTGGGTTGGTGTGGTGTTTGTTTCGATCTTTTTCATTGGCGTCTTGGAGAGGTTCCTCTTGCCCTACCGACCAGGAAAGACTCCGTTGGCTTCTTTCCATTGGTGACGCCAACATAGAGTGGTGGGATTCTTGGGTCTCCTTCTCCTCTGGTTTTTAGGCGTGTTGACTGTGGGCTGGTCTCGTCTCTTGGTGTGTCTATGGCGTTGTTGATGGCCTCTTTTCATGTTGACCCTTTTCTTGCTCTGCTCCGAATTTTCTCTTGCTCTTGTCACTATCTAAACCTCTCTCAGATTTGGTGTTTCTCGGAGGCCTCCGCATGCTATAAGTCAAGTGAGGAGCTGTCGAACCGAGTCCCGGTTCTCGGTCTCGGCGTCTGAAAAGATATTTTTATGGCTTGTAGTGGTCATAAGGTCCCAGAGTTCCTTGAAGGCTTCGGACATTTTGATGTGACTTTGCAGTGCTGCGGCTTGGTCACTTGATTGGTTGCAGTAGTTATGGCATTTTCTCAGCTTGCAGGTTTTGACTTTGTCTTGTTGCAAGGACGCTTTTGGATTGGCCCGCCTTGTCATTGTTTGTGTCAAGATTGGGTTGCTCGTACACTCAGGCCTGCGTATACTTTAGGATCGCTGGTTTGAATGTTTTAGGATTTCGCTGGATTCGTATTTTAGCGTCTTCGGTCTTTGTTGGGTTCATGTTTAGGATTAGTGTCGTCAGTCCCTGCTAGATTCGTGCTGAGAGATGACTCTGGTTGTGCTCAAAGCGTCATCGGAACACTAGGGTTCGTGTTCTAAGATGTCGTCGGATTTCTTAGTCGTGTCAACGGTTGTAGATTAGAGTTTTTAGCATTAAGATTTTTTTTAATTCTAAGGTGTGTTATTTAAGATTTTTTTTATCTTTTTTCGTCTTAAAAAATTTGTACAATTTCATTTTCATTAATGAATATTTACCATTTAGCAAAAAAAAAAATTAAGCCTCGGTATTTGTAGATCGTGATCTGGTTAGTGTTATATGTACGTATAGGAAGTCGGAATATATTCGGCAAAGACAAATAGATAATCTGTGTTTATTAATTACATATACATATCTAGGGCTGGGCATAAAATCCATAACCCGAAATCCGAACCGAATAAAAACCGAAAACTCCGATCCGAAATTTAAAAAATATCGAAATGCATTTTGTAGAGTGTTACAAAACATATCAGAACTCGAAGTGTTGTTCATCGAACCTGAACGAATAGTCCGAAAACCCGAAAAACCAAAAAAAAAAAAAGATATTCGAAGAAATGTTTTGAATGTTCAAATTAATATACAATATAAATATTTGAAACATAAATAAGTACTTTAAACAATCAATTTTATATTTATTTCAATATGATATCTCACAATAAGTATTTAAAATTTAAATAAGTATCTTAAGTACTCAATTAATAGTATTATTTGAGAATTGGTGTTGCTCATTTGTCACATTTTCCATAATTTTAGGATGAATCATTAATTTCAATAAACAAATTGTAGAATTATTATTTTGAATAAAATATTAGTGTCATTATCTTAATATAATAATAAACAGAGATTAACAAATTCTATGAAAATTTAAAATTTTGAATTTAAAATTTTTATTTATTTTACTATATCAAATATTCTGGTTGAACCAATTCTAAAAATATTTTTTTACAACATATGTAGGGTAATTGTTTTAAATTAGCTAATTTAATTTTAATAATGAAATAGATGATATTTTACAAAATATTAAAAATTATGATAATTACAATGTATGATCTACATAAATATTTGATATTATCTTATTTGTTATTTTACAAAAAGAAAGTTATCCTCTATTATTATATGTTAAGAAAGAGTTATATTGTTGTGGGTTTCGTTAGAGTTAATATTTTTTTTTGGATTTCGTTAACATTAGCTCAACGATCAAAAGCTACAATTAAAAAATAACACATTTAACAGTTATAATAGAAAAATACCAGATTTAATAGGTGTATCTAATTGATTAATTTTATTTTATAGATGTGAAGATAAAAGGAAAAAATACCACGATTTAACTATAGAGATATACACAATCTCAATCATATCTCCTAATATGGCAATCACATATTCTCTCATTACTACATGTATATACGCTTAGGGCTTCTGTCTTGTACTATAAAACCTCTTCTGTATTCACGTTAATAATACAAGAAACATTCATATAACTATCTACATGGTATCAGAGCTCACCTTCTAAAGAACCTCTCTCTCAAATTTTTCTTTTCTTTTACGTGTTCCTCACTCCAAATGGCTCATCACGAACCTACGGCCGATATTCTCAACACCGTCGCCACAAACACCATTGTCTCCGTCAACATGATCAACGTCACGAAACTCTCGTCGACCAACTACATCACCTGGAGCACTCAGATCCGCTCCATTCTCCGTGGTTATGATCTATTAAAGTACATAGATCCCGCAATCACTCCGCCACCAGCGACAATCACCATCTCTGGCCGTGATGCACCTAACCCCGACCTCGCCAAAAGGCATCGACAGGACAGCCTCTTCTACAGTGCTATCATGGGCTCGGTTGAACTCGCTCACCAACCCCTCATCGCCACAGCGACCACAACTCTTGAAGCATGGACTTTGCTCGCTTCAACATACGCAAATCCAACCCGAGGCCACATCAAACAGCTTCGGAGCCAGCTCAAGCGTACCGTCAAAGGCCAACCACCATTGATGAATACATGCAGCAGATCAAGGCGAAAGCTGATGCTCACGCTCTCCTTGGAAGTCCCTTTGATCCCGAGGATCTTACTGATGTAGTTCTCAATGGCCTCCCCGATGACTACAAAGCCATCATTGAAGCTATACATGGACGTGACAAATCCATCTCCTTTTTTGAGCTACATGAAAAACTCATCACCCGTCCTCTGTCTCAAGTTCCGATCACTGCTCTTAATGCGCAAAACAGAACACCACACTGGCGCAATCAAAGCAACGACGGAGGACATCACCATGGATCCCGGTCGTATAACAACGATCAACGTAACTCCAAACCCCATTTGGGACGTTGTCAAGCTTGTGGAACTCAGGGCCACAGGGCAAAACGATGCCCCATGTTCAAACTGATTAATCAGTCCTCCAACTCCACGCAGCATCAGGGGCATGAGACTCCATCTTGGCTCCTAGACTCCGGTGCTTCTCATCACCTCACTTCTGATCTCGCCAACCTCTCGCTCCATGCTCCATACAATGGAGGTGAAGAAGTGCAAATTGGTAACAAAATGGGACTTGAAATCGCCAACACCGGTTCCACTCTTCTCCCTTCCAAAACGCGCACTCTTCATTTAACTGATGTTTTACATGTCCCTACTATTGCTCGTAACCTGTTATCAGTTAATAAGCTTTGTACGGATAACAATGTATCTGTGGAATTCTTACCAAGTTTCAGGTCAAGGATCTGAACTCGGGGGCACAAGTGATCAAGGGAAAAACTGAAGATGGAGGATATGTATGGCCAGACCA
Source organism: Brassica oleracea var. oleracea (assembly GCF_000695525.1). NCBI lineage: Eukaryota > Viridiplantae > Streptophyta > Magnoliopsida > Brassicales > Brassicaceae > Brassica > Brassica oleracea. Next base: position 47,217,765 of record NC_027750.1, on the reverse strand, counting down.
AGATTCAAGACAACCCTCAGCCTTTTCTTCTTCAATCAAATGTCTTCTCTCCATCTGGCACTCAAGATTGGGACATCCTTCTCTTTCAGTTTTAAAATCTGTTGTTTCATCTTCTATGCTTTCTGATTCAAACTCTTTATCATCTTTTCATTGCGTTGATTACTCAATAAACAAAAGCCATAAGCTTCCTTTCTCAAACACTTCCTCTCTCAAAACAACTAAACCTCTTGAGCTTGTTTACTCCGATGTGTGGACCTCACCCCTTCTTTCTATTGATGGATTCAAATACTATGTTATATTCGTTGATCACTTCACACACTACATTTGGTTTTACCCATACGCCACAAGTCTGATGTTAAAAACATATTCATCCGCTGGAAAGACTTGGTAGAAGCACGCTTTGATCATCGTCTCACAACACTCTACTCCGACAATGGAGGCGAGTACTTAGCCTTGGCTGACTTTCTCTCCACACATGGCGTTTCTCACCTTACTACTCTGTTGGAACTCGTTTTTGACTAAATGGTTTTAGACCATTTTCCGGTAAGTTTCCGAACGAAGACGTTCGTCGGAATAACCGAATGTTTGACACTATGAAGTAGTGTACTTGTATGTCAAAATCGGAGTTGGTTTTGAATGACAAATGAAAATCTAAAATGGATTATTTATAAAATATCTATATAGAAATATGAGGTTTAATTCCTCTTTTATTTAAAATGGAGAAAATACATTAAAGTTTAACACTTTGATTGTATAAGAAAAGATATTTGGACCATAAATAAATTTCATGTTTTGGTCTTGTTGGTCTCAATCCTTATTTTGAACTTTGTGGTTGACAAAAGTTAAAATAGAAATGGAAAAATATATTTTCTAATAATAATGGACATGGTCAACGTCATTTAAGAAAATGAATGCAAAGTTGATTTTAATTTTGTAACTTCTGCTTAAATGCACATCAATATTATAATGAGAGAATAATTCTCAAATCTCCATATTAATTACCTTACGTTGAAGGTGTGGTTTATGACAAACGTATCGTTTGGTCTATGGGCGATATAATAGCTATTGGTCTTCTCATTACTAGCAACCTTGAATACAACAACAAAGAAAAAAACAATTCTCCTATTATGAATAGTTATGTTTATTTATTTTTTATTTTGAGTCTGAGAGTACAACACAAAATTATGGTCGATAGATTCTGTTTTTCGGTGATGGTAAACAGAAACAATGCTGCAGTTGTATCATGGGAATCTGAGCTCTATAAAACCGTCACACTACGGGGCGTTTAAAGATTTAAGGAAACAGATTAACTATCTCGACTCTTTAATTCTTCTTTATTCTTATATTTCGGTATTGTAATTTTGATTTATGTTCATATTATTCTTTACACATATCAGTTGTCCTATGGTAGTAAAATAAGGTTCTTACACTCTTAAATCTTTAAATATTGTTTATGCTTTTGCACTAACAATACTGATATTTGTTAAAAGTTTTTATTTTTAAGAACAGGTTAAAGAAGCCGGAATCGGATCTTGTTTTATCATAAAAACATGAATTTGAGAATTCGAGAATTCATGGTGATGGAAAATACAAGCAATTGTTATGATCTTTTCAGATCGATTATGTGCAGGGATCTTTTATAATAATCTTAGCTATTGCTTTTCTGTGAATCTTCTTTATCATCAAGCGTTGATCATTAGTTACAGATTGTCTGAAAAAAAAAACAATTTGTTTTGATTTTTCTATTGACGTGTTGAAACCGTCGTGTTGCACTTTCGCTTTGATTTTTAAAATTATTTTGAAACAAAAGTGTGACTTGTATGATCTAATTTTGGTTTACTTCTGTTTTAACCATGCTTATACGGCTGATTTTTATCAAAATTCAAGCGTTTGATCTTGCATATATTAGCAAGAGTCAAGTGTTTCTTGTAGCATTTTTAATATGAGTTATATGATTAGTATGCATATATTAGCAAGTGTGGAACGTTTGTTCTTGTGGCATATTTAAGCTTGTAATGCATTTATTTTTGTGTATTTGTTTTGCATTTAGTTGTGAACAAATAATTTATTTGTTCAAAATATGTTACTGCTTTGACTTGGTTAATGGTTGCTTTGACTTGGTTAAAGATAATTATTTCGCTTTAATTATCAAAAATGTCTAACGTTTTGATTTCTTGTTTCAGATATTTTTCTTTTGGTGTGTAACTTAATTTAATTATTAAGTACATGTGCGACCAATGAAAAAAGAAAAAGAAATTCAAGGTTTTAAGTATGGTGAAATACATCAAATTATAAAAACATTTTGATCTTTAAGAGATAAAATGGTATATATGGAAATGGATTTAGTGAGTCGACGCCCCAAATTTAGTTTGGGAGAGGTCTGCCACATATAAATCATTTGCCATAGAAAATAAAATGTTTGTTGATACTTATCAAAACATTTATATTTCGTCAATGCTTAAATGCAATTTGTAAATAGATTGACCATACAAAAACAATGAGAATTTTCAGACCAATGTGACTGAAACTGACATGTGTTTTGTAGTTTCTAAAGTCAGTATGGTTGAGAATAATCATATAAAATTGAGTGTTTTTTATAGCAAAAATAATATCTTGTAATGATATGTATATTTGCTAAAAAATCAAAATATATGTTTGGAAAAGATCCAAAACATACAAGTTAGATTTATAAATCAACTTGAGAGAACTATGAAAATAGTTGTATGAAAAATGTGAATTTCTAAAAATGAAATACATCAAAAAGAAAATTTTAATATTTTCTGAAATTTCTTTTTATTCATTTAAATCTAAAAGAATTGTAGATCATTTTTCTAATCTCTTAAGAGATCTTAAATGTAAATATGCATGTTTTTAAGTTATTTCAAGAAATGTTGAGGAAGCTTTGCTTACCATATAAAGTTGTTGGCATGAGGCCAAATGAGCTTAGTGATAGTTATCACAATAGGATTTTTTTTGGAAAAAAAAAACTAGTGTCATATACTGAGTTTTGTGTATAATGATTAATTATATTTTGAAAAAATATGACAAAAATCATTAGACAATTGATCTCGGCTAATCTCAAGAGATTATGTTCAATGTGATGACAACCTAGGATCTTTTTATTAAAGATATGTCATGAGATCAATTTGTTAAATCATCTAAAGGAATGGGTAGCCTGTGAATTAAGATGAGGTTTGGCGGTAACTCTATCTAACTGACTGGAGATCCCAAGAAATAGGTTCAAGGAGACAAGTAAGTCAAACTAAGCCTGCCCAAAGCACTGTAAGACTTCGGTCTATACCCAGTTCCTATGATGATTAAACAGTGCTACATGTAAGGATTATAGGATAAGCATTTGCTTTTAATGATTTGTGTCCATAGCTTTGAGATATGAATGGAGTAGTACATGATACTCCTCTAAACAAAGCTAATGACAAATCACCTTGTGAGTGTGAAATAGGCCTGTTTCTAGGAGAATGAAGGAAATGCTATATTCTCCAAGTTCACTCATGATTAACCAGGACTGTTCACGGCCAAAATGAACACAATAGAGAACCTAGTTCTGTGAGAGAATGAAGTTGTGTTATAGCTATTGTCTAGGTTTACACCAAAGCCCGGGAGGTTCAAGACATCATGGCCACCTCCTGGCCGAGTAAATCCGATATCCATTAACAATGACTGGTTCAAAGCTGAAAAATTGCTACCAACTCATCATGCAGTGGGATTTTCGTTTGTACTCTCAAAAGTCCTTAGGTCGAGTCTTGTCTAGTAAGTCAAGTCTGTCGAGTCGTCTAGTGTTTATAGTCATTTCTATTCATGTGTGGGATTGTTGGAACTCGTTTTTCACTAAATGGTTTTAGACCATTTTCCGGTAAGTTTCCGGACGAAGACGTTCATCGGAATAACCGAATGTTTGACACTATGAAGTAGTATACTTGTATGTCAAAATTGAAGTTGGTTTTGAATGAGAAATGAAAATCTAAAATGGATTATTTATAAAATATCTATATAGAAATATGAGGTTTAATTCCTCTTTTATTCAAAATGGGGAAAATACATTAAAGTTTAACACTTTGATTGTATAAGAAAAGATATTTGGACCATAAATAAATTTCATGTTTTGGTCTTGTTGGTCTGAGTCTTTATTTTGGACTTTGTGGTTGACAAAAGTTAAATTAGAAATGGGAAAATATATTTTCTAATAATAATGGATATGTTCAACGTGATTTAAGAAAATGAATGCAAAGTTGATTTTAATTTTGTAACTTCTGCTTAAATGCACATCCATATTATAATGAGAGAATAATTCTCAAATCTCCATATTAATTACCTTACGTTGAAGGTGTGGTTTATGACAAATGTATGGTTTGGTCTGTGGGCTATATAATAGCTATTGGTCTTCTCATTACTAGCAACCTTGTATACAACAACAAAGAAAAAAAAATTCTCCCATTATGAATAGTTATGTTTATTTTTTTTATTTTGAGTCTGAGAGTACAACACAAAATTAAGGTCTATAGATTAGGTTTTTCGGTGATGGTAAACAAAAACAATGATGCAGTTGTATCATGGGAATCTGAGCGCTATAAAACCGTCACACTACGGGGCGTTTAAAGATTTAAGGAAATAGATTAACTATCTCGACTCTGTAATTCTTCTTTATTCTTATATTTCGGTATTGTAATTTTGATTTATGTTCTTATTATTCTTTACAAATATCAGTTGTCCTATGGTAGTAAAATAAGGTTCTTACATACTCTCTCCATACTCCAGAGCACAATGGCTTCTCGGAGAGAAGACACAGACAAATTGTAGAAACTGGTCTTGCTCTCCTATCTCAAGCTTCCATGCCTCCTACATACTGGACCTATGCTCTCTCCACTGCTGTCTATTTGATCAATCGACAGCCAACACCAACTCTAGAAAATGCTTCAGCTTATCAAAAGCTCTTCACTACAAGAAAACACGCATGTTGCGAGGAAAATTTGCGAGAGAAAATTTTCCATGCAAACTTGCGACAGTTTTGCAACGGAATTGCAAGAAAAAATAAAACTCATGCAAATCTCTTGCAAATTTGCGAGGAAAATACCCGTTCGCAAATTTGCGAGATATTTGCGAAGGAAGTTAAAGAGTCCTCGCAAATTTGCGAGGGATTTGCTAGAACTTTGTCTGTCTATCTTGTTTCTTCACAATCCCCTTGCAAATTTGCAATGGATTTGCAAAGAACATGCATGATATATGTACATTTTCACATTTCTCTCACAAAATCAAATAAAGTTAATAAATAAAAACATTAATTAAAATATTTAGTGTTTAATAAGTACATTGATATATTCACGGGATAAATATTTCCCGACACTTGAACTAATATAACGAAGTACTAAACATCAAAACTCTATAATTTATACAATAAATACACTTCAACTAAATTTCTAAAAAAAATTGAAATAAATTTTCAGGTTAATTATATTTTCAAACAATAAATACAAAATGCATATAAATTCACCAAAAATATACCAAACCCCCAAACAAAACCCTAAAATCATTGACTTATGAATTTGCAAAGGATCCCTCGCAATTCTCTTGCAAATTTGCGAGAGAACCTAAGCACTCGCAAATTAGCAAGGGAATTGCAATGGATCCCTCACAAATCCCTTGCAAATCCACGTTTCCAAACTTAAACGGTTTGGGTTTCATCAAGGATTTTGGTGTAGGACAACACATTTTATTGAATCATTTAGTGTGTAAAATGTACGTCAAAAAATATTTTCAGAAATTTAATTAACTATAGTTATGAACTTAAGTCCCAACACTTAATTTGTTATTACAAGTAATTAACATCAAACCCTTATAACTTATATAACTCATATACGTTAACTAAATTTCCGGAAAATGTTAAACATACTTTCACATTAATTATTTGTTTTTAATAGAATCACTAAATAGTAAATACATATAGTCTACCGAAAACATAGCAAAACCTCAAACGAAACCCTAAAATGCACTATGTATGAATTTGCAATGGATTTGCAAGGGAATTTTCGCAATGGATTTGCAAGGGAATTCTCGAAATTCCCTTGTAAATCACAAATTTGCGAGAGAATTGTAAGGAATCCATTGCATTTCCCTTGCAAATTCATTTTTTTCAACTCAAAATGAAAATTTCAAAACAAGTCACGATTTAAACTCTATACAGTAAACTTTATAATGTTTGAAAACTTAAACTCTGAATCTTAAATACAAACTTATAAAACTAAATATTTGTTTAAAACTTAATCTCAAACTATATATCTATTTCCAAACTTCAACCATAAACCCTAAACCACATTTATCCCAAACACTATATCTCAAATTTAATCACCAAAATCCAAACACCAACTTTAATATTTTAAAATTTAAACACCAAACCTTTAACATAACTAATAATCATAAACATTAACCTTATATTTAATTTTTTTAAAATTAATATAACCTTAAATCTTAAGTTTGAACTCAAATTTTCATATTTTTAAATTTTAGTTTCATATCTTAAATCCAAACCATAAGCTCTAAATATAAACCATACCCCCAAATCATATATCCTAAACTCAAATTAAAAAATAAAATCTTGCCACTTTTGTTAATTTGATATATCATTAACATTATAAAATTTATAACTTTATAAAATTTATAATTTTTATATAAATAAAATTAGTTAAACAATAAAAATACAATTTCTAAAACAATTATTAAACAAAAACACAGTTTGTAGTTTGATAATCTCTGACCATTGATAACTTTTGATCCAATGGCCTTAAATCAATCTTTTGTTAATCTTCATCACTCTTTCTCATTGGTCCACATTGTAAAAGGTGGATCACTCATTATTAAACTCGGTCGTTGATAAGTGTCAATCTAAAGGAAGAAATTAATGTATTTGATTTAATATTTGATTTATCTTTTTCTTCCTTCTCTCCTCTGTCGAGACTTCATGCTTCCTCTTCTCCTCTCTCGTCTTCTCTTCTTCTCATCTCATCTCCATCAATGAAAAAAAAGACAGAGCAAGCATCAACAATCGTTGGTGAGATTTATGTGTTTTGTTTCTTCTCTTACACTCCTCTGTTTTGAAATTTATTAATGTTTTTTATTTTCTAGATCTGAGAAAGTGGTGATGTGACGAGTCGGTAGTGGTGGCGTGATGAATCAGTTGTCGCCGGTGGCGAGCATGGAGGAGCGGTGCCGGAACGTGGATGACGAGGCAGAAAAGCTTAATGGCGGAGGAGGCAGAAAAGCTTCATGGGGGAGGCGGACACGGACGAGACAAGGTGTGGTCACGTAGGGTTGGTGGTGTTAGAAAGAGAAGTCGCTTGAGTACTGGTGGCGTTTGCCGGAGTCGTCAAAGGAGGCGGAGGCGGAGGCGGAGGCGTGAGGAGTTAGGGCTTTAGGTTTAGGTGTGAACTGTATAATTTTTTTATTAGGTTAATTATTTAAAACTACTTTAATTTGTAATCCAAATTCAATTATTTTGTAAATAAAAATTATTAAATTATATATTTTAATTGTATTTTCTGATTTTCTATTTTTAATTTGGATAATGTAAATAAGACTGAAAATTATATATATATATTTTTAATACTTTTCAAAAAAATTGCGTAAATCTATTGCAAATTTGAGAAGAACCATTTTTCGTTGCAAATTTGCAACGAACCATATTTTATCGCAAATTTGAGAGGAACTTTTTTTTGTCGCAAATTTGCAACCAACCATATTTCATCGCAAATTTGCGTGGAACTACTTTCCATCGCAAATTTGCGAGGAACCACTTTTCGTCGCAAATTTGCGTGAAACATTTTTCTCTTCCAAATTTGCAAGGGAATTGCGAGCGTTTTCTATTTGCGAGAACGAATTTGCGAGGAATATGTTTTCCTCGCAATTTCTTTGCAAATTGCGATTTGCAAAGGAATTGCGAGGCTTTTTTCCCTTACAACAGAGTTGTTTTCTTGTAGTGCTTCCACGGTACACCAAACTACACCAAACTAAAGAGTTTTGGATGTCTCTGCGTCCCATGGATCAAACCATACAATCATCACAAGCTGGAGCCAAAGTCTAAACCGTGCATATTTCTTAGCTATTCTCTTCTCAAAGTGATTTCCTCAGTCTTAAACCTTCATCCTCTCGCATCTTTGTCTCTCGCCATGTGCACTTTGTAGAAAAAGCCTTTCCTTTCACCTCTTTAACCTCAACTCCAGTCAAACTCAAACCCACCTCCAAATTGGTGCTCGCCAGTCACCAGAATCTCGGTTCCGCCTAGCGATCCTCCATCATCAAGTGTGCCCCCAGGTATGGATACTATGACCTCAGAACAAGTTAATATTGTTCCTCGGCCACCATCTGCTTCTTCTTTGTTGTCCCAGAACATAGATCAAAACAGAGGAGAACCTTCCAATGCTGCATCACCACCAGCTTAACCAGCTGCTTCTCCTCAACAAGAACAGCCACGAGCTGAAAACACTCACCGCATGACCACAAGAGCCAAGAACATGGTCTTCAAACCCGCGAAGAAATTCTCTTTCGTGGTGAACAAGAAAACCCTTCTTCCAACTGAGAACGAGCCAACAACACTGCTACAAGCTCTAAAAGATGAACTATGGAGAGGATCAATCAGTGAAGAATTTGATTCACAGCTACGCAACTACACCTGGAGTCTCGTACCAAAGAAACCTGAGTACAACATTGTTGGTTGCAGATGGGTTTACAGAATCAAAAGAAAAGCTGATGGAACAATCGATCCCCGTAAATCTCGCCTAGTAGCTAAAGGTTACCATCAGAGACCAGGCGTCAACTTTCAAGACACCTACAGTCCGGTTATTAAGCAGCCAACAGTTCTCCTTGTTCTTGGTCTCGGTGTCTCTCAAAACTGGCCGTTACGTCAGCTGGACGTAAACAACGCCTTCTTACAAGGGACTCTCACGGAAGATGTTTACATGGAGCAGCCACCGGGATTTGTCGACAAAGACAAACCAGACTACGTGTGCAAGCTCAACAAAGCCATCTATGGCTTGAAACAAGCCCCTCGTGTGTGGTACATGGAGTTACACACGTTCTTACTTGAATATGGATTCAAAAACTCCCTTGCTGATGCTTCACTTTTCATTCTCCATGTCCACAACATCAAGCTTTATGTCCTTATCTACGTTGATGATATTATTGTCACCGGCAATGACCCCAAACGTGTCCAACAGTTCATTGACATTCTGAGTCAACGGTTCTCCCTCAAAGACGTTGGCGCTCTATCTTATTTTCTTGGCATAGAAGCACAACGATCAACCTCTGGTTTGCTCCTGACACAGCGCAAATACATCAATGACCTGCTAGGCAGTGTTCAAATGTCTACTGCTAATCCAGCATCATATCCGATGGTACTAACTGATCGTCTACAACTAACTTCTGGAACTGCTCTATCTGATGGCTCTGAGTACAGAATGGTAGTAGGCAGCCTGCAGTATCTTCACTTCACCCGGCCAGACATCTTCTTTGCTGTGAATAAGTTATCACAGTTTATGCATAGGCCAACTGACTTTCATTGGCAAGCAGCCAAGAGAGTCCTAAGATATCTTGCAGGAACTCGAGATCGTGGCATTTATCTACGCAGCAACACAACTCTTGCACTTCATGCCTTCTCTGACGCTGATTGGGCTGGAAACAAAGATGACTATACCTCAACTAGCGCATACATTGTATATCTTGGCTCAAATCCGGTTGTCTGGTCATCAAAGAAACAAAAGACAGTGGCACAGAGCTCAACTGAAGCTGAATATAGATGTGTTGCAGACACGGCTGCTAAGCTTCAATGGATAGTTTCGCTTCTTCAAGAACTTGGCGTACTCTCATCAACAGAACCTGTTATCTACTGTGAAAACGTTGACATCACTTATCTCTGCGCCAATCCAGTCTTTCACTCAAGAATGAAACACGTCGCCCTTGCTTATCATTACATTCGTGAGCTCGTTAAATCAGGCTTTCTCAGAGTCTCACATGTCTCCTCCAAAGACCAACTTGCTGATGCACTCACCAAACCGGTTTCCCGCGCACTCCTGTAGACACACTCTTCCAAGATTTGACTGTCTTCCAGTCTTCCATCATGAAGGGGCATATAGAGATATACACAATCTCAATCATATCTCCTAATATGGCAATCACATATTCTCTCATTACTACATGTATATACGCTTAGGGCTTCTGTCTTGTCCTATAAACCCTCTTCTGTATTCACGTTAATAATACAAAAAACATTCATATAACTCTCTACATTAACAGGTCTATGTAATTTACTTTTTTAGTTTATAAGTATTTAGTTAAAAAGTATGTTTTTAACTACCGTAGGTTTTGCTAATAGTTATCACTATAAAATCTTATGCTTATGCTCCACCAATACCAGCATAGTGTTCGACTACATATCGTATTGAAAAACAAAAGAATAGCAAATTTGCAAGAAGAAAAATATGAATAGTTTAAAACATAAGAGATTACGTAAACATTCACAAAACACTGGTTTTATTCATGTTTTTAAATTATATAATTTGAAGCAACATCATGATATAGATGGTTTCGTTTATTTTGTGGCTATAAATTCAAATTTTAATGAAGATGAAAATTATCTAGACTTTAATAATGTTCATAGGGTTCATCAAAAAGAAAAAAAATGCTTAATCAAATATATTGCCTGATGAAAGAGTGTTTGCTCTTAGGTCTGACTGATAAAGGTAATAATAGTATTGTTTTTGGAAATTAATATTTTATGTTATTTTAAATTATTAATAAACTTTGATTAGGTTATTACGATGATGGTGTTCTTTCCTAGATTCATTGTGAAACTTTATATGATTTGGCAAAAAAAAAGAAAATTATTAGTATCAAGCTATTATATATGTTGTGTTTTCATAAAGGAAAAATTAAAGCTGTTTCTTATTAGAATACCACTTTCTTAAAATTTATTGCAACAAGGATGAAATGAGGAACAAATATAAAATAAATTCTAACTTTTTGAGCGATATCAAACATCTAAATTTTTTTCTTAAACATTATCTAAACAGAAATTTCTGCAAAACCATTTAATTAAAGTCAAACTAGTCAAAATAGACTAACATCATCATTTCTTTAATCTTAAAGAAATTTTGGTAAAAAATATCTATCGATTCATTAAACAAATAACTAAAATATTGATCCGGCTAAAAGATTCCTACAAGACTAAAACTAAGATGTTGAAATTTTGGAATACTTGGAAAACAAAATCGTTTTGATTGAATTGGTGTTAGTTGATACCATTGTAAGTGTTGTATTTTTTTTTTACTTTTTTATTGATTATATAATGAAAGAATTACTCTCATAGACACTTTATGTCTTTCTATTTACTACATTAGACATTTTATGCTGGACACGCACTTTTTGTGTGGTGAATGCCTAATTTGCTCTTCAATCATCTTTTTTCTCATGTTACTTCATTTAATCTGAGCTGAACTGATTTTATTTCTTTTCTTTTTTAATTTTGAAAACTTTATAACTTTTCCAATTTCGATTTCTAATCCCTAATCCTAATTCCAGCAAAATACATTCTTATTCTTTCCTATTGATGCCAAAAATCCTCAACCGTGATTAAGCTCTTCCACGATCTTCTCTTAGTTTCAGCCCTTGACCTCCATTCACCATCGAGCCGTGTCCTGATATGCAATCTCACCTTTGTTGTTTGCAACCTACTCAATCGTCACAACTCGCTTCCTCACTGTTGGGGTCAAAATCGGTCACGACGGAATCAATGTCTGAAAGTCTGTAAAAATCGGCATGAACATTTTTACAAAAAGTAATCTTCGTAAAGAAATCTTTACGAAGAGCCTTGCGGTAAAATCTTGTTCTAATCTCAATCGAACCACTAAATACCGATTGTCTGAAGGCAACAGACACGTATCCAAATCGGCCACGGACAAGCTCAAGTATGGCCATCAGACCACGCACAAGCCAAGCTCGGTCGCTACGAAGCGACCGAGCACGGACACGGCTCGGTCGCTACGTAGCGACCGAGCTCCAGCCAAACTCGGTCGCTAGGTAGTGACCGAGCACGTACACGGCTCGGTCGCTACGTAGCGACCGAGCACGCACACGGCTCGATCGCTACGTAGCGATCGAGCTCAAGCCAAGCTCGGTCGCTACGTAGTGACCGAGCACGTACACGGCTCGGTCGCTACGTAGTGACCGAGCACATACACGGCTCTGTCGCTATGTAGCGACCGAGCACGTACATGGCACAGTCGCTACGTAGCAACCGAGCTTGAGCTGAGCTCGGTCGCTACATAGCGACCGAGCACGCACACGGCTCGGTCGAAAGAGGCCTAAAACGCAACTCGAAGCCCACTTACGATTTCTTAACCGAAAACCCATAAGCCTTATGACGGTTTATGCTTGGTTCGTAAGGCAAGATAAATGTCAAGTTTCTGCGGATAAATGTGAAGTTTCCGAAGATAATCACGAAGATCAGAAAAATTGGAATATCTCCATTTTTGAGCTATGACGGCTTAAGGGCAGAAGGGGAAAGGCGCAAACTGACCTTGGAGCAAGTATATAAGGAGTCTTAGGCGTGAGGCAAAAGGGGAACTCTCGGCATTTAGAAACTTTGAGGCATGCTTCTCGACATTCTCTGTTTCTATGACTGGTACCCGATTACCAGATGAACGCGCACAAGCAGTTCGATCTCTTGATTCACTCTTGAACTACATTCGGCTTGATCCTCGAAAGGGGTACGTAGGCAGCCTTTCATAAGGTTCAATCCGAAATCAATCAAAACCATTTCCATATATTTTCTGTCTTCTGTTATCGAGCTGTGACTCAACTAGGTTTAAGGTTATCATTCGAGCATTGAGATGGACCGTCGTACCACCGCCGGACTACCACTTCGCCGCCGCCGCCGGACCACAGTCGGACCACCACCTCGCCGCCGCCGGACCGCTGTGACTCGCCACCGCCGGCCGCCGTGACACGCCGGTGACTCGGTGAGAGAACTCGTTGACCGGTTTAAATTGATTTAGATTATGTTAGGTTAAACCGGGTGGTTATTAGAAATTGATTTCGGTTAGGATTTAACCGGTTTGCAATTAATTAGGATCTGGCTCAATTGAATTCGAAATCGGTTAAGGGTTAACCGGTCGGTTAGGTCAAATTGATTTCTGGTCAAGGGTTGACCTTTGACCAGCGGGTTAACTTTTCCGTAGACTTTGACCAAATCTGTTTTTAACCGTTCGAAAGGCGTTCTGATCTATTTGAGCAGATGGAGTTCATAGATATTGCTTCTCTATATTTCTAAGGTGAGGGCTACTCCGATTAAATCTCGAGCTAGATTGGTACTACCGTTATGGAAAATGTAGTTTCGAAACATGATCCGTCTCTGTGAATCGAGTCTGTTTGAAAGTCTTAGTTGTTTATTATTGTTATTGATTGTTAAACCGAAAATAGGATAATAGAGGGTTCAACGGTTGATTGAAATGATTGATGTTAAGAATTGTTATATATACTATATATACGAGTCCATGTGTGGAGATTTGCAGGGTGCAGAGACGTCTGTACTGGCTGCCATGTTTGAGGAGATTTGCGGAGTGCAGAAATGTCTGTACTGGCTGCCGTGTTTGTTGATTTTCGGGGGTACATACACTTTCTACTTACGACACCTGATTTGCAGGGGTACAGTGTGGACTATTGTACTAGCGACGCCTGTAGAGTTATATACATATATCCTTATGAGGAGAATGCGGGGTGCAGAGAGTATCTATGTACTATCATCGCATTGATTGTAGCATGTCTAGTGCACTAGACATATATTGATTGTTCTGTGTGGTGTAATAGGCATCATGTTTGTCTCATGCTAGAGCTAGGCCTACATAGTTGTAGTGCTATGAACTGAGTCAGTGGTTTGCGATTTAGCATCTCATACTTCGATAGACAACTCCCATGTTGCTCACCCCTCCTTTTCCCCCCTCTTTCAGGTGAGACTGACGACAAGGAGTGATTATATCGGTTTGGTGCTTTGGGTGTTATTGGACTTTGGACCTTTGGGCTTCAGACGTTTCCGCTTATTTATACATTTCAGGCTTTCGGCTTTATGTTGTTATTTATATTCCAAAAGTTTGTTTTATTTACTTGATTTCCAGCGTGGACGCTGACTTTCAAATATTTATAAATCGAGATTTCAGAAATTTTTATTTATCATTTTATTTCGAAGTGACGAGTGTCACAATTTTGGTATCAAAACTATTTATTTATTGTATTATTTTATTACGTAAATCGATGTGTCATAATATATAATATTTTTTTTATTAGCTTCCATAACTAAACTCAGCAATACATAAATTTTATTGGGTAGGAAATTGACATTTTCATTCGTCACATTTTTACGACATGCATATAGAATATTTTTATCCGTTACATTTTCATTCATATATATTACCTTTCAGAGAGAGATTTCAATTAAAATCTTTTAAATAAAAATTTCCTTACTCAAAATGCTTTATATATACATGCATATGAAAGTTTTTACGTATAAACTTTTCCAAGTTTGTTTTATGGAAGATTATTTCATAAATCATTGTTTTGCGTGTTTTATGAAAGTTTTTCCTTAGAAACTTCTTGAAGTTTGTTTTGCTGGAAAATTGTCTTGTAAAATTATGATATTTGTTGTAAAAACCTCCTGAGAGAAAGTTTTTCTGAATAATTCTTGTTTGGATAAAAATCTGGGGGACGAAATGTACGGAGTTTGTTCTACATATCTTCTTTCAATTCTCGGATGATTTTAGCTAACATTACTTTGTACATATTGTAAATCATCCTTAACCTGAACCCAAAATATATCTATGCTCCAGCATGCAATGTTCATAAGACATTAACCAAACCTCGTCAAACCTTTCTTGGCTCATCGACATAGTTCAGATGCAAGGTCTAAAGTGCATGGACTAAGTTTACCATTTAAAGCTCTTTCCTACGTAGTTACAAATGCAAACTTTTTTCTTTCTTTTATAATTTTCCAACCAAAATAAAGTCATCAGTAAAACTCGATCCTTTTAAAAAGTGGCTTACACTGAAATGTTTTTTTAAACTGACTTCATACCTAGGTTCTCCCGGTGGTGGCGACGACGCGGGTTCGTATCTCGAGGTAGGGCGAATCGCTCGTTGTCGGTGGTTGGGTTTGTTGGGTAATGGGCTTGGGCCTAATCTGTTTGGTTACTTTTCCTGGACTTTGTGTTTGGGTCTCCAGGTGTTTGTAAGGTCTCGTGGGCATCGGTCTTTTTTTTGTTTTTTTAATAAAATTTTAGATGGAAAAAAAAAAAAAAAAAAACTCGATCCTTTTGTCTCTTTTTCATATTTCCTTCACCTCTACTGTAACCGATTGATTTCTGTAATCTCCATCCTAATCTAAAAAAACAAACAATTTACAGAAATTCTAATTGCCTAATGTTGCTCACCTCTGCTTTTATTGTTGTCATTGTGGCTAAGATGGAAGAACATCAACAAGCATTGTTTGAATTTGAGGAGAAACAAGCCAGTGTCCAAACGCAAGCCAATGTATCTCATCGGAATCATTGTCGGTGATGTTGAGAAAGAAAGGGCTTCGGTGATGGTGAATTTTAAATAAAAAATTATTTGTAAAATATAATAAGGAGACTAGAAAAAATCTAAATTCTTTAGTGAATTGTTAAGGGAATATGCAATGTGAAGTATTATGGAAATAAGTGCAAAATTGTTCTAGTATGAGAAAGTACTTATTTATGAAAAGAACGTGCATTAAAGTGACTTATAGTATAAATTACTCACTTTCAGTAATAAATAAAACGATTTAAAAACTTTGCTATTTAAATGTAGAAGTTATCACTAATGAATTAACTAATCAACTTCAAAGGGTGGATTATAAGTACTTCTTCAAAGATAGATCAATAAATGATTTGAATTCGAAAGTGACAAGAAAGATAAATTGAATCAAGCCAAGCCTGGCTGGATCTTTCCCTCAGAGTTTAAAGAATATCTCTGGCAGCGTAACCGTAGCGAGATCTGCGAATATTATCCTGCCGTTTCTTGTATACAAATCCTGCTAATCCAACCACACACACCGCCGCTATCGTCCCAAACGCCACCCCAGCCTTCGTCCCGCCGCTCATTCCACCGCCTCCGGATGATTTCTTCTCTTCGACTCCAGTAATGTCGCTGTGGTTTACATCGCTAGCTTCGGGAGACGGAGAGGAGGGAGTTGAATGATCATCGGGCATCGGCGGAGAGGTTGAAGGAGAGCTTGACGGAGAATGTTCAGGTTCCGGTGGAGAAGAGTAGTTAATCGGAGATTCCGCCGGTGAAGGCGAGTTAACAGACGACGGAGATCCAAGTTCCGGAGTAGGTGCGTGAGTTGGAGGTGAATCTACAGCGTCGGCGGGTAGATCCGGTGCTGGAGCAGTTGAGGATTTAGTCGAAATCTCGCCAGAGACGAGAACCAGCATTAGAAGAGACGCAATGATGATTCCGAGCTTCATTTTCAAAATTTCAAGTTTCAACGATGTTTCTCTCCAGATCTCAATAGGCTAACGAATAAGGCTGAGATTTGGAGAAATAAAAGTTAGTTTCGAGGTGAGAAGAGAAATACTTACTATCGCTAGATTTGCGGCTACGAAAAGCGTACGACTAACAAGATCGTGCCACGTATGTAGACAAAGAACACAGCGCACCACTGGATCTAGTTATGGTAGTTTTCGTTCAAGTTACAACTAATTCTATTGCGCCACGTAGAAGATGTATAGTAACACACAACTAAGCGAAACACTGTATTCTGTCATGGTTGGTTAGTTTTCCACTTTAGATTCGAAAATACGGTGGTGGCCTCATGTGAACCGTGCGAGACCTGATGCGTGAAATCTGCACGTGGGTTTCACGTGAATAGCTGACCCTCACGTTACCTTGGTTGAGTTTTTATAATTAAATTAAAACTAGGTGCATGTCCGCAGTTTCACGGATTTGAATGTTTTGTAACGATATATTTATTATAATTTAAAAAATATATATATATTTTTGTCATTATGTGTTTTTGTTAAATAATTTTCTAAGAATAATTGTTTAAAAATATAACTATGACTATTTTAAATATTTTTTTGATATTTTGTATTGATAATTGTACTAAAATTAGTTATGTATAATATTTATGATTCAGTTTTTAATAAAATTACTTAATTTTTGAAGGTATATAATACCGAAACTTTTGGAATATTTTATATAGTTTAGAAATACTTGATTGCTAAAAATAATTTTATGAAGCATTATAGATATTATATAAATCACATATTTAATTACCATAAAATATTTTGTGCAATATATTTAGGTCGTTTGGATACTGATAAAACTATTTCTAAAACTGATTTTCGTACTTATAAAATAAATAAAAATTGAAAATCCATTAACAAATTAAATTATAATATTTTTTCTCAATCTCTATATATGGTCGATACCTAAGAAAAAATTAATTAATTGATTTATAATTTAATATAAAATGAAATTTTAAATAGATTTTATAAATTAATTGATGATTTAAATCATATGATAAGACAAGATAACTAATTTTATAAATGTATTTATAATTCTTATAAATGATTTATAAAGCATGTATGAATTTTATTAGATTTTAATAGTCATTATAAAACTTTATATACAAATATAAGGCCATATACAAATATAAGACTTTATATAAGAATATAAAATCAATACATCGATTTTAATAAACTTTTTTATTTACTATTTTATGTAGTTTATAAATATATAAAAAATGATCAAACATTATTACTTTTTCTATAGTTTCAACAATTAGTTACCATCCTCCTATATATTAATAGAGAAGTCAATTTAGTTATTTATGATGACGTGTCGTTCATAGAAGAGCTCTCCACTGAATTGTTATAATTTGATTGGTTGATGATTTTTCATTTTTCATTTATTTAATTAAAATTTTTAAAAGAAAACTATTCATAGAATTAACTAATTTAATCTATGTTTTCAAACATACAATTAAGCATCTTAAATATATATGAATTAACATAATTTGTTTATAGAAACAATTAAATATCTAGATTACATTATATAAATTGATACGATACATATAAATACATATGATACGATAGAAACAATTATAAAAACGGTTTTTATTATGTTTATATTAGTAGTGAATAAAATAAATCATAGATGTTAGAAAACCAATTAATCTAAACTTAATAATATTAATTAAATTCACTCATTCACTATTATGATAATTTATATAAGATACAATGCTTTTAAACAAGAATATAAAATCATTATATTGATTTATATAAACGGTTTGTCGTTTATTATTATATGTATTTTTTAAATATTAAAAATGATGAATTTCTTTCTCTTTCTATAATTTCAACAATTAGTTAGCATAAATCATTATTTGTAACATTATTATGTAAATTATTTGGGAAGGGATATTAATTGGTTACAGACTTACCTTTTTTTTAGATCTATTAAAATAAATAAAAAATAAAAATCATCGTCCTATCAAATTATATCAATTTTGTAAGAGTTCACCTATGATCGACACGTAAGCAAAAATCGCTAAAGTAACTTCTCAATTAATATATAGTAGGATTATGATAATTTATATAAAATACAATGATTTTAAATAAAAATATAAAATCATTATATTGATTTATATAAACGGTTTGTCATTTATTATTTTATGTATTTTTTAAATATAAAAAAGTGATGAATTTCTTTCTCTTTCTATAATTTCAACAATTAGTTACCATAAATCATTTTTTGTAATACTATTATATAAATTATTTGGTAAGTGATATTAATTGGTTATAGACTTAACTTTTCTTTTTATATCTATTAAAATAAATAAAAATTAAAAATCATCGACCAATCAAATTATAACAATTTGGTAAAAGTTCACCTTTGATCGACCCGTAAGCAAAAATCACTAAAGTTACTTTTCAATTAATATATAGTATGATTACATTGTTATAAACCAAAGCTAATACACATATTTATAGCCTTTATCAACGGGTAAAAAATAATTTTACACACATTTATAACTATATTATTAATTAATATATTAAAAATATAAAAATATAAAAATGACCAAAATGTTTACCCCCGTGGTTTAGATTTGATGATGAGATTTTGAGAGTGAGTCTAATTTTTTAAAAATAAATAAATAAATATTAAAAATTTCAAAATAAAAATTTTGAAAGTTGTTTCAAAAAGTATTTTCGAATTTTAAAAAAAAGTTGAAAACAAAAAAATCGAAATTTAAATTATAAAAAGTTAGAATATGAAAATATATAATTCGAAAACTATAAAAAATAATATTCTTTTAATTTTTAGTATTCATTATTTATTTCAATTATTATTATATTTTATATCTATAAAGCAAGGGTATACGGTCTTTTGCCTTGTTAATGGAACTTCTTTTGATCATCTTCATCTTTGGAAGCTCTTTTGATGAAAAAAACATTAAAATGAATATTTGAGAGAATTACCCAATTATCAAAGTATATCCACAATTTTTTAATATTTTTTACATTTGTCTTTAAAGATTTAGTGATTAGGACTTACTATTTAAGGAATGAAATTAAAGTTAAAATTTATGATAAATTAGAAAATTTTAGTTTATTGAATACTATTTTGAAAATTTTGCTTTTTTGTAGACTGTTTTGTGATACTATTTTATGTTATTTATAAGATTTTTCCAAATTACTTTTTTAAGAGACTTTTTAACATTGGTAACACCACATTACATCATCATATAATCTCTAACTTAATTAGATACTATGATCAACCTGAACATTTACGATATTGATAAACAACTCCACAGATAATAATTTTACGATGAAGTTCTCCCTAAATTACTGCATGTATGACATCCTTAATGGATAGGCTTTCTCCATAGTAGACGACCACAATGAACGACTCTGCATGCAGTACTCTCGAACTTCCGATAATCTTGGCATCATATAATCTGCAAGAATTCACATAGTCTGGGTTCGAACCTCTGACATGGGTGTAAAAACTTTTAGACCCTAACCATCATGCAATTAAATTGTGTGAAATGAAACCTACTAAATGTGACGTCTAATATAATGTAATTTACAATAAAAGCTACACTTTAAACTAATAGATTTATTTAGTAAATTTGTGGTATAAAATTTTCAAAATAAAAATTTTAAAAATTATTTCAAAAAGCATTTTCGAATTTATAAAAAAAAGTTTGAAAACAAAACTTTTGAAAAAACTCAAAAATTAAATTATAAAAAGTTAGAATTTTAAAACATATAATTCAAAAATTATAAAAAATATATTTTCTATTGTTTTATTATTTATTTAAATAATTATTATATTTATATATAAATCAAGGGTATAAGAGTCTTTTGCCTCGTTAATGAAACCTCTTTTGATCATTTTCTCCCTTGGAATCTCTTCTGGTAAAAAAAACTTAAAAAAACTATTTGAGAGATTTTTCCAATTATCAAAATATATACATCATTTATGTAAAATATTTAAATGAAATTAAAGTTAAATTTATGATAAATTAGAATTTTTTTGTTTATTAAATACTATTGTGAAATTTTTTTTTGTAGCCTGTTTTTTGATAATTATTTTATGTTATTTATAAGATTTTTCCAAATTAGTTTCGAAAGAGAATCTTTTTAACACTCGTAACACACATTTTTTTTCCGTCAATAGTTTTTTTTTAATTGATAAAACGGTCCAAGCCTAGAGTACACAGCCCAAGGTCTAACTACATAATCAAAAGGCCAGAGGCCCAAAAGCCAAAAGGCAACAAACAGACCCATTAACCGGGCCGTCGGCCCAAACATTAAAAGCCCGTGTGACGTCGGCCGAGTCACGCGCCAAGGAAGCTGGCTGCTGGACACGTGGGAACATCTATGCCATCATAACGACACGCGTCGCACCCGCCTCGACTTGACCGTCCCCGCCTCGACTTGACCATCCCCGCCTCGACTCACCGCCGGAACCACATCACCGCAACTTCATTTCGTCGGAGCTCAGAACCTGCAGAGCCTCCGCCGAAACCATCTCTGTTCTTCCAACTCTGCCAAACCATCTATGTTCTTCCAACTATGTGTACCCGTCGGAGAGCTTCATCGCTCTTCGATATCTCATCCGACAAGGCCAAAACTCCAACACTAGAGAGACAAACAATAGCCACCCGATCCATAATCGAAATCCAAACTCTAAGAACCGCAACGAAATACCTAAAGCCGGCGACGCAAAGCTGTTGTAGCCTTCACCCCCGGAGACTAGAGCCGACGACGGCGAAGCTGAAGAAACTACCACCTCCCGAAAACAAAAGGCGGCGGCAACGGAGCTGTGGAAGCCTCCATCTCCCGAAATCAAAACTCACACTACGAGCTTCTTCACCACGCCATAACCTCCAGGCAACCACGTCTTCACTCCAAGAACAGAGTCACCACGGGTAGTGGTTGGCCAGAGCTTAGACAAGGCGAACGCCGGAGACGACGGGGAGGAGACAAAGGCTGGACAATTTATGCTGAAGGGCAACGGGCTCCGGCGACGGCACGCACGCTCACGCGCCGGCCGTACGCCAAACCCAACACTGAGATCTACTTTCTCTCTTCTCTCCTCTGTACCAATTTTTTTTTTACTCGTAACACACATTACATCATCAGAATATGAACAAAGTGTCTAAAAACAAAAGTAAACCAAGACAAAATTAAAGCACTTGAGTTCGTGACAGTAACAATAGTCCTCCAAAAATCATCCTGACAAAAAAAAAAAAAAAAAAAAACAATGTCAAACCTAGGAAACAACAAGATCTGGTCCGGAAACGACGAGCAAAAGAAACAAAAAGAGGCTTTTAAGCGAGAACTAGCTTCGTCACCAACCAGGCAACCATAGACGGAGGGATGGGACCTTGAGTCACGGGATCCTCAGAGACATGCAGAAGGTCGAGACCGGAGGGGGACCAGTCCGATGCATCAGCAAGTTCGACCAGAGCTTCTTAGTCCATCTCCATCTCATTCAAGCGCACAAGCTCACCTTTCGGCTCGAGCCCTCCATCTTTGAACTCCTCCAACAGCTCGACGTTAGCAATGACCTAGTGAAGATGAAACTCCGGCATGGTCTCCTTCTTTTTCTTCTCCCACTTCTTCTTTGGAGCCTTCAGAACGCCTCCGTAATTTTCAGGAAGAGTGAGGCAAGCAGCCCAAGAGGCCTTGTGAATGTCCCGATCACGACTAGCTTCCAAATCCGCATTACTCGCTGCAAGGGCAGCCATCTCATGTGTCGCGTTACCAAAATCTGGCTCTCTTCATCCTTATTCGCCACATTTAGTTCTCCGGACAGTTTCTTGTTCTCAGCACGAGCTGACTCAAGCTCCCGCCTGAGCTCCCTGATTGTGATCTTCCCCGCTTCAACCTCCTCTCTACTCAGATGATCCCGAAGGTGGCCCTCCATCATCGCGACCAGTTCGTTGATAGCCTCCACAACCTGATAACGGCAAATCCCAATCCATGAAAACCAAAAGTAAAGGAGAAAAGATGATCGATCAAATATAAGAGTACTGTTTGAACGGGATTCAGTCGAATAGAGTGAAAGAAGTCAGAAATGGGATGACTAAAGACGTTTTATTAGATTCGAACTGAAGGGTTACAAGAGTGATAGGAAAGTGAGAGAGCAACAAGATCAAAGAGATCGCCTAAAACCCTAGATCTAGCCGCTTAGTATGTAAAATCGTTGCTTCCTCTCCTCCTTTTATAGGTCTTCTGTCCTTGATGCCCTAATTTCGCACCTCTTTGGGCCTTGATGCGAGAGGCCGAGTATGCGGGCCTGGACAAGGTTCCCTCCAAGCCGGGTACTTTCGGCCGGCTTACTCGACCGGCTAAAAGTACTCTAAGGGCGAGCTGACGTGTTTAGCCGCCGAGCCGACCAAACTAATCTAACTTGCTGGATTAGGGCATGTTATTCGATGGGCCTTGTGGAGGGATATAATCCATCTCCTACAATAAGTCCCCCCCAGTTCACTTATGAGCGACGCGGCGGTCTCAGTGAATTTGTGGGTCAGGTTTATTCGGATAGCAGGCTATAATGCAAGGGATAACCCATCCCGTTTTGTCTTCGGTATGTGCTTTTAGTCGCGTGATGTTCTGTAGGCGTCTCTGGTCGCTCAGAGTAGCGCTTGTCTTGACTCGCTTACTTGCCTATCTGCTTTTATGATGGGATACAGTTTACTCAGGTGATAGATCATTTCGGATAAAACGACGGGGATCGGTTTTGCTGGTTAACCGGGGGCCGGTTCAAATCGAGACTAGGAATTAATTATGGTCTGACAACCTAATTGAAAACCGGTTCAAGCGAGAAACCGAACCGTTGCGAGTAAGTTTTTGGGCATTTAGGCGGCCTTTTGAGGCCCATTTAGGCCTTTGTAGACCTAATGATTGTGCTCGGAAAACGTGCCTTCGTTTTTGCTATAAATAGGTTTCCCTCCTTTGCTTTCGTCATTCTTCTCTGCAGATTCAGGTATCCCGTTTTCTCTCCCTTCTCTCTACTTTTACTTTCTCTCTCTAGATAGGTTTTCTCTTCGTATAGACTCGTCGGTTTTTCTTCGTATAGACTCGTCGGTATCGTTCGGCGGTTGTAGTCGTCCCCTGAATTAAGGAACATGCCTCCGAGAAGTCGATTGTCGCGAGAAGAGAAAGGGAAGAACATCGCAGATTCTCCGAGTCCGACCAGAGATGTGTCAGCGACCGGTAGTCCGCTGGACGATTTCGACTTGATTCATCGCGATGCTCTTCGGGACACGGAAAACATGACTCTATCTCAGCATCGTTTGGTCGCTGATGCTCATAGGATGATTCGTGATGAAGGCGCGGATCGTGTTGAAGTCGGGATCAGTGATGTGAGCGGAAGTGAGAACAGAGGGGGAGACCAAAGCGATACTGCGACTGGTTCCGAACGTGGCGACGCTGATGAGTCTGATCGGTCCTCGGCGCCTTCGAGACGGGTTCGCACGAGAGTTTGTTTCGACCAGATAGACTGTCGTCCAACTGTTTACCATCCTGGTGGGATCTCCGAAGAGTTGGCTCCGCTGCCACCCGGACTGCTACGGGACCCGCAGGCTCAGTCGTGGGGGAACGTGTTTGAATCTTGTGCTTCTCACCATACCGTGAGGGATCTGTTAAGGGCGAGCGGCGGTGCTAGCGTTACTTACTTCATCCCGTCTGCTGAGCAGCGCCCCTGGTCGCCTCCGGTTGGTTACCAGTGCGTGTATGAGTCCTATTTTGGGGATCATACGAAGCTATGGTTCCCGATCCCTCGGTTGGTGAAGTCTTATGCATTCCGCCGAGACATTGCCATCTCTCAACTTTTTAACGGGTCGCTGCGAATAGCCGTCATGTTAATGGTAATGGCAGCTGAGATGGACATCTCGATGAGCATGAGGGTCTTCGAGGAGCTGACTTACGCGAAGGCGGAGCCAAATGGGATCTTCTCGGTGAAAATGCGTTCGAATTACAACGTCTTGACCAGTCATCCAAATAAGACGCAGGATTGGCAACACGCGTATTTTTTTTGTGAAATCTGATGAACATGCTTTCGAAGAGCCGCCGGGGGACGACTACCGCGTTTTGTGGAATCGGCAACTCGGTAGAGACTCGACTGTTGGAGTTTCATTTTAGTCGTTAGTCCTAACTCTTCTTATCCTATATTTGCAGTTCGTCATCCGAACACGATCGCCTACCCTGAGAAGTTTTTTGAGAGTGCTCAAGCGATCGCGGCACACAGTCATCTTCGTTGGCCGGATCTCTAACGGGAGTGGATACGTAGTCAGCAAGCTAGGATCGCTAGAGGTAAGCCTGCTGGTTGCTTTTAGGGCCTATTCGAGTTTCCTTTTGTGATTTTCATGTTGATTCTCTGCTTCTGTAGTTGATTGGGAGTTGAGGCTTCCTTGCGTTCTCGGTCCCCATAAGTCGCGCCTCCCTTTTTTTACTCGCAAACAACAGAGACTTCTCGACAAAGCTATAGAAATGGATGGAGTTCCGGATCTAAGCGCCCTGTTAAAAGGGAAGTTGCAACTGCTCTCGAAGAAATCGACTACAGTCGATCCTCAGGGACCGTCTCACTCCGGAGTCGACGTCACTTCAGAATGTGGTGGAACCTCCCGAGAAGGGGCCTCCAAAGAAGGAGCCTCCAGAGAGGAGGGCCCTATTGCAATCGTTCAAGGGGGCAGAGCAGAGACTTCTGCTTCAGGTCCCAAGAAGAAGAAAAAGAGAAAAAAGACTAAGGTGGGAGCGACCGACGAGACTCCTCCCGAAGAGTCTGCTTCCCTCGATGCGACTTCCGAGGGTTCGAAGGCTAAAAAGAAGAAGGATGGGAGGAAAAGGTCTCGTGGCGGGGCAGCTTCCTCTGCCGATAGAGGTGAGGGCCTAGCAGTTTTTATGAGTTTCTCTCATTGTTCTTTGTTTAGAACACTTCTTAGTTTCTTGGTGAGGTTATCTCCAAGTTTCGATCCTTCTTTTGTTGGACCGGTGCGTCACATCCGGCAACGATCGAAGTCTGGTAGTATCTTTGGGCTATTCCGCAACCTTTAGTGTCACCCCTCGATCCATCAGTTCTCAATCCTCTCGGATCTGAGTTCATATCAACCTTACCAAAAGAGTGATCCTTATTTTGGTCGTATCAAACCTGCTCGCGAGAATGAAGTTCTGGTGGCGAGCCCGCGAGGTCTACTCCAGACTCTCCTGCGAGAAAAAGATCTGGATCTGAAGGTTCCGTAGCGAAGAGAAAGAGGATTGAATTCCCCGATCGCGTCGAGTTTTCCTACAACAAGATAACTCCCCTGATCCTTAATCCCCTTAGGTGCGCAGAGCTGACGTGTCAAATTCGTGGTGGGACGAAGGAGATGCCGCAATTGGAAGACCTTTACTTCAAGAATGAATACATCGACGCTGCTTCCTCGAGAGCGCGGCTATCTGCGCTACCTTTCACCTTTTATCCCCTTCTTTGATTTATTGGGTTCATCCATCTCACGTGGTCCGTT
>NC_027750.1:47187522-47191485 GCF_000695525.1 Brassica oleracea var. oleracea | reverse complement strand
TTCTTCGAGTGAAGTTCGAAGAGCTGGAGGGTAAGCTCAAATCCGCCAGCGCGGCAAAGAAAGAGCTTGCCCGAGAGAACACTCGTCTGGAGCAAACGGCTGCGACCCTTGAGAAGGAGAAGACTGAGCTACTCGAGGAAAGGGACGCTGCAGTTGAGAAATTGATTGGAGAGAGGCAACGCTTGAGAGACTCCCTGGGGCTTGAGGTTACTCGTGAGAGGGAAAGGGTCGAAGCTGCTATGGTCGAGAAGGCAAATCGCTGCTTTGGTCGCGTGCGCGACCATTTTAGTCGCTTGGACGCCTTTGGGAAAGCGAAGAACCTGTACGGTCAAGCTTCGGGGACGAAGAAGTGCCTCGAGATGATAAATGCGAGTGGGACGGAGATCCCGCAAGAAATGATCGACGTCTTTGCCAAGCAGGAGAGACTCTATGAGGCGGAGGCTACGAAATTTTGTGTAGGTCTGCTGTCTGATAGTGACCTCACTCTTTCTACGCTGGTTCTTCCTTCTCGTTTCGTCGAGGACAGGTTTAGGGCGTCGTTTGATCCTGGTGGATCGAACGTAAATTTGATCAGACCAGGGACGGTTTCTCAGCTCATTACCTCGCTCGAAATTACCGAGGAGCCATCGGAGGAGCAATTGTTTGATGTCACGTCGGTCCCTGCTGAGCACGTCGAGGTCCCGGAGGGAGGTGGTCTCTATGAACTTCCAGAGAACGAGATCCTGGAGGAGGTCCCCGGAAAGGACAACCTTGAGACAGACAACTCTCCGGTTCGAGAGGAAGAGACCGAGAACGTGGGCATCGAGGATCCTGTGATCGTTTCGAATTCTTCTTCTGAAGTAAGAGAAGACGAAGAGGAGGAAGACGATAGAGTCGAGGAGACGTCGCCGTCGCAGCCTGTTGAGGAAGAGACGTCGCCGTCGTAGCCTGTCGAGGAAGAGACGACCAACGAAGTCGGGAATAAAGATGTTCCCCCACCTCCTGCTGTGGCCTCTCTTGTCCCTGTTCCTACTCGGGTGGAAGACCCGACTGCTGCCGCTACTGAAGACCCTGTCGGTCCTTCTGGTCTTGGGATGCCAGAGGAGGACGGTCAAGATTCTGCGCCTTGACGCTGTGTCTGTGTTGTGTTTTCTTTGTACTTTTTGTGTTTGTGGTCTTGATAGACCATGTTGTTGTATCACTAGACGTACTTTCCTTTTACCGGTAAGTCGCTGGTTTCAAGCAGACTTTAGATTTGTGGGTTGTTGTGTTCCTTATCTGTACGTGCAACTTGTCTAAGTAAATTTCAGTTATCTTTAGAGTCTCGCGATATATTCGCCTAGAAACAATAGATTCCTGACCTTAGGCTTTTGCAAATAGATAACGACACAACCCGCTAAGGGACTTTGTTCAGCTCTTGTCATGTTTCGATTGAGATAACGTCTAGATGCATTTTTCTACTTTGAAAACAAGAAACTGAATCTAAGAGTGGAAGGTTCTTTCGTCCGTTTTCTCAAAGACAATCGAGTAAATGGGTAGCTAATCCGTTACGAGTTTAGTCGAGAAAAGGTTAAAGATTCACTCCGTTTGGTCGGTCAGTGCTCTTTGGGCATAGGTGACTCGCGACCATTGGGTCCTTAGGCTAAGTGTCTGATCAGGACATATCTAGGAGATGGAACGTGAGTGTCCGTCTTGTCTACTTCTACATGTCAGTAATAGAAACTGCAATGAATCGTCAAAGTGACAATTTTGCTAAAGAAGAGAAAGAAGCGGATCATTTTAGTGAGATCAAAAACAATTAGAGATCTACTATCTAGTGATAATTAATCCAGGCGCAATTCATCATGGTTAGAGCAGAACGTCAATCTCCTGCTTGTGAATCAAGTGTTTTCTTAAACGAAAATCTTTTATTTTTTTTTTTTTTTTTTTTTTTTTTTTTTGTCTCTACGAGTAGAAGCGTCGTAGATGCATTGAGTTCCATGCTCTAGGCACTTCCTCTCCGTGTGACGTTTGAAGTTGGTAGACGCCTGGTTTCACACCTAGCGCCGAGTTTACCGGCGTTCAGCTCCTTAGTGTGCTCAAACACTTTGCGCATGACAAGGTCACCGAGTTCAAGGGGTCGGGCTCGGACCTTTTTGTTGTAGTAGCTCTCTCTCTGATGTTGATAGTTTTGGATTCGTAGCAGAGCTTGGTCCCGTCGTTCTTCAATTTCGTCGAGGGCATCAAGCAGCATCTCCTTGTTGAGTTCGACGTACTGGGGCATTTTCGAGCGTCGGAGGCTTGAAACGTTAACTTCTGCAGGAGCCATAGCCTCGACACCGTATGCAAGAGAGAAAGATGTCGATTTGGTCGACCTTCTTGGTGTTGTGCGGTGGCTCCATAGAACTCCGTCGAGTTCGTCAGCCCAATGACCCTTTTTTCAGGTCTAAACGTTTCTTAATGCCGTCGATGATGAGCTTGTTGGAGGATTCTGCTTGGCCGTTTCCCTGCAGGTAACGAGGGGTGGAAGGGCTTAATCGGATGTTCCATTTGCTGCAAAACTCCTTGAAGTTGCCTGACATGAACTGTGATCCATTATCAGTAACGATTTCATATGGTAGACCGTGGCGGCAGATAATGTTTTTCCAGACGAAACCACAGACTTCTTTGTTGGTGACTTGAGCGTAGGCTTCAGCTTCGATCCATTTGGTGAAGTAATCAGTGAGGACGAGAATGAAATGCCGCTGGCGGGAGAAGGGAAGAGGTCCTATGATATCCATTGTCCATCGCATGAAAGGTACGGCACGATCGTCGTTCGTAACATTTCAGTTGGACAATGGATGCTTGGTGCGTGCCGTTGGCATTTGTCGCAGCTTCTAGCGTAGGACTCGCTATCTGCATTCATCGTCGGCCAGAAGAAGCCTAGGCTTCTCACTTTGATTGCTAATGCTCGTCCGCCTGAATGGTTTCCTCCAGCGCCTTCGTGTGTTTCGGCTATAACCCTGACCGTTTCATCACCATGGATACATTTGAGGAGTACTTTACTCGCAGTCCATCGATGGAGTTCGTCGTCTAGGACGACATAATGGGCACTGCATGTTTTTAGTCGGCGGGCTTCCCATTTCTCGGTTGGAAGTTTCCCCTTTGAGAGATAGTCGATGAACTCAGTTCGCCAGTCAAGGCCGAATCCATCAGTATCGAGTGTGTCGGTTCCGGTGACTGGGGCAATGATGATGGTTTGGTCCATCGAGATATCGATGCTCGGCTTCTCAATGCGGTGTATTGGAATGGTTCGTTTAACTTGGTCCCGAAGCTTGCTTCCAAGGGCTACAAGGGCGTTGGCGCAGACGTTTTCTCCTCTGGAAACTTTGACGAGTTCGAAGAATTCGAACTCTGCGGCTAAGCCCTGTACTATCTTGAGGTAGGCGTCCATCGATCGTTGCGGGCGCTGTAATCGCCGCTAAACTGACTGGCGACTAAATGCGAGTCGCAGTAGGCGCTTAGGCGTTTGGCCTTGACAGCTTTTGCTAAGCGGAGTCCAGCGATCAAAGATTCGTATTCTGCTTCGTTGTTCGAGGCTGGAAAGCCGAAGCTAAAAGACTGTTTGATCAGTTGGCCGGTCGGGGACTGTAGTTGAACTCCGGTACCTGCGCCCTTGTTAGTCGAAGATCCGTCGACATGCAGTGTCCAGTTTTGGTTTGGGAGTGTGAGATCTTGCTCCAACTCCGGGGCCAATTCTACTAAGAAGTCTGCAAGAACCTGAGATTTCGCCGCGGTTCTATTCTTGTAAGTGATATCAAGCTCACCGAGTTCGATAGCCCACTTCGTTAGTCTTCCGGACCTGTTTGTATTTTGAAGTATAGTTCAGAGGGGCTGGTCGGTTAATACTTCCACCGAATGTGACTGAAAGTATGGGCGAGGCTTTCTCGCCTCTTCGACGACCGCCAGCACCATCTTCTCCAGAGTTGGGTATCGCGTTTCCGGTCCGGTCATGCGCCTGCTTGT
>NC_027750.1:47184657-47187315 GCF_000695525.1 Brassica oleracea var. oleracea | reverse complement strand
GGAGATGAACCGGTTGAGTGCAGCTATCCTACCCGTAAGCCGTTGTATTTCTCTACTGTTTTCTGGGCTTGGGAGGTTCAGGACCACGGAGATCTGCTTCGGGCTGGCTTCGATTCCCCGCTGTTTAACTATGTACCCAAGGCACTCGCCTGAGGAAACCCCGAACATGTACTTTGCTGGGTTCAGTTTCATGCCGTATTTGTTGTGAGGTTCGAAGAAATCTTGCAAGTGACGGAGGTGATTAGCGGCGTGTAGCGACTTGACAAGCATATCATCGATGTATACTTCCATGGTGATGCCCAGCTTGTCTGCGAACATTTTGTTCACAAGCCGTTGGTAGGTTGCTCCTGCGTTCTTCAAGCCGAATGGCATGACCTTATAGCAGTAAGTTCCTCTATCCGTGATAAAGGCCGTCTTTTCGCGATCGTCGGGGTGCATCATGATTTGGTTGTACCCAGAGAAAGCATCCATGAAGGTGAGCATCTCGTTTCCAGCCGTGGACTCGACTAAACGGTCGATGTTGGGAAGAGGATAGCTGTCCTTTGGGCATGCCTTATTTAAGTCAGTGAAGTCGACGCAGACGCGCCACTTCCCATTCTTCTTCTTAATGACTACTGAATTTGCTAACCACTCAGGGTAGCGAACCTCAGCAATTTGAACCAGCGCCGAGCAACCGGTCCACCTCTTCGTTTACAGCCTTTGACCTATCGGGACTGAGCTTGCGTCGCTTCTGCCGGATAGGCTTGAATGTCGGGTCGATGTTTAGTTCATGAGTTGTTATAGCCGGATCAATTACTTTCATGTTTCACATGGACCACGCGAATGTGGACACATTCGTCTTGAGAAAGTTGAGAACTGACCGCTAGATATCTTCAGACAGATACGCACCAATCCTTGCGGTCCGGCTTGGATCGGTATCGTCAATTGGTAACTCGAGAACTTCACCTTCCTGGGAGAAGACTTTATAGGTTGGAGGAGAAACGGAGTTAACCGATAGAGACGATCGTTGGAGTTTAACTGTGGCGACTAGTAGTTCCCTAGCGGCTTTTTGATCCCCTCGCAATGTTTTGATTTTTCCGTCTGTACCGGGGAACTTGACACACTGGTGATAAGTAGATGGAATGGCCTGCATTGAGTGTATCTAGGGGGTTCCAAGTATAGCGTGGTAAGGGGCATTCGTGCTTACAACAGCAAACTTGACAGTTCGAGTGACTCCACATGCGAGTACCGGAAGGTGGATTGTTCCCAGTATTGGTTTGGAGGATCCGTTGAAGCTGGTTAATGTTCTGGAGGACAGTTTTATGTCGTCGAGATCGACTCTCATCTTCTGCAGAGTTCCTCGGAAGATGAGGTCGACGGAGCTTCATGTATCAATGAGGACCTTGGTGACGTCGTACTCCCCAATTACAAGGACGACAAGAAGAGGGTCGTTGTGGGGTACGTGAATCCCCTTAGCGTCATCCGGCGAAAAAGTTATCGGAGGGTGACTTGGCGGCCTAGTCGGCCACCTCTGCGAAGTCGCGACCTGTCGACGGTAATCCTTGACGGAGCAAACAGAGTTGCCGCAAGGAGGAGAACCGCCCATGATGACGTTTAGTTGCTGTTATGACATTTAGTTGCTGTCACGTTTTTACTTGCTTGGAGTCTAAGAAGGCACGTAAATCGGTTGGTACGCTGCTGTCATTTTTTTACGATGGAGTGTCGTTGCTTGACATCTTAGTTTGCTCCAAACGCCTTCGGAGGTCAGTGGATTTCGAACGATTGAGATGGATGCGAAGATCGCATGCTCCTGCGTTGAGTTTATCTCGAAGGTCACCGTTCGAGTGATCTTTGGGATCGGGGTCACCTGCTGAGATACGCCGGGACTTCCGTGCATCCAACGTTGTTCGGAGATCATTGTGCGTGGAGCTGTTGCTATTTTCGGATTCGAACTTTTGTTTCAGAACATCTCTCAAATCTTCGAGTACAGGTGTGTCATCGTTCTCGTCGTCCGACGACAAGGTTTGCTGAGAGAGTATAACCTCAATGCGCCTGCGGTTAGCTGGTTGCTCTTCGTCGGCTGAGGAGTCTCCCTCGCCGTTACTCTTTGGAGCATCCTCCTCGTCATCTCGTTGTTGAGTTTCGCTATGTCGACCTTTGCCTGTAGCTTTGCGCTGGGCTCTCCTTTCTTTATTCTTGCTCCAGCTCTTGCCGTTCTTCGGCTTAGCCTTTAGGGGTTCGAACTTGAAGTCGCCACTTGCTATGGATGAGAGGTAGTGCGCATAGATTGACTTGCACTCTGTCGTATCATGCTGTTTGACGTCGTGATATTTGCAGTGTTTGGTGAGATCGACGGTTCTGGAATGTCCTGCCGCTGAACCTGCTGCTGTTGTAGTCTGGGTCGAGCAAACGGCGTGGACTGGTTTGTCGGACGAATCGAGCTCCCTTACCCACTTGTTCCATCCTTCTCCGCGGGCTACGCGAGTTGAAACCGGCACGTTGTTCTCATTGACGACATACATGTATCCATCTTTGCGGCCGTTTTTGTCGATTGGGGCATGCTGGCGCGGTTCTTGTCGCGTGTTGGTGTTTTTAGCCGCTGGAGCTTTGGGTGCGTTCATCTTGCTGAGAATGGCGTTAGTATCTTCTTCCATTCGGATGAAATTGTCAGATCGCGCG
>NC_027750.1:47174045-47184373 GCF_000695525.1 Brassica oleracea var. oleracea | reverse complement strand
GCGCAGCTTCTCTATCTTTCCGAGTTGCACACTAGTCAAAGCGCTAGTGAAAGGGGTGCGCGATGTTACGGCGAGTACACTCTCGATTTGCGGGGCGGCGCTGGTTACCTGATGGATCTTCTCGCTCATTTGTTGGAAGCTGAGTTTTAGCTCAGCGATCTCGCGTATGGTTGCGAGATCGGAGCCTACTAGGGGGTGGTCGGCGAGAAGGGTTTCATTAGGCTCCGAGT
Source organism: Brassica oleracea var. oleracea (assembly GCF_000695525.1). Taxonomy (NCBI): domain Eukaryota; kingdom Viridiplantae; phylum Streptophyta; class Magnoliopsida; order Brassicales; family Brassicaceae; genus Brassica; species Brassica oleracea. Next base: position 47,184,143 of record NC_027750.1, on the reverse strand, counting down.
CGTCTGAGACTTGGTCGCCTCCGGTCGCCGTTGGGTTGGTGTTAATGAGGCGACGGCGTATCTGCTGGGGACGGCTCGTTTGGCCATCGGGAGCAGTGAGTGCCGCGACCAAAGCAACTAATTGGTCGTTGGTCGTGTTTTGGACTTTGTCTTGACGAGCGAGTCGAGCCATGATAGAGCTCATGAAATCTGCGGCGATGGGTGGCGCGGCTTCGGGCGTAGGGGTTGGTTCTCCGCCCGGAGCGCTGAAGGTGGCGTCGTCTTAAACCATGTAGATCTAGAACATTACTTTAGTCAGCCCCACAGTGGGCGCCAATTGTTTGAACGGGATTCAGTCGACTAGAGTGAAAGAAGTCAGAAATGAGATGACTAAAGACGTTTTATTAGATTCGAACTGAAGGGTTACATGAGTGACAGGAAAGTGAGAGAGCAACAAGATCAAAGAGATCGCCTAAAACCCTAGATCTAGACGCTTAGTATGTAAAATCTCCAAAAGTCCTCCTCTTGTTGCTTCCTCTCCTCCTTTTATAGGTCTTCTGTCCTTGATGCCCTAATTTCGTACCTCTTTGGGCCTTGATGCGAGAGGCCTAGAATGCGGGCCTGGACAAGGTTCCCTCCATGCCGGGTACTTTCGGCCGGCTTACTCGACCGGCTAAAAGTACTCTAAGGTCGAGCTGACGTGTTTAGCCGCCGAGCTGACCAAACTAATCCAACTTGCTGGATTAGGGCCTGTTATTCGATGGGCCTTGTGGAGAGATGTAATCCATCTCCTACAAGTACCTTTGTATTTGCAGCTGCCATCTCGACGTAAGCATCCTTCTCCATCAAAGCACTTAAAACCAGGAGCTGGAAACCTCGGGGCCCCATACATCGAGCAAGGTGAGCAAGATTCTCCAGATCCCCGATATCGGGCCATCACCTTCATAAAAAACTACAAAACCGGTACTGATATCGTAACTTTCACAGTTCGAGCTCGAGTACGCCCATGCACATTAGAACTACTCGGAGAGTTGGAGTTTGAGCTCAAAGAAACTGGCGACCTCTGCTCAAAAGAAACCGTTCATTGGTCCTCCTGGGAGTCATGGATCGTAACCAACGATCAGCTTGCTGTGATGTTATTCCATCGGGTTGAATTAGTAGTTCAAAACGTCGCCATTCTCGACATCCTTCTGAACAATCGATCGATGGAAGCCGACTCGACTGGCGGGATTGCACGAATTTCTAAAGAAAAGGAAAATTTTCAAGTAGTCAAAACCATATACCACAAAACAAACAGAAGAAGAATGGACTCACTTGCTACCTGAGCCCCACTCGAGCTAGCATTAGCATGACCTCGAAGTGCCGGAGCTCAACCTTCTCCCCGAAGAAATTCCAGTGCGGCCCGCACTCTGGACTGTCAATGAGGCTGACCTCAGATTAGCCCTTAAATATCTCTGTCATACCAAGCTCCTCGTAAGAACTAGAAAAGAAGCAACTTTCGGAAAAATCGTTCTTCCCAAAACAAATGCAAACTAAGAATTGATAGATAGATGGGAATAACCAACATCCTCGGTCCACTCTTGAGGAATTCTTGTGAAATAAAATTTGCCACAAATGCTTGGTCGACATTGAAGACTAAGAAGTGCTACCTCCATTTATAAGAAAGGTCCCTCGAGCCCTATTGTTCCTTTTTATCAATCAAATTTTACGAAGCTCCTCAATACTGAACAAAAGTTCTCTTTGCGAGCCCTAACCGATAGCGTCAAGAAGTGCCTAAGGAAATTGGGGCACATATAGGAAAACACCAAACTCAGCTTCGCTAGAATCTCGAGCAGAGGCTCTGGAATCGGGAACAAAATACCGCACTCCTCAAAGTAAGTGGAGTAGGCTCCACAGTAACCCTCAATGGCGTTCTCGGGAGTCTCATTACCTGAGACGAGATCAAATTTGACGGCGTGATTCGCCTTACAGCTCTCATAAAGGTTGTCGAGGTCAGATTTCTCAGTGAGAAGGACGTGAAAAGGGAATGTAGTCATCAAGGATAGATTTCTGAAGAAAAGAGAAAGGAAGCATAAGGTTTCCGAGAAGAAAAAAAAAAGTAAGAAATGAGAGAAAAGAAGAGTGAAGACTCGCCCTTTATTTGTATAAGGCAACCGAAGTGGCGTGTCCGCTACGTTCAAGGAGAATAATAATGAGCATTATCTCTTCAAAGTTATCTCAACTGCATAATCAAGACCTGATCGTTGCGGCAAATTTAAGTCATAAGCGGCGGATGCTGACAAGTGCCGGGGAATCATGTTCTCAATCGCGAGCACGCCGAGTAAGAATCGAAGCTGAGGCAATCACACATTTTCCGTTTTGATTTTCCAATCAAAAGGGTCTATGGAAAATTGTTGGGCCTATAAATGGCAAGGCCCGAATGCGCCCATGATTGAAGTAAATAGCGAGTTTATCTTGGTCAATGTAGTAGAGCATGTGATTAGAGGAGGTAGTTGAGACGATTTCAGAGGAGAGTAGCTATAAAGAAAGAGAGGAAGTGCAAAAGAGGGGAGAAAAGGAACCCTAAACACAATACACATCATACAAGACCTCAACCTCTCATCCTCTACATTCTTATCTTAGTTTTTAGTCATTGTAATCCCATTTTATTGTAACCATTGTATTCGATCAATCTCTATTAATAAATTCCAGTTTTGTCAACCGAAAATTTGATTACATCATTGTGTTCTGAGGATATTGCTGTCCACGTTATTTTCTTCCCTAATATTTTACAAACAATTACTACCAAATATCTAGTGTGGATTTTAGGATCCACATGTAATTACTGATATTGTGCTTTATTTTTATTTTTAGTGTTAGTTTTATCGTTTTATTGAGTCAAGAAAGGGATGATAAACTTTTTAGCTTACTTATTATTTAACTATTCTCTAGCAGCATGCTTAGATTAACTTACTGCAAGGTGTAGTGAATGGAAACACTAAAGTGGATCACCTGCCAGTAACATCCACACTGCTGAGAATGTCTGAAGGAATCAAATTTGACCTCCAACCTTAATCAACAATAACTGCTTGTTTTGGGGCATGTTATACACTGGATCGGATTTCTTGTGTAAGGTAAAAGTAGTGTGTTTCTGGTTCCCCTCTCACCTCTCTTCAGGATATAAAAAAAAAGATTGAAATGATTTCCTAAGATGCAAATGGGAAGAAAAAATTTCTTTGACCCCACTATTCTAATTCAAAGGGATGATCGCACATTGTTGGAAGCGAGGGGTTGGAAAATTTTCTCTAACCCCATTATTCGCTTACACTATGCAAAAAAAAAAAAAAAAAAAAATTATGGTTTTTTTGTGACAATAGTCGAGATTTCTACTAGTGGAAAAACAAAAGGAAACAACAAGATTTCTTGTGTTAGTTACTCTAAGAGAGAGAGAGAGAGAGAGAGAGAGAGAGAGAGAGAGAGAGAGAGAGACTAAATGTGTGTTCAGATTCTTGCTTAAATAAGAGTTCATGTGTTCAGTGATCGATATTCCCAAGATTTAGCTTACAGTTTATTTGCATAAATGAGGTCAGTAGATGGGTATGTCAGGTGATATTAGTTGAGTTGTGTGTTGGATGGTATGGTTATGTCTAAATTATTCTATTTATGTAATTTATTCAGTAATTGATTATGTCTTGCTTAATTATGTATGAGTAGTCATCATGGTAGACTTAGGGTTTTATTAGAGTTTTGATGAATTATTGATAACATAAAACTGCTATGGTGATTTAATAGGAATCATTCAACAAAATTGATCTTACTCCTTGTGTTCTAAAATAGCTAACTAGAACTCTGAACTTAGGATTATAGACAAGTACGAAAGTAGGACCACTCCTGCTTGCTCTTGGCCTTGGGCATGCGAGAGCAGGTCTGATCATCTAGTGAACATATCAGTTAGGACGTTTAAGCTTGTCTAAGGAAGTGTTGATCAACACTCAATAGTATCAATCAACATTCATTCCTTGTTTGCATGCGAGAGCTGGAACATAGGACTTAGTCATCGGATTAGACTCGCGGCGGAAGCTGGATATCTTATTATTGCATTCGAGTTTAAGGATAGTTCATCACACATCCTTAGCATCTATAACTGATAATTCTGATTGTATGAAACCCTAAGTTAAGCTTTCATCTCATATACTTCACAACCAACTGATTCACTTCTAAACTACTCAAAGTAAAAATAAAAATTATAAATACATAATTTAAATAAATTTTAAAATTTTGTTTTATTAAAGATAACAAATTTTAATTTTAAATTATGATCTTACACTCTGGTGTGAATTAAAAACTTAATATAATTATAGATATATTTTGTTTAGTGCGAATCAATTTTTTTATTCCCAATTAACCCACAAACTATTAAAATAAATCATGTGTTACAAATTTAAGTAAAAGAATATGTAATATATATGTGATTAGTTATAAATTTTACTGAACAAATTTTGTTAATTAAAAAATAATTTCATCCCTTCAAAATAAGGGTCAAAATATAATGTGGTTTAAAACTCATGCTTTATAAGTTTATATCTTTCATAAGAAGCTTTTTCTCAAGTAACTATATCTCCGACCATGATTTATTTTTTCTGTATATATTTATCTTTCTTATTAAAACATAAACATTCTTTTTCGATCCAACATTTAGCTAAATACATCCTTCTATTATAAATTAATTATGGAAATAATATTATATTATTATTTATGTTTCAAGCAACAAAATAATTAATATTGAGTACAAACAATATAAAACATTAGATCTCATTCTTTTACTAAATTTTATCAATTTTCACGTTATTTAGCGACTAAAACATTCAAATAATTGTTGAAAAATAAAAGATAAGTATAAATTATTTTTTCAAGTTTAGATATTACAAAATAATTTCAGTCAATAAAAAATCAATTAAATTAATATATTATTTATTGATATTTTCATAAAAAAATACATTCATTTAAATGTGAATAAACTTTCACATTAAATTAAGCACTGTATATAAATATAATGCAATAATTGAAATTTAATTATTTTAATTAATTTTTTTATCAGAATATATTATACAATTAATCTAATAAATTACATAGATTTTATTAAAAAATCATGAAAAGAGTTGAAGAAACTAGAAATTAAATTAAATAATATCTTATACAATTTGTGTTTAATAAATAAAATAATATAATTATATATATAAAATACACTAAAATAGAAATGTTAAAATATTTTGATTTTGTAAATTATATTTTGTTAATCCGGGGCTTTAAAAGTCCATTAAACAGTTTATATGTTTGGAACAACAAAAGATTATAAGAATGTTTATTTATTGTTTCTGGTTAATTAGTTGTTAATTGCTAGGCTTCAATTTAAAAATGAATAATTAAAAAAAAAAAGAAAAATTGGGAAAAATAGCCATTTTGAACTTTGATTTGTCTCAGTAGGATTTTATGAAGATTGTTTAGGAAACTAGGATTTTAATTCATGTTAATACCATACTGCCCTTGATTTAACAAATTAATAGGATTTTTAATTATAATTTATAATTTTCGTAAGTGATTTAATATTGATTAATAAAAGTAAAAAGGAAAGGTTAAATCCCCTGTTTGAAAACGCGCTCCAGGCGGCCGAAAACTCGCCGGAAAAGCGTGAGGCGACGGCAAACCGTGGCGATTTGCACTGATTCGGCCAGTTCCTCTGAATTTTTTTTTTTAAAACGATTGTTTTGTAGGTTGTAAGCCCATAATCACCTATTATATCACAGATATGTTCAATATATGTCCATATCAACAATTATCAACCAAAAACATCATTAAATCGTAAAAAAAAAAAGGTGGAAAATCGGCTGTAAAATCGCAGTTTATGGAGGTCGAAGAGGAGGGTATTTTTGTTATTTTAGCTTTAATTAAACCAAGTTCCCAAAAAAAAAATCAAAAAACGTTCTACCTACACTCGAGCCCATGTCCTGTTCAATTTTTTGAGGAGGACAAACCACTAGACCATGAATAAACATTAGTGTGTTTTCACATATTTAATATAGAACCCTTAAATGTATATAAATACCCTAAAACTAATCTCCGATTAATCCCCGGATAATCCCTGATTTTCTCATTATACGCTAGGCCCAACCCAAGCGTACGAGGAACGCCTAGCTAGTTCTTGAACATTGGTTAAAACAAAAGGAATTAATAAATAAACCACGGCTTACCTTTTATCCTTTTACCTCGTCTTCTCCGCCGTTCTCACACCTCCATCCATGGCGATTTAGGGTTCTTGGAGAGAATCCTTGTTCTTCATCCATGTTTCGTCTTACCTTTCGTCTCTAACCTCGTTACAATTATCCTCCTCTTCTTTCTCAAACAAACCAGGCAACAAAATCGAAGTGTTCTTCCTCAACGAGTTTCGTCGAACGGTTCACTACGAGATCGAAGTGTTCTTCCCTCAATTTCATCTAAATCTCACGTATCTTCACACTAGGTATGCGATTTCTTCTATTGGATTCTCTTAACCCTAGATTTTCTTAAAACCGAATTGTCATCTTTGTTAAACTAAATTAGTTCCCTTAGTTTTAAGGTTGATTAATCATCTTATACACTACGATTAAGTCATCCATGTTACTTTTTTTGATTTGTATAGAGTATCGATTTAGGTTTTTGGAAAGGGGAAAATTTGGGTCTTGAAATATTTGACTAATTGTCGTCTGATTGTATTGTTAAACAATTAAATTAGTTGTTTTCCGATTGTTATGTTCTTTTCTTTGTTTGTGCTCCCATTATAATATTTTTTCTTTGATTGTAGGTATGTCTGGGGAGTTACCAAATCGGCTTATTAAGGAGGGTGAGTGAAGAAACCCTTTTAAAAAAAAATGGTCGAGTATCTTTTTGGTGGTCGAGTCGCGAGCGATCAGATCGATCGAGAGGTTTCGAAGTACGAGGTGGTCAAAAAATTCATCGTGAGTGAACTATGAGTCGAATAAGCTGCTCGACCATAATTAAAAGATGTCTTAGATTGATCAGCATAACATTTTTGGAAGCACGACGTTTTAGAAGCTTGACGTTTTAGAAGCGCGACGTTTCTTAACCACAAAGTAATCCACGAAACTTCGTATCAGCGGAATATTAATTCAGAGGCGTCATAAGTCGGAAGCAGGACGAAATCCAAGCAGGACGGGAAGTAAGCAGGACGGGATCGAAGCACGACGGGAAAACCCGAAGTTGGGCAAAAACCCTAATTTCGGTATTATGAATTTTTCGGGGAAGCCGGAGGCACGGGAAATATATTTTCCGTCAGGTCAGGATTCATTTAGAGTTTATTAAAAATAATCAGATCATCAGAACGAGCGTCGAAAAATATTGGGATTGATCGCGGGACGAAAAATTCACCGGAAAGGCCGAAATTGGACGAATGGACCGAGAAGCTCGAGGTGGCTCGATCTATGAGATCAGGACGTGGTGGCAACTGCCTTGCATGGTATGTGGCAAGGGAAGCATGAGGTGTTGCAGTAAAAATGATCACAGCATGCGGAGTGATACATAGAAGCACGAGGTGGAACGGCCAAGCACGAGATGTCGCGATGCATGCAACCGAAGCATGCGGTCTGACATATGGAGGACGTGGTGTCTCCTTGCATGGAGCCAGACCATGCATCCAGACAGGTAGAGGGTGTGGTGTCACCTTGCATGTGAGCATGCCATGCTGAAAGAGAAGTGGAGCACGAGGTGCCGCTGCGCATGCGTCCAGAGCCATGCGAAGCGACACACGGGCTGCCACACGGCTTGTTTCTGATTGGTTGCTGATTCCTATAAATAGCCCACGACCCCCTCTCATTTCAACACGTCCAGAACACTTCAAAATCAGTTTAAAATGTGAGAGAGAAAGCAAAGAAAGAAAGATAGAGTTTCGATGGTTTTCGAGCGATTGAGGCAGTTTTCGAGAAAGTTACTCTGCCGATTTTGAATCAGCACCTAGAGAAGGTTCTGTTCAAGTGAAGTGAGATCAGATCTAGTGAAGACAAGTTCAAGACCAGTCTGGACGTGGGTCTGCTTGAGAAGGTCGAGAAAGGGTTCGGATCGCAGAAGTCGGGTTTGGGGTCAAGGCCACGGTCAACCAAAAACTGTGAGTTATGATCAATTGATTGATGAGTTATTTTCATGCAGGTTCCCGTTACTTGGAAGTTGGATCATGGCAGGAGGCCAGGTCTAACTGAGTAACGGTTTGATTTGTTAATATTTGAGGTTATGTTAATTGAGTTGATAGCATGCTTGTTATTTCCGGAGAACCGTAGTAGCATGCTAATGGTTAGGTTGATTGGTTAGTTAGTGAATGCTGAATGCTTAGATGATATCGCTAAGTTGTGGATAGTTAGATATTCTGGAATTAGTCTTTATTCTAGATTTTGGAGTGTGGTTGATTGTGTTGTGATTATTACTTGGAAACTTGGTTATATTACCGGGTTTAGTATTGGTTATATTTTGGCCGACATCATTTGTGTAACCCACAATGCTAGGCATATTAGGGGTGAGTTAGTGTTCCTTCAGACCTCGTACCCAGCGGATTAAGGGAAACCCCTTATTTGCTGGATCGGGAAGACTCAAACGAACGGGGTCATGTCCTATGGCTGAGTATTACACGACGGTGTAATGTGGCAGTGACCCGAAGGACTGTGGGCTGTCGCGCGGTGACCCGAAGGACTGTGGGCCGTGGTCGGTTGAAAGTTCTTTCTTCCGGACTTTGGGGTAGGGAGATAGGATATTGCCGATAGTGAAGGAGGAACCTAACGTCACCGGGGCCCGAGTTAGTTATATATATTATATCGTGTTTTGGGTTGTTAAACCCTAATTTATTTCGAAGTTGAGTTTGGTGGTGAGCTAGAATAATGCTAGTTATCTTACTATCTTTTTTCCTGCTGCATATTTCTGATATTGCTTATTATTATTCGTTGAATTGGGTTGAATTGTTGTTAGGTGAACCTCTCGCTTTAAATTGCTTTGGGTGGGATAGCGAGGGGTTGTATTTGTTAGTTGGGGATTGTAACTCGCTGAGTAATGCTAGATTACTCACTCCTCACTCGTTGTTGTTTCGGGTGACCAGTAGCGAGCTTGTAGAGGTCGCGGGACGCTAGGCTGGCTGGTGTAGATTTGCATCTTTTTGGTTAAAGCGTTTCATACTATAAGTATGTACTTTCGCTTTCTTGGCATGCCACCTCTTGTATATTATGTTGTGTGTTTCGAACCATACAATATATAAAATTAATAAAGCGAATGTTTTGTGCAAATGCCTTGTTGTTCTGATATTAGCTTGTCCGAGCTAACACAACGTCAGATTGGGGCACGGGTTGAGAAGCCTTAGGCTTTGGTCTGACGGGACGTGTTAGTGGGCGGACTGGCCTAGTTACAAATTGCACTTTTTGTGACTTTGGCTGGATTGTCCGTTAACCCGTCTTGTAGCGCTCCCGAACCTTGGTAGACGGTCGGCTCGTCGGTCATGTTCTTGTTTGATTGTTGGCCGGTGGTTTGACCTATGCCTAGAACGGTTTGGGGGTGTTACAAAGGTGGTATCAGAGCATGGTTTCGTCCATGCGTGACACAAGTGCTTTTTAACGATTTTATCGAGTCAAAGGAGTCACAAAAAGATGTTTAGGAAACAAGCAGCTTCCTGTAGTAGGTTAAATAGGATTAGGACGTACCCTTTTGATTGTGTGCAGATGGCTAATCGCGGGATAGGTGATGATGGACGAGGTCAGATATAGGGAGAGGGTATGGATTGGACAGGCGGAGGATTGGGCTACAGATCTGATCAGGATGATGGAAATGGCGTTAGTGAGATGTTTGGACATGATAGGAGCCCTCTACAGAGTAACAGATTTTTTCCTGTTTACGGTAACATGACTAGAGTGAGAGAAGACAGTATGGCGAGCATTAGTCCAAGTCGTATTTGGCACCAGAGACATCAATATGATCAATCCATTCAATCAAACCCAAGGCTAGAGAAGAACCGTGCGACTGAAGGACCACAAGATCAAGGAGCGGAAAACACCCTGAAGCTTTTACATGACGTGATGACCGAGGCACTTGGTAACCAAGGCAGACGTACTCATACCT
>NC_027750.1:47171864-47173781 GCF_000695525.1 Brassica oleracea var. oleracea | reverse complement strand
CTTTCCTCCAGAAGCGAAGCATCGGTTGGAGCGCCAGTTCATGAACCTTGTTCAAGGAGATAGGCCCATAAGGAGTTATGATTCGGAGTTCACAAGGTTGAGGCGACACGTTTTTGATGGGCGCAAAGATGAAGCAACTATGATCCGTAACTTTATGTACGGATTGAAGCCGGAGCTTGGAAGTCGTTTAGCTGGAAGCAACTTTAGCAGCTTATCGGATCTGGTGGAAAAAGCTGTTAATGTTGAGACTGTATTGGAGGCTGAAAGGAAGACCATACCGCATTCTGGTGGACATACCAAGTTTAGCCAAGGAGGAAGACCAAATTTCAACAAGGGTCCAAGGTTTAACAAAGGCAAAGGGCAAAAATTTGGAGGCCAAACCAATTATCGCAGTAACACCAGAGTATGTTACATATGTGATCAACCAGGACACATTTCCAAGTTTTGTCCCAACAGACAACGGAGTAACCAGCAAGGTTACTAGCCGCTGAGGATGGAAGATGTCACTTGTTTCTTCTGTGGAAGGAAGGGCCATTATGCATCGTCATGTCCAAACAAACCAATCCATGCGACCCCTCTCGCGATCCGACCTCGTCCTAGCTGTCCAGCAATTGAGCCAGCACCAAAGAAGCAAAACCTAGGAGGTAGGGTTTATGCCTTAGGTGTAGAAAACCCAGACAATGCAGGACCGTCAAGCGCTTTCATCACATGTATTGTGGGTGCTTAACCTCCTCTTTTTATTGAACTAAATTTAGTTGTTGGAATCTAGTTAGTCTGCTGGTTAAGTATAGATTGCTTGATCGCTAGATTGCGCGTTTAGAAATTTTGGATGATGATTGATGGCTGTGAGAATTTTGATTAGTATTTTTGTGATTGAGATATTGTTGATTGAGTTACTGTGGCAGGAACCATACATGTTGCTGGTAAACCCACACATGTATTGTTCGACTCGGGGGAAACATATAGTTTTGTAACCCCTGAAGTAGCTGCCCAGTTTTGGGATTGTTTTGTGGTTGACAGGGTAAACGTGGCCGTCTTGACCCCCGCAGACCGAACCCTTCAAGCATATCAGTGTATCAAGAATGTTCCATTGGTCATTCAAGGCAAAGAGTTTGTGGCAGATCTGTTTGTCGTGCCTTTGGAAGGGTACGAGGTAGAGTCGTGCCTTTGGAAGGTACAAGGTAATCTTGGAATGGATTGGTTATCGAGCTACGGAGTTCAGATTCAGTGTGGAAAGGGAAGGTTGTTGATTGGCAGAGGTAAACGACCAGAGATGGTATACTATGGAATCAATCCTAGTATGACCGTGTCTTTGGTAGCAGCAATGAGAGTACAAGATTTGTTTCAAGAATGGGAAGTGTATTTGGTAACTTTATCGATTAGTGGAGGAGCCACTAATGATGAAGTTAAGGTCGAAGACATAGAAGTGGTCCAAAAGTTTGAGGATATCTTTGCACCACTAAAGGAATTACCTCCACCTCGGAGTAATCTCTTTACGATCAATTTAGAGCCTTAAGCAAAACCTATAGCTAAGGCACCATATCGGATGGCACCTACGGAGTTTCCTGAACTAAAGAAGCAATTGGAAGATCTATTGGAAAAGGGATTCATCCGGTCGAGCTCTTCACCTTGGGGAGCTCCTGTCCTATTTGTGAAGAAGAAGGACGGAGGCATGAGGCTGTGTATCAATTATCGTAGTATCAACAACATCACGATAAAAGATAAGTATCCTCTTCCAAGGATAGACGAGTTGTTAGACCAACTAAAGGGAGCTAGTTGGTTTTAGAAGATTGATTTGGCAACAGGGTATCATCAAATTCCTATTGCCAAGTCAGACATCATGAAGACGACGTTTCGGACGAGGTATGAACAGTATGAGTTTGTAGTTATGCCCTTTGGTCTCACAAACGCACCTGC
>NC_027750.1:47171340-47171690 GCF_000695525.1 Brassica oleracea var. oleracea | reverse complement strand
GGGAATGGCCTCGACCTACCACTGTGACAGAAGTGAGGAGTTTTCTCGGACTTGCGGGCTATTATCAGAAGTTTGTTAAGGACTTTTCCTCCATTGCAAAGCCTTTAACTAAACATACCGGTAAAGGAGTTCCTTTCTTATGGGTGGAAGAAACCGAGAAGACATTCAAGAAGTTGAAGGAAGCTCTCACAACCGCACCTGTGTTAGCTTTGCCCGAGCAAGGTAAACCTTACACGGTTTACACGGATGCTTCACGACTTGGGTTAGGTTGTGTTCTTATGCAAGATGGGCGAGTCATTGCATATGCTTCGCGACAACTACGGAAGCATGAGAGTAACTACAATACACAT
>NC_027750.1:47167095-47171179 GCF_000695525.1 Brassica oleracea var. oleracea | reverse complement strand
TCTAAGGATTCGCTACCATCCTGGTAAAGCGAATGTTGTTGCGGATGCTTTAAGTCGAAGAAAGTTGGACGCAGATTTAGAGAAAGAAGTGGAGCTGTTGAACCAGGAGTTGAAACAAGTGAAGTTGGTCATTTTGGAAGGGCAGACAAGCGAGCCATTTTGACTTCAAGCGGTGAATCAGGCCAGCTTGATTCAGAGAATTCGAGAGGAACATCTTAAGAATGAGAAGTTGTTGAAGATCGCTGAAGAACTCAAAGGACAAGCCGGGCCCAATAATGCGGGATATTACTTAGCAGAGGATGGAACCTTGCTAATTAATGGGAGGATCACGGTTCCTAAAGGACAAGGGCTGAGAGATGAGATACTAAGGATTGCACATCATTCTTTACTTAGTATCCATCTTGGAAATTTGAAATGTACCAACACGTGAGAAGATACTATCATTGGCCGGGCATGAAGAGATCGGTAGCGCAATGGGGCGCGCAGTGTGCAACTTGTCAACAAGTCAAGGTCGAACATCAAGTTCCAGGAGGATTGTTGCAGAGTCTTCCAATACCTCAATGGAAATGAGACTCTATTTCCATGGATTTCATCACCGGATTTCATCACCGGATTACCCACCGCTCCAGGTGGATCGAAAAACTTGATATGGGTGATTGTGGATAGGTTAACCAAGGTTACACACTTATTGCCTATGCGCGACACTGATAAAGTTAAAGTGTTGGCCAAGCTGTACATCGATCAAATCGTGAAGTTACATGGAGTACCCTCATACATCGTCTCAGATCGCGATCCTAGGTTCACGGCATCATTTGGGAAGCACTACAAGAAGCTTTGGGGACAAAACTGTACAGAAGCACGGCGTTCCATCCAGAAACAGATGGCCAAACGGAGAGGACCATTCGGACCATCGAGGACATGCTGCGGATGTGTATTCTCGATTGGGCATGAAATTGGGAAAAGCATCTACCGTTAGTCGAGTTCTCGTATAACAACAGTCATCATTCGAGCATAGGGATGTCTCCTTATGAAGCGTTATACGGAAGGCCATGCAAAACACCTATGTGTTGGACGGAAGTGGGCGAAAGGAGAATGTTTGGGTCACCTATCATTCAAGAGACCATGATTAAGCTGGAGACGATTCAGACTAACATGAAGAAGGCTCAGGAACGTCAGAAGAAGTACGCGGACCAGTCAAGAAGAGAGGTGACTTTTGAGATAGGTGATTGGGTCTATTTGAAGGTTACTGCACAAAAAGGGAAGGACAGATTTGGCAAGGTCGGGAAACTTGCGGTCAGGTTCATTGGTCCGTACAAGATCATCGGGAAAGTTGGTGAGGTAGCATACCGTTTGGATCTGCCAGCGGATATGCATCTACATCCTGTATTTCATGTTTCCATGCTTCGGAAACATATACGGGATCCAAGTGCTGTTGAACCCGAGAGACTAGAGGAGTTGGGAACAAACCTTACGTATCCGAAAGGACCAATCCGATTGGGAGAACGGCGTATTCGGAAGCTGAAGAATCGTGAGATTGCTCAAGTGCAAGTATTCTAGGGAAGACAAAAAAGGATTCATGTTACTTGGGAGGATGAAGCGAGATTTAAGGCCGATCACTCGGAGTTTTCCCGAGAGGTCGTTGTGATGGAAGAAGGAGGCCCCTCAGAACCTTAGAATTCGAGGAAAAATTCTGTTAACAGGGGGAGAATGTAGAAACCCTATAAAAAAATAAAAAAAATGGTCGAGTATCTTTTTGGTGGTCGAGTCGCGAGCGATCAGATCGATTGAGAGGTTTCGAAGTACGAGGTGGTCGAATAATTCATCGTGAGTGAACTATGAGTCAAATAAGCTGCTCGATCATAGTTAAATGATGCCTTAGACTGATCAGACGTACGTTTTGGAAGCATAACATTTTTCGAAGCACGACGTTTTAGAAGCTCGACGTTTTAGAAGCACTACGTTTCTTAAGCACGAAGTAATCCACTAAACTTCGTCTAAGCGGAATATTAATTCAGAGATGTCATAAGTCGGAAGTAGGACGAAAACCAAGTAGGACGGGAAGTAAGCAGGACGGGAAAACCCGAAGTTGGGCGAAAACCCTAATTTCGGTATTATGAATTTTTCGGGGAAGCCGGAGGCACGTGAAATATATTTTCCGTCAGGTCAGGATTAATTTGGAGTTTATTAAAAATAATCAGATCATCAGAACGTGCGTCAAAAAATATTGGGATTGATCGCAGGACGTAAAATTCACCGGAAAGGCCGAAATCAGACGAATGGATCGAGAAGCTCGAGGTGGCTCGATCTATAAGATGAGGACGTCGTGGCAACTGCCTGGAATGGTATGTGGCAAGGGAAGCATGAGGTGTTACAGTAAAAATGATCACCGCATGCGGAGTGACACATAGAAGCACGAGGTGGATCGGCCAAGCACGAGGTGTCGCGATGCATACTACAAGGCCATGCGGCCAGCCATGTGGAGGACGTGGTGTCTCCTTGCATGGAGCCAGGCCATGCATCCAGGTAGGTAGAGGGCGTGGTGTCATCCTGCATGAGAGTGAGACATGAAGCCTGCCAAGTGGAGCATGAGGTGTCGTCGCATATGCGTCTGGAGCCATGCGAAGCGGCACACGGGTTGACACACGGCTTGAATCTGATTGGCTGCGTATGTCTATAAATATCCCACGACCCCCTCTCATTTCAACACATCCAGAACACTTCAAAGTCAGTTTAAAACGTGAGAGAGAAAGCAAAGAAAGAAAGATCGAGTTTCGATAGAAGCAAAGAAAGAAAGATCGAGTTTCAAAGAAAGATCGAGTTCGATGTGATCAGCACCGGACTTGGCGGCAGATGCCGTTGTTTGGAGTTTTTGCGCAAAATATGTGTTAAAATGTTCATCATTTTTTTTTGACGGAGTGTCCGTTTTCGTCGTTCGGAAGAAGTAACTCTCGAGGCATCTCTTGCGACGTCTCGCGATGCCAAAGGCTGCTTCTCCCTAGTGGCTGATTTATTTCCGAATATCAAAAATGTTTTGCGGATAAAGAATAATTTGCTTGGTTAAGATATGTCGGAAACATAGAAGGCGTGGTCGGATATTTTCGAATTTGAGAGTATACGAGTATATGAGTATACGTATCCACTCCCCCCTCCTTTTTAATGAGGTGGGACAGCTGAATTTGCCTTTCGACAAACTGACTACGTACTCCTTATGGAGATCAAGCCGTCTCGTATTTCGGTCATTGCGAGTTGGTTTGTTTAGTGATAGTATTTTTTGAGTTGGAATTTTTATTCCCTGCATGTTGGCTATTTCGTAGGAGCCCGGTCGGACGACTTTTTCGATTTTATAGGGTCCTTCCCAGTTTGCTCCAAGTTTTCCCGCGTTTCTTTCAGCGGTGTTCTGGAAGACTTTGCGAAGGACCAGATCTCCTTGATTAAATCTGTGATTCCATACGTTGGAATTGTAGTACTTTGCGGCTTCGTGTTGGTAATTTTGGATTCGGATGAGCGCTCGATCTCGGCGCTCGTTAATGAGATCGAGATCATCCAGGAGCATGGCGTTATTGAGCTCCTCTCGTTCGGGAAGTAATCTTCTTCGAACACCAGGGAATTCAACTTCTGCGGGAATCATGCATTCTGTTCCGTACACCAGAGCGAAAGGGGTTTCTCCCGTTGCTCGCCTCGGAGTGGTACGGTGGGACCAGAGGGCTCCCTTGAGTTCGTCGGCCCACCTGCCATTTTTGTCCTCTAAGCATTTCTTCAGTCCGTCGAGAATGGTTTTATTAATCGTTTCAGATTGTCCGTTACACTGCGGATACCTGGGAGTCGACTTGTTAAGTCGTATCTTCCATTTTTCGCAGAACGCCTCGAACCGGGTGGAGATAAACTGAGATCCGTTATCGGTTACCATCTCGTAAGGAACTCCATGCCTACAGATGATGTTTCTCCATACGATACTTTCGACTTGGACATCTTTTATATTTGCGTACGAATCTGCCTCTACCCATTTTGAAAAGAAATCGGTGAGGACTAAAAGGAAACGCTTTTGCTTTGAATTATGAAGGGGTCCGACGATATCCATGGCCCA
>NC_027750.1:47165953-47166905 GCF_000695525.1 Brassica oleracea var. oleracea | reverse complement strand
ACGTCATGAGTGGTCCGGAGAATCTCCATTTGTAAATTTCGCCGTCCACTGTTACGTAGAGCGCGGCCTATGTTCGGACTTTACGGGCTGCCCATTTTTCGATGGGCAGGTGTCCGTTGATAATGTAGTCTCGAATTGTCTGCAGCCATGGGGTATCGTAGCCGTAATCAGATTGCTCCGATTGCGGTTGTATCGTAACTTATTCTTCCTCGTCATATTGACCTTCTATGAGGTTGAAGACGATTGGTGGTCCGATGCTCGGATGTTCGATGAACTCGACCGGAATTACTCTTTTAAGTCCTCGGTCAGAACTTGATGCTAAGGCCGTGAGAGCATCTGCCTGGACGTTTTCGGAACGGGGAATTGGCGTAAGGGCAAAACAGTCAAACTCTTGAGCTAGATTTTGGACCAGTTTGAGGTACGCGTCCATCCGTTCGTCCCTGGCTTCATATTTTCCGCTGAACTGACTTGCCACTAACTGGGAGTCGTATTAAGCGTGGATGTTTCGTATCTTCAAACCGTGAGCCAAACGCAGCCCTGCGATGAGTGCTTCGTATTCGTCCTCGTTGTTTGAGGCGTGGAATTCCAGCCTGAATGATTTCTCTAAGATCTCGCTCGTCGGAGATGTGAGGCGAATTCCAATGCCTGATCCCTGCTTGGATGAGGATACGTCGACGTGGAGGAGCCAGGTGGAATTTGGTTCCTCGTTGGTTATGGTCCATGTCGGTAGTTCGACCAAGAAGTCTGCAAGCACTTGTGATTTTGCGCTTGTTCTCGGTCGGTACTCGATATCGTACTCGCTCAATTCGACCGCCCATTTGGCCAATCGGCCCGACTGACTCGGGCTATGCAGAATCGTCCGTAGGGGAAAAGTCGTGAGGATGACGATCGTGTGGGATCGGAAATATGGTCTTAGTTTTCGGTCTGATGTTACGACCGCGCATGCTAATTT
>NC_027750.1:47165071-47165703 GCF_000695525.1 Brassica oleracea var. oleracea | reverse complement strand
GAGGGATTTGACGAGCATGTCGTCGATATAAACCTCCATCGTTTTACCGAGTTGTTTGAATAACATACGGTTCACGAGTCGTTGAAAAGTTGCGCCAGTGTTTTTGAGGCCGAAGGGCATTACCCTGTAGCAATAGGTTCCGCGATCGGTAATGAACGCAGTCTTCTCGCGATCGTCAGGGTTCATCATAATTTGATTGTAACCTGAGAAGGCGTCCATGAAAGACATACGTTCGTTACCCGCCGTTGCTTCTACTAAT
The DNA here is from genome assembly GCF_000695525.1 of Brassica oleracea var. oleracea. NCBI lineage: Eukaryota > Viridiplantae > Streptophyta > Magnoliopsida > Brassicales > Brassicaceae > Brassica > Brassica oleracea. Next base: position 47,165,444 of record NC_027750.1, on the reverse strand, counting down.
CGATAGATATGTGGCAGAGGGAAACTATCTTTTGGACAGGCCTTGTTTAGGTCGGTAAAATCCATGCAAACTCGCCATTTCCCGTTTTTGTTTTTGACTACTACAGGGTTAGCGAGCCAGTCTAGATAACTCACTTCTGTTATTGACTCGACTTTAAGAAATTTTTCGACCTCGTCGTTTACCGCGGAAGCCCGTTCGGGTCCTAGCTTCCTCCTTTTTTGTTTGACGGGTTTGAAGGTCGGATCTATATTTAATTTGTGACACGTTATGTTAATGTCGATCCCTGGCATATCTTCCGCAGCCCATGGGAAAGTATTGAGCGTCTTTTTTAGACAGGTTATGAGCTCTGCCCTCAAAGGCTCGCGGAGATTGG
>NC_027750.1:47161273-47165024 GCF_000695525.1 Brassica oleracea var. oleracea | reverse complement strand
AAGTTGGTTCGCGTTTTTCCTCTAGGGCCGTGATGTTACGAGACTGCCAGAAGAGTTCCACTGAATCTTGACTTCGCGAATCCTTGTTGGAGATCTTTTTCTCCGCTTTTCTAGGAGTGGTCTTGAGGTCTGGTCTTTTTTTTTTTTGTTCTGCGGCGTAACACACCTGTGATACTCTTGGGTTTCCCCATATTACCTCGACTCCGTTAGGGGTTAGGAACTAAGAGATTAATCGACCCGTAGGCCATGGTTGTTTCTCCCGAAAGTCCCAGTAGTGGGGTAGGGTATTTCATGATTTCGGATTGATCGATCCCCATTTTCTTGAGAGTATCCTTGAAGATAATATCGGCCGAACTTCCGGTGTCGTTTAACGTCCTAGCGACGTCGACATCTCGGATCGTCAGCTCGATAACAAGGAGATCGTTTCGAGGTTTGGCTCGATCGACCGTTGCTCCCCCCTTGAACAAGATGACGTTCGCGCACATCGAGTCTTGCATATCATTCCTGATCGTTGAGAGGCTTTTGCGGGTTAGATTGATCCGTAGAGCCCCCTCCTTCTAGCGCCAAACTGTGGGAACCGAAATTCGCACTGTCGATTTCCGTTTAAATTAGGAAACTAGGAAAACCCAAATTTCCCAGAGGTCCCAGAGATCAGTTAATAGCACACACTAAGCAATCATAACACGTGATAACAACGACAAAGTATAAAAATCGTAAAAATAGAGCAAAGAGAAGTCTTATTCCGAGTTTGCGTATGAGCGTTTACAACAAGATATAAGCCTGGGCTCGAGAGCTGTCGGCGAGATTCCTAGTTCTAGCTACCCTAAGATGGCTAAACCTAAATAAGTCGCAGCTCGAAATAACAAAAAAGGAAAGTTGCCTAATTCCTCTAAGTGCTAAGTTTTCTCTCAAAAAGTTCCTCTCCCATGCCTCTCGCCTAGGACTCCTTATATACTGGCTCCTAGGTCAGTTTACGCTTTTCCTCTTCTGCCCTTAAGCCGTCATAGCATAAAAATGGAAATATTCCATTTTTTCTGATCTTCGTAATTATCTTCAAAATTTTGTATTTATCCGCGGAAACTTGACATTTATCTTTCCTTGCGAACCAAGCGTAAACTGTCATGCGGCTTACGGTCTGTTGGTTAAGAAATTCTAAGTAGGGCCTCAAGTCATGTCTTAGGTTCCTTTGGGACGTCTTCTGACTCGAAGCGTTTATTACGGCTTCTTTCGATAAAGCACAAACTTTCCGCGGTTTTGACCATAAAGTTTGATCGATGACTTAGAATGGCGGGAAATATGAAATAGGTTTGCTATGGTCTTCGGGAGATAGCATCGAAGGGTAGACAAGAATGCATGAACTAATGTCGTATCGTCGTTTCGGAAGAGCTCGGTCGCTACGTAGCGACCGAGCTTGGCTCGAGATCAGTCGCTACGTAGCGACCGAGTGGAACGGACGCTCGGTCGCTACGTAGAGACGAAGCTTGGCTCGAGCTCGGTCACTACGTAGCGACCAAGCAGAACGGATGCTCGGTCGCTACGTAGCGACCAAGCGGAACGGATGCTCGGTCGCTACGGACGCTCGGTCGCTACGTAGCGCCGAGTGGGATGGACGCTCGGTCGCTACGTAGCGACCGAGCGGGATGGACGCTCGGTCGCTATGTAGCGACCGAACTTAGCTCGAGCTCGGTCGCTACGTAGCGACCGAGCGGAACACGCGTTCGGTCATTGCGTAGCGACCTTTGTCGAGCTCTTGTCCGATGTCTCGTGTTTCCTCCGCAAAGCTTTTCGTAAGAAAGAGTCTATTTCGAAAAAGTATTTGTCGAAAAAAGTTCTCATTTTCTTCTTCGGTTGTTTTGAATGTTAACTTCGTCGTAACCATTTTTGACCCCAAAAGAAATCAACCAAGGATATATTCCAGAATACCTATCTATCCACAACCTAGCAATATTATCTAAGGGTTCGCATTCGCTAACTAACCAAGCAACCTAACAATTAGCATGCTACTACGATTCCCAAGCAATAACTAAGCATGCTATCAACTCAATCAACCAAACCTCGACTATTAACTAATCAAACCGATACTCAGTTAGACCCGGCCTCCTGCCATGATCCAACTTCGAAGTAACGGGAACCTGCATGAAAACAAGTCAGCAATCAATTGTCGTGACTCACTGTGTTTGGTTCGTTGTGGCTTTGACCCTTGCCCGAATCCTCGACCAAAACTTTTTCTTGAAATCCTCAAGTAGCCTCCTGTTCCAACTGACCTCAAAGGCATGCCTAACCCGAAATGGCCTTCCTTGAACAACTCTCAACTCAAACAGAAACTCCTTTAGGCGGTGACTCAAAACTGGTGTAGTAACTGATCTCGAAAACTCCCAAAAACTATCGAAACCTCTTGCTTCCTCTCTCTACTTTCTCTCACGTTTTTAAACTGATCTGAAGTGGTCTATATGTGTTTAAATATGAAGGTGGGCGTGCCTATTTATAGAAGACAGCAGCCAATCACCATCAGGTTGGTGGCAGCCCGTGTGTCGCTCTGCATGGCTACGGTTGCATGCGCGGCGGCACCTCGTGCTCCACATGGCGGTCAGCATGATCAGGATGTCATGCATGGTGACACGACGTCCTCCACATGTATGATTCGTGGGCTGGTTGCATGCTGATCGACACCACACCGCCCACATGTCGATCAACATTCTTCGATTGCAGATACGGCGACATCTCGTGCTTCTGCATGTCAGTCCGCATGTGCTGCTTCCATGCGTGGCGACACCTCATGCTTTTGTAGACAGACAGCTTATCAGATGGTTGACACCACGTCCTGATGACATGCATTGATACCTCGAGCTTCTCGGTCGATTTACACAATTTCGACCCTTTCGGCATATTTTCGGTCCGCGATTAATCTCGAATATTTTTCTGCTCCCGTTATGATGAGCTGAACAATTTTAATAAATTCCAGTGGAATTCTGACCTTGACGGAAAATTTTCTCAAGCCTCCAGCTTCCTCAAAAATTCCATAATACCGAAATTAGGGTTTTTGCCCAATTTCGGGTTTTTCCCGTCGTGCTTCGAACCCATCGTATTAACTTCCCGTCCTGCTTGAATCCCGTCCTGCTTCCGACTTATGATGTCTCTGAATTAATATTCCGCTGATACGATGTTTTGTGGATTACATCGTGCTGAAGAAACGCTGTGCTTCGGAAACGTTGTGCTTCCAAAAATGTTTTGCTTCCAAAACGTCCATCAGATCAATCTAAGACATCTTCTAACGATGGGAACCGAAATTCGCACTGTCGATTTCCGTTTAAATAAGGAAACTAATTTCCAAGAGGTCGCGGATATCTGCTAATACCACACGCCAAGCAAATCAGAACACAATAATGACAACGAAGAAGTATAAAAATCGTAAGAAGAGAGAAAGAGAAGTCTTATTCCAAATTTGCATATGAGCGTTTACAACAAGGTATAAGCCTGGGCTCGAGAGCTGTCGGCGAGATTCCTAGTTTTAGCAACCCTAAGGCGGCTACACCTAATTGAGTCGCAGCTCGAAATAACAAAAACGGAAAGTTGCCTAATTGCTCTAAGTGTTAAGTTTTCTCTGAAAAAGTTCCTCCTCATGCCTCTCGCCTAGGACCCCTTATATACTGGCTCCAAGGTCGGTTTACGCTTTTTCTCTTCTGCCCTTAAGCCGCCATAGCATAAAAATGGAGATATTCCATTTTTTCCGATCTTCGTAATTATCTTCAAA
>NC_027750.1:47153118-47161236 GCF_000695525.1 Brassica oleracea var. oleracea | reverse complement strand
GCTACGTAGCGACCGAGCGGAATGGACGTTTGGTCGCTACGTAGCGACTGAGCTTTGGCTCAAACTCGGTCGCTACGTAGCGACCGAGCGGAGCACGTGTTTGGTTGCTGCGTAACAATCCTTCTCGAGCTCTTGTCCGATGATTCGCGTTTCTTCCGCAAAGCTTTTCGTTAAGAAGAATCTATTTCGAAAAAGTATTTGTCGAAGAAGTTTTCTACGTTTTTCTTCTTCGGGGATTTGGACGTTAACTTCGTCGTAACCGTTTTCGACCCCAACACAAACTATGGTCGAGCAACTTATTCGACTCATAGTTCACTCACGATCAATTCTTCAACCACCTCGTTTTTCGAAATTTCCCGATCAATCTTTATCGCCCGCGATTCGACCACCAAGTTGATGTTCGGCCAAATTTCTGTTTCGACCATTCTTATCCCAAAGGGCGGGTTATCACATTCTCCCCCCCCCCCTAATAGAATTTGTCCTCGAATTCTTTGTTCCGAAATTTCTCATCTTCACGGCGTACTCCTTCTTGATATGTTGTGAGGACGAAATCCAAGCAGGACGGGAAGTAAGCAGGACGGGATCGAAGCACGACGGGAAAACCCAAAGTTGGGCGAAAACCCTAATTTCGGTATTATGAATTTTTCTAGGAAGCCGGAGGCACGGAAAATATATTTTCTGTCAGGTCAGGATTCATTTGGAGTTTATTAAAAATAATCAGATCATCAGAACGGGCGTCAAAAAATATTGGGATTGATCGCGGGACGAAAAATTCACCAGAAATGCCGAAATTGGACGAATGGACCGAGAAGCTCGAGGTGGCTCGATCTATGAGATCAGGACGTGGTGGCAACTTCCTGGCATGGTATGTGGCAAGGGAAGCATGAGGTGTTGCAGTAAAAATGACCACAGTATGCGGAGTGACACATAGAAGCACGAGGTGGAACGGCCAAGCACGAGATATCGTGATGCATGCAACCGAATCATGCGGTCTGACATGTGGAGGACGTGGTGTCTCCTTGCATGGAGCCAGGCCATGCATCCAGACAGGTAGAGGGCATGGTCTCACCTTTCATGTGAGCAGGCCATGCTGAAAGACAAGTGGAGCACGAGGTCCCGCTGCGCATGCGTCCGGAGCCATGCGAAGCGACACATGGGCTGCCACACGGCTTGTTTCTTATTGGTTGCTGCTTCCTATAAATAGCCCACGACCCCCTCTCATTTCAACACATCCAGAACACTTCAAAGTCAGTTTAAAACGTGAGAGAGAAAGCAAAGAAAGAAAGATCGAGTTTCAATAGTTTTCGAGCGATTTAGGCAGTTTTCGAGAAACTTACTCTGCCGATTTTGAATCAGCACCTAGAAAAGGTTCTGTTCAAGTGAAGAGAGATCAGATCTAGTGAACACCAGTTCAATACCAGTCTGGACGTGGGTCTGCTTGAGAGGGTCGAGAAAGGGTTAGAATCGTAGAAGTCGGGTTTGGGGTCAAGGCCACGGTCAACCAAAAACTGTGAGTTATGATCAATTGATTGTTGAGTTGTTTTCATGCAGGTTCCCGTTACTTGGAAGTTGGATCATGGCAGGAGGCCGGGTCTAACTGAGTAACGGTTTGATTAGTTAATAGTTGAGGTTATGTTGATTGAGTTGATAGCATGCTTGTTATTGCTTGAGAACCGTAATAGCATGCTAATGGTTAGGTTGATTGGTTAGTTAGCGAATGCTGAATGCTTAGATGATATCGCTAAGTTGTGGATAGTTAGGTATTCTGGAATTAGTCTTTATTCTAAATTCTGGAGTGTGTTTGATTGTGTTGTGATTATTACTTGAAATCTTTGTTATATTACCGGGTTTAGTATTGGTTATATTTTGGCCGACAGCATTTGTGTAACCCACAATGCTAGGCATATTAGGGGTGAGTTAGTGTTACTTCAGACCTCGTACCCAGCGGGTTCAAGGAAACCCCTTATTCGCTGGATCGGGAAGACTCAGACGAACTGGGTCATGTCCTATGGCTGAGTATTACACGACGGTGTAATGTGGCAGTGACCCGAATGACTGTGGGCTGTCGCGCGGTGACCCGAAGGACTGTGGGCCGTGGTCGGTTGAAAGTTCTTTCTTCCGGCCTTTGTGGTAGGGAGATAGGATATTGCCGATAGTGAAGGAGGAACCTAATGTCACCGGGGCCCGAGTTAGTTATATATATTATATCGTGTTTTGGGTTGTTAAACCCTAATTGATTCCGAAGTTGAGTTTGGTGGTGAGCTAGCATAATGCTAGTTATCTTACTATCTTTTTTCCTGCTGCGTATTTCTGAGTCGAAGAATTGATCGTGAGTGAACTATGAGTCGAATAAGTTGCTCGACCATAGTTAGAAGATGTCTTAGATTGATCAGACGGACGTTTTGGAAGCATCACATTTTTGGAAGCACGACGTTTTAGAAGCACGACGTTTCTTAACCACGAAGTAATCCGCAAAACTTCGTATCAGCGTAATATAAATTCAGAGACAACATAAGTGGGAAGCAGGACGGGACTTAAGCAGGACGGGAAGTAAGCACGCAGGATTGAATCACGACGGGAAAACCCGAAATTGGGCAAAAACTCTAATTTCGGTATTATGAAATTTTTCGAGGAAGTTGGAGGCTCGAAAACTTTTTTTCATCAAGGTCAGAAATATTTTGGAGTCTATTAATAATATTTAGCTCATCAGAACGGGAGCGGAAAAATATTTGGGATTGATCGCGGGTCGAAAATATGCCGCAAGGGTCAAAACTTGCTTAAAACGACCAAGAAGCTTGAGGTGTCTCTACGCATATGGCCAGGACGTGATATCTAGCAACTAAGAAACTGAGTATCAACACAAGGACGAGTTGTAGACGTGAATGGGTGATGAACATGCAGCCTGACAAGTCGTAGCTCGAGGTGTCGCAGTATCTGCGAACTACGCATGCGGATTGACATGCAGAGGACGATGTGTCGCAACGCATGAAGGCTGTGCATGCTGAGGGACATGTGGACGTGGGTGTGTCTCCCTGCATGTGTCTGAGACATGCCTCAAGACATGTGTGTGCCCGTGTGTCGCCGCACATGTAACCGAAAGCATGTGGGCTGACACACGAGCGCTCGTGTGGCTCGATGTTACTCGCTGAAGATATCTATAAATACCCACGACCCCCACTTCATTTCTCCACATTCAGACCTTTCCAAAGCAGCATAAAAACGTGAGAGAAAGAGTAGAAAAAGAAAGCAAGAGATTCCGAGCTGTTACGAGAGTTGTAGAGAGTTTCCGAGGACCGAAATTCTGCCGGGAAGTTCTGAAATACTATCCAGAAGCTAGAGGAGGCTCTGTCTGGCTTCTGATCAGTCCAGTCCAGTCCAATCAAGACATTGACGTTGGGTTTTGGCTAAGCACTCTCCGATCAACCAGCTGCTCACTGGCCTAGAACACTGTGAGTTGGTTTTGTTTTAATTCCACTTGGAATTTAGGGTAGATCGAGTCTGCATATAGATTAGAATAATCACACTGTTGCATGATAGAGTCCTTAGGGTTATTTATTAAACCGGACTCAGTTTAGCCCGGGCTAAGCTGGGATGAAATGAAATGGAATTAAGACTGAGTTAAAAACCGGACTAGGACTAAGATGATCGATTATAGTTATTCATGAATCGGTATATATTATGATGAATTGTTACCTAGTTGAATTGGCTTAAGGATAATATGCATGTCTTGATTATTTATTACTTGGTTGATTAGTTATGATTTAGACATGCCTTAGGGATTTTAGGATGATTGCTGCTGGTTGAGATTATTGTTTGTGCAGGGATGTTGGTAATGTTGTTGTCTAGGGATCTTTGGCCATATAGGCCGATCTCTTAGTTGTGATGTTGATACTACGAGTCCTATGCCATATAGGCTGGACTACAAGTATTGGTGGATATTTTCGTAGACTCCTAAGTATTGTATAGTTTTGGATAGGAGTCTTGTCCCTTAGGTCTTTCCTAGGGAGTGTGTGTTATGCCGACAGCAGGTGCGAAACCCGCCCATGCTAGGCATGTTTTTAGGGTGGACTAGTGTTTCCTCACCCTCGTACCCAGCGGGTTCAAGGAAACCCCTTATTCGCTGGATCGGGAAGTCTAAGACGGACGGGGTCATGTCCTATGGCTGAGTGTTACACGACGGTGTAATGTGGTAGTGACCCGAAGGACTGTGGGCTGTCGCGCGGTGACCCGAAGGACTGTGGGCTGCGGTCGGTTGAAAGTTCCTTCTTCTGGCCTCTGTGGTAGGAAGATAGGATATTGCCGATAGAGAGGATGAACACGAAGTCACCAGGGCCCAAGTTAGAGTGTTGTGTCGTCTTAGTTTATTGTGTCGATTTAGTCTTATTGTGTTGTTTTGGGGGTTATGGAACCCTCGAGTCAGTATTAGCACCGAGATACGGTGTTATCTCTGATTGAGTCATGATTTATTGAATTGTTAGGGATCCATTTTAGTAGTTGGCCGTGTGGCCAAGGTTATTATTATTAGATTAAGGATGAGCATACCTTAGTCGGTGATTTTTTGGGAATTAGCCTTAAGCTTTGTTTATTGCGCTTAGGCTAGATTTTTTGTTATTTTGGGTTGTCGGGGCTAGCTACTAGGCTTTGGGTAGAGGTAGCTAGCTCACTGAGTGACCTTACGTTACTCACCCAACTCTCGTTGTCCTTTTTGCGGGAGACCAGGTTGTAGAGGATTGGACGCATAGGCCACCAGAGTAGATTTGCAGTGCATTTGGCTACAGTTTGATTCTTAAAACAATTTATGTTTCTGTTGCGTTTTATTTGGGTTTGGGATCCCTAAAATGTTTAAATGATCTTAAAAGAATTAGAATTGAATTTAAAAATCAACGGGTCCAATATGATATTGGTTCAGTCGAAACCAACACAGCGTTAGGTCATGGTACGGGTTGAGAAGTCTTAGGCCTCGATCTAACGGAACCGCTAATTTCGGGTGTAGGTTGAAAAGCCTTAAGCCTTGAGTTAGCAGGACGTGTTAGCAGACGAACTCGTCTAGGTTGTAGAGTAAATTTTATGACCCTGACTGGATCGTCCCTAGCCCGTCATGTAGCGCTTCTGGACCGTGGTGTTGGGTTGGACGGTCAGTCATGTTCTTGTTTGATTGTTGGCTGGCCGTTTGGCCTTTCATCTCCAACCCTTGGTGTGGGTCATTCGTCGGTCATGTTCTTGTTTTATTGTTGGCCGGTGGGTCGACCTACCTATGACGGTTCGGGGGTGTTACAGAGGTGGTATCAGAGCATGGTTTCGTCCATGCTTCCAGAACCTGCGTTTTAATCGGTTTTCAAATATTTAATCAAGTCAGAAAGGATTTGAAAGTCATCTAGAGTATTCTGATCACGTCCAGCCATTCTGGGTAAGAAATATAGGATTTACCTTTTCGTTGGTTGTAGATGGATACTCGGGGTGCAAGTCAAGGTAGCCAGTGGGGATGGTCGAGCATATGGGGATTCAGAACAAGGGTTTTCTACTAGGGTCAGAATGGATCACCGAGATATGAGTCAACGTTATGGAAATCTGTTTTCAACAAGTCGGGGACATAGTCAATCACCATTGCCAGCGAGTTCATGTTCAAATGAACAACCAAGACGAAGAAAGAATCAAGAGGCTGAAATTCCACCAGGAAGTATAGTTGATTTGTTTACTCAAATTCTACGACAAGTTTCAAGGAATGCACAACCTGAGGAATCCTTAAACATGGAGTATCTGAATATCTTAAAGACGATAAAGTGTTTGGAAACGTATAAGTTCAAAGGAGGAATCAACACGTTTGAGGCAGAAGAGTGGATGCACATGATGGATACAAACTTTGAAGCAATGATCTGTCCAGACAAATACAAGAAGAGAGTGGCGGTTTACTATCCACAAGGAGATGCTCGTAACTGGTGGGAAAGCGTGGAACGTCAACATGGAAATCATATTACATCTTGGGATGTATTTCAGAAGGAGTTCAGAAGGAAGTACTTTCCACCCGAGGCAAGACATCGATTGGAGAGGCAGTTCATCAATCTAACCCAATGGGATAGGACAGTACGGGAGTATGAAGCAGAATTCACAAGTCTTCGTCGCTATGAATCAAAAAGAAAACTCATTAGTGGCCAGAAGGGAAAACAGATAATTGAGTTCAGGGATTCCAGTCAGAAAGGCATATCCAGGAAAAGAGGCAATGACTCAAAATCTTGGAATGGAAACCAAGGATGTTTTTATTGTGGAGAGGTTGGTCACATTGTTCGACACTGCGTGGCAGAGCAAGCTGCATTAGCCAAAGAACATCCCCCACTTGCCCTTCTGGAAGATAGACCCTCGAGAAAGAGAAGGAATAGGATTTAGATCTTTAGGAAAACCTTAACCTTCAGGCCTACAAGGTAAGTAGGGGTTTTACTTCCTTGTTTGAATGGTTGTGAAGTGTTGGGAAAATTGGTTTTAATTGCCATTCGGTGCTATTGCACGAGAATTTGTGGTTTGTGTTCTTGTTGTGTAGAAACGTTGTGGCAACTAATGACCCCCAAAGACCAAACCCTTGAAGATAGATAGTTTGATCAGCAGTGCTATGATTGTTGGATCTCCTGAGCGGATCTATCCATGACATGTATGATTTGGTGGCTATGTTGGGTACATGTTTGGTTCTGAGGAGATATCTATCAAAACGACATGATAGATATAGAAGATGTGATCATCAATATTGAAGAAGTGGCTAAGTACGAGTATGGTACAGCAGAGTAAAAGTAGGAAGACGACTCAATGAGACTGAAGAGATGTGAAGACAACTATGGAGCTTGAGGAGGACACTCAAGGGAAAGTAGTAGACAAAGTGAAGAGATTTGGAGATCAGTTGAAAATGAGTGAACCATGGGAAGCAAGGAGTTAAGAGAAGGCTTCAAGACCAAGGAGAATACCTTGAGCTGTATCAAGGTAGAGCGAGTTAAGAATCAGAAGTCTGTATGGAGACCAAAGAAATTGAAAGGAGATATCAAACGAGAACAGACGGAGAAACACATCAAGACGAAGTTATCCATGAAGTGATCGCCATCACAACATATCAAGGAGGAGTACAGCATGAAGATGAGCAATTGCGCAACTAAGAATTCGATGACGAATTCTATTAAGGGGGGGAGAATGTGATAACCCGCCCTTTGGGATAAGAATGGTCGAGACAGAAGATTGGTCCAACATCAACTTGGTGGTCGAATCGCGGACGATAAAGATCGATCGGGAAATTTCGAAGAACGATGTGGTTGAAGAATTGATTGTGAGTGAACTATGAGTCGAATAAGTTGCTCGACCATAGTTAGAAGATATCTTAGATTGATCAGATGGACGTTTTGGAAGCACGACGTTTCCGAAGCACAGTGTTTCTTCAGCACGAAGTAATCCGCAAAACATCGTATCAGCGGAATATTAATTCAGAGACATCATAAGTCGGAAGCAGGATGGGAGTCAAGCAGGACGGGAAGTTAATACGACGGGATCGAAGCACGACGGGAAAACCCAAAATTGGGCAAAAACCCTAATTTCGGTATTATGGATTTTTTTGAGGAAGCTGGAGGCTTGGAAAAAATTTTCCGTCAAGGTCAGAATTCCACTGGAGTTTATTAAAATTGTTCCGCTCATCAAAACGGGAGCATGTGGGAACCAAATTTTGCACTGTCGATTTACGTTTAAATTAGGAAACTAGGAAAACCCTAATTTCCCAGAGGTCCTGGATCTCTGCGAGAGCCAACGGCAAGTGACCAAATATATGCGGAAATCATGAAAAGATAACAAACGAGTTTAGAGAAAATAGTAGATCTTATTTCGAGTCCGCGTGAGAGCATTGCGATCATTACAAGAGATCTTAAAAGCTTTGGCCGCAAAGGCTGTCAGCGAGTTACCTAGTTCTAGCGGCCTAAAAGCTCAAACCTAGTGTACTCGCAGCTCGATAACAAAAGACGAAGAAAATACATAAAAGGTTTTTGATTGATTTCGGACTGAACCTTATGAAAGGCTGCCTACGTACCCCTTTCGAGGTTCAAGCCAAACGTAGTTCAAGAGTGAACCAAGAGATCGAACTGCTTGTGCACGTTCGTC
>NC_027750.1:47150521-47151818 GCF_000695525.1 Brassica oleracea var. oleracea | reverse complement strand
TTCGTGCTTGAAATGTTCGCAGGCTTGAAGATGTTTCGCGATGTTGCCAGGGATTAGTCTTAGCCCTGCGTTTGGGAAGCATTCTAGTTTTACTACGGATGTTCGCTGCCAGAATTGTTGTCCCTGTTTGGATTTGATTTGCGATCGAGGAGTTAGGACCAAGGGGTCGCGTAAATTTGTCCCCGGAAAGAGACATCCTCCTATACCGTGCTTTGTGTGCTGTTGGCCTTCCGAGATTTCTTTCGTGTCTATTTGAGGATGTTCCGTATAGCTATAGGAGTTCTGTTACGAATTTTCCTTACATGCAGCATTTTACGAGTAAAACACAGCGGGCTTAAAGTGAATCGTAGTATATGGAACTTGGTCGATTTTTGACAAGTGGAACCTTTCCGTTAACTGTTTGGTTGTTAGGACTGAGTTTTGTTATGACGAATTTATCGTATGATTCCCGTTGTTGGGTGGTACGATAATTGTTTGTGTAAACGTTACTTGGCGTTTCAAGACAAATTCTGGATTACCGTTTAGCCGTCAATTTATTGGAGCGGTGGTCACTCAATTGTTTTCGCTTTGCATGAAGGCTGTGCTCCGCTTTAAAGGATTAGACCATGACACTTTCATGCTGTCAATAAGGTTAAGTCGGTTAGAATCGTCCTTAAAGGATATGCTGTAACCTAGTTCGGCTTCGAAGGAAAGGCGTAATTGGGCGAGTGACGAATGGCGTTTATCAAGATTGATAGGCCGAGTATGCCCATGGTGGTAGAAATTAACATTTATACGATGAAAGTTTCGTATAATGTTTCCTTTATTCGTATGGAAGTTGTTTCCTTTGTTTCAAAGGGAGATAAAGCCTAAGAAGCTCGATACAGAGCCCGTGCGGAGTCAGTTCCAGGGTGATTTCCTGCTCAGACATGACCAAGCGGAATGAGAGCGGATGCCAGTGAGTCGCAGGGCTAAAGAATGAGACCTTTCAGATCGTGATGCGAGGAAGTAAGGTTTATATTGATCATCCAATGTCGGATCATACAGCTTGGTTTTTTGCTATAAGGAAAGTACTTTTTCGTAAAACTGTTACGTTTACTTTCGAATGTTACTTCGTATGAAATGATCTGATTATACGAAGTATTTTTGGCGTAAGTAACGGACGACCGGTTTTTACGAATTTATTAAATTGACGCGACATATGGAGATGTCAAAATAACGATGTTTCCACAGATTTTTGAGAAACGTTTCTGCTTTTGTTTTAATTCTTCGGTGAAAGTTTCTTTGAGTCACTCATGGAGTTTTACCAAAGGTTATT
>NC_027750.1:47149836-47150435 GCF_000695525.1 Brassica oleracea var. oleracea | reverse complement strand
GATCTTTATGACTTCAGCAAATCATCGACTTTCATTCTGAAGTTTGGCAGAGGTTTTCTAAACGAATGATTGCGATGATAGATGCTGTATAGTCTTTGATAATTTTTCCAACATTGTTTGGATCAATTCCTAGCGTTTAGACGAATCTCAGATTGTAGTTTGCTTTTAGGTTGATCTTGACGAGACATCGCATTGTATGAATAATTTTCCGCATATTTCTACGAGAGTTTGCTTTGTCGAATGCGTTTTCTTGTCGAAAGCGTTTTCTTGATCTTGACGAGACATCGCATTGTTTGAATATGTTTTTGAAGTATGGGAGTTTACGAGTATAGTGTGGGAACCGAAATTCGCACTGTCGATTTCCGTTTAAATTAGGAAAGTTAGGAAAACCCTAATTTCCCAAAGGTCCCAGATATCTGTTAAACCACATGCCAAGCAATCAAAACACGCAAGTAAAGACGAAAAGAAATAAGAAATCGTAAAAGAGAGCAAAAGGAGTTTTATTCCGAATTCGTGTATGAGCATTACAACAAGGTAGAAGCCTCGGCTATGAGAGCTGTCGGCGAGATTCCTAGTTCTAACAACCTAAGACTGCAAAA
>NC_027750.1:47144521-47149763 GCF_000695525.1 Brassica oleracea var. oleracea | reverse complement strand
TGCCTCTCGCCTAGGACTCCTTATATACTCGCTCCTAGGTCGGTTTACGCTTTTCCCCTTCTGTCCTTAAGCCGTCATAGCCTAAAAATGGAGATATTCCATTTGTCCCGATCTTCGTAATTATCTTCAAAATTTCGTATTTATTTGCGGAAACTTGACATTTATCTTTTCTTGCGAACCAAGCGTAAAACGTCCCACGGTTTACGGGCTGCTGGTTAAGAAATCGTTAGGTGGGATTCGAGTCATGCCTTAGGTCCCTTTGGGCCGTCTTTCGACTTGAAGCGTTTATTACAACTTCTTTCGATAAAAAAGATCTTTTCGCGGTTTTTATCGTAAAGTTTGATTGATGACTTCGAATGGCGGAAATCATGAAATGAGTTCGCTAAGGTCTTCGGGAGACAGCATCGAAGGGTAGATGAGAATGCATGGATTTGTGTCGTATCGATGTTTCAAAAGAGCTCGGTCGCTACGTAGCGACCAAACGGAACGCACGCTCGTTCGCTGCGTAGCGACCAAACAGAACGCACGCTCGTTCGCAACGTAGTGACCGAGCGGGATGGACGTTCGGTCGCTACGTAGCTACCAAGCTTGGTTCAAGCTTGGTTCGAGCTCGGTCACCACGTAACGACCGAACGAGACAGACGCTCGGTTGCTACGTAGCGATCGAGCTTAGCTCGAGCTCGGTCACTCTGTAGCGACCGAGCGAGACGGACGCTCTGTAGCGACCGAGCGAGACGGACGCTCGGTGCTTGGCTTGAGCTCGGTCGCTACGTAGCGACCGAGCTTGGCTTGAGCTCGGTTGCTATGTAGCGACCGAGCGGGACGGACGATCGGTCGCTACATAGCAACCGAGCTTGGCTCGAGCTCGGTCCCTACGTAGCGACCGAGCTCGGTCGCTCGGTTGTTACGTAGCGACCGAGCGGAACGTGTGCTCGGTCGCTACGTGGCGAGCAAGCTTGGCTCGAGCTCGGTCGCTACATAGCGACCGTGCGACCTTTTTGGGATTTTCTCCGATGTCTCGTGTTTCTTCCGCAGGGCTCTTTGTAAGAATAAATCTTTTCCGAAGATATATTTTTCGTAAAAACGCTCATGCCGATTTTTACGGACTTTCAGACATTGATTCCTTTGTGACCGATTTTGACCCCAACAGAGCAGAAAAATATTCGAGATTAATCGCGGGCCTAAAATATGCCGGAAGGGTCGAAATTGCGTAACTCGACCGAGAAGCTCGAGGTGTCTCAATGCATGTCATCAGGACGTGGTGTCAACCATCTGATAATCTGTCTGTCTACAAAAGCACGAGTTGTCGCCACGCATGGAAGCAGCACATGCGGACTGACATGCAGAAGACACATGCGGAGCGACATGCAGAAGCACGAGATGTCGCTGTATCTGCAATCGAAGCATGTTGATTGACATGTGGGTGGTGTGGTGTCGATCTGCATGCAACCAGCCCACGAATCAGACATGTGGTGGTGTCATCTTGCATGACATCCTGATCTTGCTGACCACCATGTGGAGCACGAGGTGCCGCCGCGCATGCAACCAGAGCCATGCAGAGCGACACACGGGCTGCCACCAACCTGAAGGTGATTGGCTGCTGTCTTCTATAAATAGGCACGCCCATCTTCACATTTCAACACATCCAGACCACTTCAGATCAGTTTAAAAACGTGAGAAAAAGTAGAGAGAGAAAGCAAGAGGTTTTGATAGTTTTTGGGAGTTTTCGAGATCAGTTACTACACCAGTTTTGAGTCGCCGCCTAGAGGAGTTTCTGTTTGAGTTGAGAGTTGTTCAAGGAAGGCCATTCAGGGTTAGGCACGCCTTTGAGGTCAGTTGGGACAGGAGGCTACTTGAGGAGTTCAACAAAGGGTTTTGGTCGAGGATTCGGGCAAGGGTCAAAGCGACAACGAACCAAACACAGTGAGTAACGGCAATTGATTGCTGACTTTTTTTTCATGCAGGTTCCCGTTACTTGGAAGTTGGATCATCGCAGGAGGCCGGGTCTAACTGAGTAACGGTATGATTAGTTAATAGTCGAGGTTTGGTTGATTGAGTTGATAGCATGCTTAGTTATTGCTTGGGAATCATAGTAGCATGCTAATTTTTAGGTTGCTTGGTTAGTTAGCGAATGCGAACCCTTAGATAATATTGCTAGGTTGTGGATAGGTAGGTATTCTGGAATCTATCCTTGGTTGATTGCTAGGCTGTTAGATAGCATGCATAGATGATTATTGCTATTGCGTTATTATAGGTTTGCATGCATGGATTATGATGTTGTTGTTTTAGTTGATTATACGTTAGTACTAGGCAACTTAGGTCATTTAGATCGAATTTCTAGTATTTGTATGGTTGAGTTAGTAAGGAATCTAGGCCTTATAGGCTGAGTTCCTAGTTAGTGTTGTACTTAGCATCCTAGGCCATATAGGCCGAATTGCTGGTACTAATGTTTAGTATCGAGCTTTGCTGATAGCTTGCCTGATCAGCAATTCTAGGCTTGTGTTTTGGGTTTTACGCGGCAAGGAAGGTTACGTAAGCATATTCCTACGCGACTTGGCAGAGAGGTTGCATAAAGCATGCTCTGTACGGGGAGGTTGCTAGAAGGCATGCTCCGTCATGTGGTATCCTTGGTGGGTGCTACATGTTAGTTTACAGCAAGGAAGGTTGCTAGACTATGTCCCCACGCGGCTGGGCAGAGAGGTTGCATAAAGCATGCTCTGTACGGAGAGGTTGCTAGAAAGCATGCTCCATCATGTGATACCTTATTGGGGTTACATGTCAGTAGTTTGGATGTTCTAGCCCGTGTGCCTCTGTGGCTGCGAGTTAGGTGTTCCGGGTCGAGAATGTGAGGAGAAAGCTCAAGTGGGTTGTGTAGTGTACAAGTGTAGAGCCGTAGCATATATTATATTATTATGCTAATGGTGGATTATATTCCGCTGCTTATCTTATTTATGTTTATGTTATTGTTGAGTCACTCGGGTTTCTACGGGGGAAGTCTCGAGTGATGATTATTATTGGTCTTATAGTATTGTTAGGTGAACTCCTCGTCTGAGATTGTTTCGGGTTGGGATGGCGACGGGTGTTGGGGTCAAAATTGGTCACGACGGAATCGATGTCCGAAAGTCCTCAGAAAAACCGTATCTCGGTCAAAACTTCAAAAGCCGAGAAAACGAATAGCCAAAACGGATCGCTCGGCGAGCTCCGCCTTGACACGAGCCAGCTCGCCCGGCGAGCACGACCGTGTTGCCGGTCGACTCGCCGGCGAGCTCGGCCTCGACACGAACCAGCTCGCCCGGCTAGCACGACCGTGTTGCCGGTCTACTCGCCTGCGAGCTCGGCTGTGACACGAGCCAGCTCGCCCGGCGAGCACGACCGTGTTGCCGGTCGGCTCGCCGGCGAGCTCGACCGTGGCTCGGATCAGCTCGACCGGCGAGCGCGGCCAATTCTCCGTGGACCATTCCGAACCCGGTCCCATCCCATAACAATGCATCTTTGTTCGAAGCTTCCGTAACTCAGTCTTCGGGTCCGTGGATACGACACCAATGTTCCATCAAAAAAACATCGTTGAAAGTATTCGGGAAATTGGGAAGGTTATGTCTCTCGAATGGTTTCCTATTCTTCGTAGTAGAGCACCAACGGCTACTTCGCGAGTAAAATCGTAAAAACGCTTAAGTCTCGATACGGCCTATAGAGGGTCCGAATTGCGGACAACGGCCATCTATGGTCCCAAAAGACTTGAGCCTAAAGACTGGTATGACGGTTTATCTCATCCGCGGGAAGAGATAAATGTCAAATTTCCGAAGATAATTACAAAGAAGAAGGAAATATGGAAAAGCCCGCTTCGCGACAAATCCGGCCCAAGAAGAGGTAAACTGACCTAAGGAGGAGTATATAAGGAGGACATAGGAAAATGAGAGCACATCAGAGCAACTTAGCACTTAGAGCAATTTAGGCATCTTTTTCCGTTTTTACTAATCGAGCTGCGACTCAACTAGTTTAGATTTAGGTCGCTAGACTAGCGAACGTACCGACAGCTCTTGTAGCCTAGGTCTTTACTTGTTGTTCACGCTCAAACGCGAATTCGGAAATAAGATCCTCTTATCCTCTTTTTCTGCTTATTTTCATTTTATTCTTTCATATTGATTGTGTTGTGTGTGGCCCAGCAGATAACCGGGACCTTTAGAGAAGGCTAGGTTAACTTGGCTTTCCTCCGATTAACAAAACTCGACGGTGTGAATTTCGGTTCCCACAGTTTGGCGTTAGAAGGAGGGGGGATATGGATCTATCTATCTCGCAACCACACACGCTCAGTCCGATATGACGACCAACGCTGAAAAAAACCCGCAAACGCACGACGGGACTCCCGTCGATGCCAACGCTGATAAAACTCCAGCTGGAAACGTATCAACGGTCACTACCGACACCGCGATACTAGACCAGATGAAGGAAATGTTCGCCTCCGCTCAGAAAAAGTCAGACGAACAAGGAAAACTTGTGGCCTCTCTCGCAAAACAGGTGCAATCCTTAACGGCGAAGGCCAAGAGGAAAAACCCGCGCGGGGCCACAAGAGCCCGCAGCGGCAGAAGACTCGATTTCGAGACTCCGAGCGATTGGGCCACACGGGCAGACAAGGATTCTTCAGATCAGAACCCTGACGAAACAGTCCCGCCAGGTGCACAACTGGCCGCCAACTGCGGAGAACCTTCCACCTCCTACCGAGAGCAACGAAGGAGAAGAAATCGAGGCCATCGACCTGGATATACGCGACCAGTCCAATCACTCGAACGACGGTGCTGACATCTACCCAAGAAGAACGCGAAGCCAGTCCGCTCGGCAGGACGCGTCCATCCAAAGACCCATGACCGAGGAAGAAGAAAACCTCTATTAGGTAGAACAGGAGGAGCTGGCCGAAAAGCAGGCCAGGATCCACCGCAGCCAACACAGACAGACCCGCAAGGCTGCCAGAAATCCTAATGAGATCCACGATCTCCGCGAGTACCTCGCGAAAACCGCAGCGGAGGTGAAAGCGGTGAAATCACAAATCCACCATGCGACAAGCACTTCGCCCGAGATCGACAGACTTCTCGAGGAAGCACGCAAAACCCCGTTCTTTGCCCGGATTACTGAGAACAACCTCCCGGACCCAGGGAAGATCAAAATTCCCATCTACGATGGCACCACCGACCCGAAAGCCCACCTGCAGTATTTCCAGATCGCGATGGGGAGGTGCAAACTCAAGGAA
>NC_027750.1:47143518-47144468 GCF_000695525.1 Brassica oleracea var. oleracea | reverse complement strand
AAAACCTCAAAGGAGCCGCGCTCGAATGGTTTTCTCGCCTAAAACGAAATTCCATCGGAAGTTTCCACCAACTTGCTTCAGAATTTCTCAAGAAGTATTCCATGTTCATGGACAGAGAAACCTCAGACGTCGATTTCTAGAGCCTGTCTCAAAGAGAAGACGAGCCACTTCGCGAGTTCATGAACAGATTCAAGCTAGTAATGGCAAGAGTCTCCGGGATCAGCGACAAAGTGGCGATCGATGCTCTGAAGAAAACTCTCTGGTGCCGTTCGAAATTCCGGCAATGGATATCCCTCAAAAAACGGAGAATGCTCTTCATAAGGCAAAAGACTTCAACGTAATGGAAGAGGAGATGAAAATCCTCTCCCAGAAGTAGAACCCGCAGAAGACGCCCACGAAAAAGAAAAGCTCTCGAAACGACAAGTATGTCCACCACGAGGGAGAAGATGTCCAGGGCTAGCACAACTACACTATCAATTCTGGACAAGGAAAGACCTCCGGAAACACCTGGACCAGGAACTAGTACAAGGATAACTCCTACTGCGAGTTCCACCAGACCAAAGGTCATTGCACTACGAACTGCAAAGTTATCGGCGCAAGGCTAGCCACAAAACTCCTCGCTGGCGACCTCTCGAAGGTCACTAGCATAAAAGACCTCATCTTGGATTCCGACCACCCTCCTAGGACTGATAAAGAGTCTCCCGAGAGGGATGCACGCGCAAACCAGTCTGGCGAGAAACGCAGAAGAAGGCAGGATGACCATGGAGACAATAGTACCCACCGGAGGATAAATAGTACCCGCCGGAGGATAAACATGACCATCCATCAAGGCCTACAGAAGAAAGGCGGAAACAAGTTCTAACTGGACGACTCGGTCTTCGACCGACAACGCTCCAAACGATACGATTGTTTTCGAGGAGGAGGAAACCGTCGGACTCGATAAACCTCAC
>NC_027750.1:47143226-47143483 GCF_000695525.1 Brassica oleracea var. oleracea | reverse complement strand
CAGCACGGTCAACGTCATTTTCCGCGACACTCTCCGGAGAATGAACATCGAACTCGGGGAAGTCGTCCCGGAACCAAAACCCCTGACCGGTTTTTCGGGCACAACATCAATGACCCTCGGATCGATCAAACTTTCGGTCATGGCAAGGGAAGTCACGAAAATCGTTGACTTTGTCGTAGTCGATAACCCGGCCATCTATAATGTTATCATGGGAACCCCATGGATCAACGCAATGAAGGCGGTACCGTCGACTTACC
>NC_027750.1:47133237-47142652 GCF_000695525.1 Brassica oleracea var. oleracea | reverse complement strand
GACCAAATACATCTTCTCTAAAAATGAAGATCGTAACTTTCTCACTACAAAGGTTATACCTTTCGGAAAAAGCGAGACGTCATAAATATTTTCGAGAGCTATTATCCAGACACACGGTCCGTCCGCGACTCTAAAAAAAACAAATTGCCTGTCGATTGGCCCCGATGGACAAACCCAAAACGTTCTCAAAAAAGAACTCGTAGTCTAACCTTTTGTAAAAGTAAAGGTTCTCTTACATCCGACGAGGATACTATAGCGCACTATACAAGAAATTCAAAATTTTGATCAGCACTCCAGACGGTCTCTGGAGAGTGCTCGGTTTGTTCCATACAAGTCATATAAGCCGGCGCCAAGTCGCGGACTTTAAAATGGAAAGAACCAGGTGGAAATTCCCACAGGCAAAACGAGAGCCAATCAGTCGTCGCACAGCCTTAGAGCCGAAAGGAAACCTAGGTCTTGCTCTAAACCCAGTCCTACTGGTCCACTAAGATCTCAAGACATGATACGAGATCTTAAAAACATGTCCCATCGTCTATATCTAATACGCTCACAAAACTTCGCGAAACTCCTAAACGTTTCCGAACGCCCTCGTTCAGTAAGAGCAAACAAACAAGACGATAAACTAAGAGTTAAGATACAACCGGCGTAATCACTTTCAGAGCGTAAAAAGATAGATAGCAAGATAAAGATAAATAGTCGCTCGGAGGCGTTTTATTAATGAAATAGTATGAATAAATGAATTTTTCGAGAGGAGTAGAGATATGCTAACTAGACAAAAGCAGAACAGAAAGGCGGTAAAACGTCCTAAGCCTTGCCTTGCTAGTCTAACCACCTAAGTTCTAAGTTCCCTAAGCTAACAGGAGTTCTCTAAGTCTAAATTCTTGGATCCCTTTTCTTCTGCTTCAGCTCTCCTTATATAGTTGTTTTAGGTCAGTGGCCCATTTACTTCTTTGCCTTTGGCCCAAGTTTATCATTCCATTTTTCGTCGATCTTTGTAGTTATCCTAGAATCTTGATATTTATCTTCGGAAACTTAACATTTATCCTACTTCCGCGAGTTAGGATAAACCGTCATAACTCCCACTGGGCTTGGGTCCCTTCTAAATCATAGATTGGCCTCTAGACACGTTTAGATCCTCTCGGGCCGTTTTTAGGCCTTCGGGCTTTTCAATGATATTAGTCGTAAAACTTCGAGAGTAACTCCGATCGAGACAAAACGAGAGGTATATGATCCAAAAATCGGATATCACAACTATACGGAGGACACGATAGTCGAATCGAGTCGGACTGACCGGGATTGAATTGTCCTCGCCCAAGGGCGAGGTGAACCGGGCGCGGATCGTCCTCGCCCATGGGCGAGGTGACCGTGGTGCTGGTCGTCTTCGCCCATGGGCGAGGTGACCTTTGTTATGGTCGTCCTCGCCCATGGGCGAGGTGACCGTGGTGCTGGTCATCCTCGCCCACGGGCGAGGTGACCTCGGTGATGGTCTTCCTCGCCCATGGGCGAGGCGGACAAGTGAGAACGGTCCGGTTCTTGGGTCTTGACCTGTCTCTTATCGTACAGATCTTTCCAGAGACCCTCGTCCATAAGAATTTGTATTCTTCCGATCTTTCTTTCGAGAAGTCTTTCGTGAAGAATTTGCTAAAATGATAATCTTAGCCGTTGATTTCGAGATAACCATTTTTGACCTCAACAGTTAGCCCCCCAGCCTGCAAGACTCGGAGACAATTTTACGGGCGAGTGAAGTGTTTTTAATCGGAATTTTTGGTTAAGAGTACGTTTTCTCGTAGATTGTCTTTTGAGATTATTTTACTGCGGAAATCCATGTCACCCTTATATCCTTATAAGTAGCAACTCATCATTACCCATTCTTCACACATCTTATTCCTTCAAACTTTTCTCTCTTCATTCTCTCAAGCAAGAATGTCTTCCTCCCAAAACGAAAAGAAGAACTCCGACGTCGAGATGGGTGCGGCCAGCCCGGTTCTACCGATTCCGGCCATTCATGAAGCCACTCCGACTTTCGTTGCCAGATTCCTTTCTTTCAAAGAGAGGCTATCCAGGCATAGTGCCGAAAAGGAAACGAGTCAGACCTCTGCTGAAACGTCGGCTATCCCTTCCTCGTCGGCGCTGTCGATATCAGCCGAAGGAAATAAGTCTCTGAGCGATGCTGCGCCCCTCGTAGGAACGGATACTGCACCTGTGCAAGTGCCGGATGTCTTGGCCCAACCTTCGAGCTCTTCCACTACCCCAGTCCTGATTCCTGAGATAGGACAAGCAATGGAGTTGATGCCTCCGCCTTTGGACCGGAAAGAGATCTTCCTAGGGCTTCCAGCGCCTAGTGCCGCTCTGCTGCCCAAAGGTCTCAAAAGGAATGGCTCCGCAATCGAGACCGCCAAGAAGAGGAGATGTTCCAAAGGTGCGGAAGGAGAGCCTTCGGTGCCTTTACCACAATATCACGCCAAGGTTTGTTTTCAAATAAAAAAATTTCTTGTAGGATACTTTGTTCTTCAATTATTCTGACTCTTATTTCGTTCGCAGTTCATATCGTTGACCGACGGGATGATTAGCGACTGCGGTTCGGAGGTGGGGCGTTTGAAAGAGGGCCTAGCAGAGTCGCGGGAGGCATTGAAACGAATTGATGCCACACTGAAATCTACTGAGGACGCTCACGCCGCTGAGACTTCGTAGCTGGAGGTTCAGGTCAGCGGTCTCGAGCAGGATCTCGGAAAGTCGGCGAGTGCATTCTTTAGGATGAAGAAAGAGAAAATAGCGAGGGCTTCCGAAGTCCGTTGTCTTCAGTGCCAAATCCAGAGTCAAGAGGAACCAAGGACTCGTGAGCCAGCGGTGACCGTTGTCCCGCGGGACGAGTTTCATGCCCGCCTAACGATGATGGCTGTTCTGTTTGATTCCTTCATGGCAGTCCGTAAGAAGGATTTGTCCCTGGCGGGTATCGAGGGAGGTCAAAGTGAGATCCAGCTACTCAAAGGCGAAGCGATTCCGACTCTGGACTCTGAAGAGGCCAGGCTACTGTCTCATAAGGAGAAACTGATGGCCTCCGAAAGTGACTTCGATTCAATCCTCTCTCTCTTGAAATCTGAGTGCACCCTCACGCCGTGTTTGGAAGAGACTGAAGAAGGCGAGGGCGATGCAGTCGAGAGAGGTGACGGTGAAGTGGCTGAGGGAGGTGATGGCGATGCGGTCCCAAGTTCCGATGAGGTTGAGGATGAAGGCGGTGCTACGAGGAGTGCATAGGGTATCGATCCTTTCGGGGATTTTCTTTGTTTTGTTTTTGCCTGTTCATGAGGCCGTAATTTGTATGATCCGGGACTGGCCGTCGGTGGCTTCGAATCCCTGCCCTTGTTAGGGATTTTTGTAAGTTGCTTGGCTCAGTCTATAAAACTTTTCGGTTGTTATAAATTGGGAGAACTTCTGTTTTTCGAAGTTAGAGGGCGAGGGTGTGAGTTGTCGTCTCATTCCCCCCCCCCCCCCCTGGATGATCACCGTATCCATCGTTTGATGAGTACGCGAGTTTACGTGGTTTTCCGCTTTATGCGAAGGCTCGTAAAAACGTACAGATTTAAGTGAAGAGACAGGTTTTGGGATCCCATATCAGGGTGTTGATATTATGCCTTTGAGATGTCAAGATCCTGCAAGGCTGGGTTTAGGGAAAGACCTAGGTTTACTCTTGGACTGAGGCTATGCGATGACAAGTCGGCTTTCGTTTTGCCAGTTTGCGATTTTAACCTGATTTGTACCGATATAAAGTCCGTGAATTGTTATTGGGTTATACGACTTGTCTTGATACGAATCGAGCTTCCTTCAAAGGCCGTTTAGAGATGCTGACCAAAATTTCAGATTTTTGTATAGCGCACTATGGTATCCTTGTCGGATGTAAGAGAGCCTATCCTTTTGA
Source organism: Brassica oleracea var. oleracea (assembly GCF_000695525.1). Taxonomy (NCBI): domain Eukaryota; kingdom Viridiplantae; phylum Streptophyta; class Magnoliopsida; order Brassicales; family Brassicaceae; genus Brassica; species Brassica oleracea. Next base: position 47,138,736 of record NC_027750.1, on the reverse strand, counting down.
GGGTGGCTGATGTCTGTTTAGGACGTTAGGGTTCGTTTTTTGTGATCAGCAACAAAAAAAAGATGCCAGTTTAAAGGTATTTTACCGTTAGAGGTGTACTAAGTTTTTTTTGGAAACTAGAACGTCATTTCTGTAGATGTCAAAAAAACTTTAAGCGTGTAGCGACGTCTCGCAGAGCCAAAAGTTGACATTTTCTTTTGTGCTGCACTTGTTTACGGGCTTTTTCCGACGGATGCCTCTTTTACGAGCGTTCGGGGGTTTGTCGGATTTAGTGTGATAACTAATCGATTTTGCTTAGGCGCTTTGAGCGAGTCTTAGATTGCCACTTTGGCCGTTTGGTGAAAAGCGGGATTGGCGACCTTAAGGTCTTGTTTTTCAGTAAAATATTTCGAAAAAGGTTGAGTTTTTTGAAAGTCGTGGGAGTATACGAGTAGACGTACCCACTCCCCCCCTTTTTTAAGATGGGGGGATAGCTGATCTCGCTTGGCGAGCTGCCTACGTACCCTTTTTCGGGGATCAAGCCATTTCGTAGTTCTTAGTTCCCTCATTACGATTAGTGGTAGTATTTTTTTAAGATGCATCGCCTTCCAGGTTCTTTGGATCTTGACATCTTGCAGGTTCGCGATTTGGTACGATCCTGGTCGGACCACCTTTATGACCTTGTATGGTCCTTCCCAGTTTGCTCCCAGTTTTCCTGCGTTACGTTCGGCAGTGTTTTTGAAGACTTTGCGTAGAACCAGATCACCTTCCTTGAAACTGCGGTGGCGAACGTTTGAATTGCAGTATTTCGCGGCAGCGTGCTGGTAGTTATGGATTCTTATGAGAGCTTGGTCTCGTCGCTCGTTAATGAGATCGAGTTCGTCCAGCAGCATCGCGTTGTTGAGATCTTCTCCGCACTCTGGGATCATGCATTCCGTCCCGTAAGCAAGGGCGAAGGGGGTTTCTCCGGTACCCCGTCTTGGGGTTGTACGATGTGACCAAAAAACTCCTTCGAGCTCATCTGCCCATCGTCCCTTTTCGGCTTCTAAGCGCTTTTTCAACCCGTCAAGGACGGTTTTGTTAATGGTCTCTGCCTGGCCGTTACATTAAGGATATCTAGGAGTTGACTTGTTCAGCCGTATCTTCCGTTTCTCGCAGAATGCTTCAAATCGGGTAGAGATGAACCGAGATTCGTTGTCTGTTACTATTTTGTAAGGGAACCCGTGCCTGGTGATAATGTTCTTCCATACGAAGCTCTCGACTTGTACACTTTGATACTTGCGTAGGATTCTGCTTCTACCCACTTCGAAAAGAAATCCGTAAGGACCAAAAGGAAGCGTTTCTGTTTTGAATTGTGTAAAGGTCCGACTATATCCATGGACCATCGCATAAAGGGATACAGAGATGAGATGGACGAGAGGACCTCCGCAGGTCGATGGATGGTGGGCGCATGCCTTTGGCATTTTTCGCATTTTCGTGCGAATTTATCGCAGTCCTTGATCATAGTTGGCCAGTAATAACAGTGGCGTTTTATTTTGACTGCAAGTGACCTTCCACCGGAGTGGTTTCCGTACGATCCGGAATGGACCTCTTCAATCCCTTTTCTCGCTTTCTCTCCCTCGGCGCAGGTCATGAGTGGGCCGGAGAATCTCCATTTGTAGATTTCTCCCTCAACCGTTACATATCGTGCGGCTTGGGTTTCAATTTTGCGTGCCGCCCATTTCTCGGCGGGCAGCGTTCCGTCGACTTTTTAGGCTCGGATCGGCTCTAGCCATGGGCTGTCGCAACCGTATTCCGACTGATCCATGTTTCCTCCTGGTGGATCTTCGATTTGCTCTGCATCTTCGATTTCCTCTGCATCTTCGATTTGTCCCCTAATCAGATTGGCGATCACCAGCGGTCCGATGCTCGGATGTTCAATGAATTCCATGGAGATTACCCGTTTTAGTCCTGGATCCGAGCTTGACGCGAGGGCGGCCAAGGCATCTGCCTGGGTGTTTTCCGAGCGAGGAATTCTGGTGAGGGCGAAGTGGATGAAGTCTTGGGCCAGGTCCTGGACGAGTTTTAGATATGCGTCCATTCTTTCGTCCCTTGCCTCGTATTCTCCGCTGTATTGATTTGCGACTAACTGAGAATCGCAGTAAGCGTGGATGTTGCAAATCTTCAGCCCAAGGGCTAGTCGTAATCCTGCAATGAGTGCTTCATATTCAGCCTCGTTGTTTGATGCATGGAATTCTAACCGAAACGACTGCTCCAAGATTTCTCCGGTGGGCGACGTGAGCCGAATCCCAACTCCGGATCCTTGTTTGGACGATGATCCATCAATGTGAAGAACCCAAGTTGAATATTGTTCCATGTTTTTCATATCCCCTGTGGGCAATTCTACTATGAAATCCGCCAGCACCTGAGATTTTGCGCAGGTTCTTGGGCGGTACTCGACATCGTACTCGCTCAGTTCAATTGCCCATTTCGCGAGCCGTCCTGACTGACTCGGACTGTGCAGAATCATGTGCAGGGGAAAGGTAGTGAGGATCACTATGGTATGAGATTGGAAATATGGCTTGAGCTTTCTCGCCGATGTTACAACAGCGAATGCTAGTTTTTCCATCAAGGGGTACCGCGTGTGGGAACCGGAATTCACACCGTCGATTTTAATGATTAAGTATGGAGGAAAACCAAGAAAACCTGATTTTCCCTGAAGGTCCGAATTCTCGGCGTAATCACTTTCAGAGCGTAAAAAGATATATCGCAAGATAAAGATAAATAGTCGCTCGGAGGCGTTTTATTAATGAAATAGTATGAATACATGACTTCTCCGAGAGGGGTAGAGACATGCTAACTAGACAAAAGCAGAACAGAAAGACGGCAAAACGTTCTAAGCCTTGCCTTGTTAGTCTAAACACCTAAGTTCTAAGTTCCCTAAGCTAGCAGGAGTTCTCTAAGTCTAAATTCTCGGATCCCTTTTCTTCTGCTCCAGCTCTCCTTATATAGTTGTTTTAGGTCGGTGGCCCATTTACTCCTTTGCCTTTGGGCCCAAGTTTATCTCTTTTGGGAATATTCCATTTTTCGTTAATCTTTGTAGTAATCCTCGAATCTTGATATTTATCTTCGGAAACTTAACGTTTATCCTACTTCTGCGAGTTAGGATAAACCTTCATAACTCCCATTGGCTCGGGTCCCTTCTAAATCATAGATCGGCCTCTAGACACGTTTTAGATCCTCTCGGGCCATTTTTAGGCCTTCGGGCTTTTCTACGATTTTAGTCGTAAAACTTCGAGAGTAACTCCGATCGAGACGAAACGAGAGGTATATGATCCAAAAGTCGGATATCAAAACAATACGGAGGACACGAGAGTCGAAACGAGTCGGACTGGTCAGGATTGGAATGTCCTCGCCCTATGCGAGGTGAACCGGGCGCGGATCTTCCTCGACCATGGGCGAGGCGACCGTGGTACTGGTCGTTCTCGCCCATGGGCGAGGTGACCTTGGAGATGGTCGTCCTCGCCCACAGGCGAGGTCACCTTGGTGATGGTCGTCCTCGCCCATGGGCGAGGTGACCGTGGTGTTGGTTGTCCTCGCCCATGGGCGAGGTTACCGTGGTGCTGGTCGTCGTCGCCCATGGGCGAGGTGACCTTGTGCGAACGGTCCGGCTCTCGGGTCTTGACCTGTCTCTTTTCGTACCGATCTTTCCGGAGACCCACGTCCATAAGTATTTGTATTCTTCCGATCTTTCTTTCGAGAAGTATTTCGTGAAGAATTTGCTAAAATGATAATCTTAGCCGTTGATTTCGAGATAACCGTTTTCTACCCCAATAGTTAGCCCCCTAGTCTGCAAGACTCGGAGACAATTTTGCGGGCGAGTGAAGTGTTTTTAATCGGAATATTCGGTTAAGAGTACGCTTTCTCATAGATTGTCTTTTGAGATTATTTTATTGCGGAAATCCACGTCACCCTCATATCCTTATAAGTAGCAACTCATCAATTACCATTCTTCACACATCTTATTCCTTCAAACTTTTCTCTCTTCATTCTCTCAACAAGAATGTCTTCCTCCCAAAACGAAAAGAAGAACTCCGACGTCGCGGTGGGTGAGGCCAGCCTGGTTCTACCGATTCCGGCCATTCATGAAGCCACTTCGAATTTCGTTGCTGAATTCCTTTCTTTCAAAGAGAGGCTATCCAGGCGTAACGCCGAAAAGGAAACGAGTCGGACCTATACTGAAATGTCGTCTATCCCTTTCGATCTCAATCGAAGGAAACAAGTCTCTGAGCGATGCAGCACCCCTCGTAGGAATAGATACGGTACCTGTGCAAGTTCCAGAGGTCTTGGCCCAACCTTCGGGCTCTTCCACTACCCCGGTTCCGATTCTTGAGAAAGGACAAGTAATGGAGTCAATGCCTCCGCCTTTGGACAGGAAAGAGATCGTCTTAGGGCTTCCTGCGCCTAGTGCCGCTCCGCTGTCCAAAGGTCGCAAAAGGAATGCCGCCGCAACCGAGACCGCCAAGAAGAGGAGATGTTCCAAAGTTGCGGAAGGGGAGCCTTCAGGGCCTTTAACGCAATATCGTGCCAAGGTTCGTTTTCGAAAAACAAATTTTCTTGTAGGATACTTTGTTCTTCAATTATTCTGACTCTTATTTCGTTCGCAGTTCATATCGTTGATCGACGGGATGATCAGTGACTGTGGTTCGGAGGTGGAGCGTTTGACAGAGGGACTAGCAGAGTCACGGGAGGCGTTGAAACGTATTGAGGCCACACTGAATTCTACTGAGGACGCTCACGCTGCTGAGACTTTGCAGCTGGAGTTTCAGGTCAGCGGTCAAGAGCGGGATCTCGGAAAATCGACGAGTGCACTGTTTAGGATGAAGAAAGAGAAAAAAGCCAAGGCTTCCGAAGTCCGTCGTCTGCAGCGCCAAATCCAGAGTCAAGAGGAACCGAGGACTTGTGAGCCAGCGGGGACCGTTGTCCCGGGGACCAGTTTCATGCCCGCCTAACGAGGATGGCTGTTCTCTTTGAGTCCCTCATGGCAGTCCGTAAGAAGAATCTGGCCCTGGCGGCATCGAGGGAGGTCTAGGTGAGATCCAGCTACTCAAAGGTGAAGCGGTTCTGACTCTGATGGCCTCCGATGGTGACTTCGATTCGATCTTCTCTCTCCTGAAATCTGAATGCACCCTCGCGCCGTGTTTGGAAGAGACCGAAAGGCAAGGCCGTGCGGCCGAAGAAGGTGAGGGCGATGCAGTCAAGAGAGGTGACAGTGAAGTGGCTGAGGGAGGTGATGTCGATGCGGTCCCGAGCTCCGATGAGGTTGAGGATGAAGGCGGTGCTCCGATGAGGTTGAGGATGAAGGCGGTGCTCCGAGGAGTGCCGAGGGTAACGATCCTTTGGGGGATTTTCTTTGTTTTGTTTTGGCCTTTTCATGAGGCCGTAATTTGTATGTTCCGGGACTGGCCGTTGGTGGCTTTGAATCCCTGCCCTTGTTAGGGCTTTTTGTAAGATGCTTGGCTCAATCTATAAAACTTTTCG
>NC_027750.1:47122636-47133165 GCF_000695525.1 Brassica oleracea var. oleracea | reverse complement strand
ATGATCACCGTATCCATCGTTTGTTGAGTACGCGAGTTTACGTGGTTTTCTGCTTTATGCGAAGGCTCGTGAAAACGTACAGATTTATGTGAAGAGGCAAGTTTTGGGATCTCATATCAGGGTGTTGATACTCTGCCTTTGAGATGTCAAGATCCAGCAAGGCTGGGTTTAGGGCAAGACCTAGGTTTACTTTCTGACTGAGGCTATGCGATGACAAGTCGGCTTTCGTTTTGCCTGTTTGCAATTTTAACCTGATTCATACCGATATAAAGTCCGCGAATTGTTATCGGCATATACGACTTGTCTTGATACGAATCAAGCTACCTCCAAAGGCCGTTTGGAGATGCTGACCAAAATTTCGGATTTCTTGTATAGCGCTCTATGGTATCCTTGTCGGATGTAAGAGAGCCTATCCTTTCGAGGGCGGCTGATGTCTGTTTAGGATGTTAGGGTTCGTTTGTTGTGATCAGCAGCAAAGAAATAATGCCAGTTTAAAGGCATTTTACCGTTAGAGGTGTACTAAGTTTGTTTTTGAAACGAGAACTTCGTTTCTGTAGATGTCGAAAAAATCATAACTTTAAGCGTGTAGCGACGTCTCGCAGAGCCGAAAGTTGACCTTTTCTTTTGTGCCACATTTGTTCGCGGGCTTTTTTCCGAAGGATGCCTCTTTTACGAGCGTTCGGGGGTTTTGTCGGTTTTAGTGTGATAACTTATCGATTTTGCTTAGGCGCTTTGAGCGAGTCTTAGACTGCCACTTTAGCCGTTTGGCGAATAGCGGGATTGGCGACCGTAAGGTCGCGTTTTTCCGCAAAAAAATTCGAAAAAGGTCGAGTTTTTTTTTTGAAATTCGTGGGAGTATACGAGTATACATACCCACTCCCCCCCCCTTTTTAAGATGGGGGGGATAGCTGAACTCGCTTGGCGAGCTGCCTACGTACCCTTTTTTCGGGGATCAAGCCATCTCGTAGTTCTTAGTTCCCACGTTGCGATTAGTAGTAGTATTTTTTAAGATGCATCGCGTTCCAGGTTCTTTGGATCCTTACGTCTTGCATGTTCGCGATTTGGTACGATCCTGGTCGGACCACCTTTATGACCTTGTATGGTCCTTCCCAGTTTGCTCCCAGTTTTCCTGCGTTACGTTCGGCAGTGTTTTGGGAGACTTTGCGCTGAACCAGATCACCTTCCTTGAACCTGCGGTGGCGAACATTTGAATGGTAGTATTTCGCGGCAGCGTGCTGGTAGTTATGGATTCAAATGAGAGCTTGGTCTCGTCGCTCGTTAGTGAGATTGAGTTCGTCCAGCAGCATCGCGTTGTTGAGATCTTCTCGTTCGGGGAGGAATCTTCTCCGCACTCTGGGAAATTCTACTTCCGTTGAGATCATGCATTCCGTCCCGTAAACAAGGGCGAAGGGGGTTTCTCCGGTAGCCCGTCTTGGGGTTGTACGATGTGACCAAAGAACTCCTTCGAGCTCATCTGCCCATCGTCCCTTTTTAGCTTCTAAGCGCTTTTTCCACCCGTCAAGGACGGTTTTGTTAATGGTCTCTGTCTGGCCGTTACATTGTGGATATCTAGGAGTTGACTTGTTCAGCCGTATCTTCCGCTTCTCGTAGAATGCTTCAAATCGGGTAGAGATGAACTGAGATCTGTTCTCTGTTACGATTTCGAAAGGGACCCCGTGCCTGGTGATAATGTTCTTCTATACGAAGCTCTCAACTTGTACGTCTTTGATGCTTGCATAGGATTCTGCTTCTACCCACTTCGAAAAGAAATCCGTAAGGACCAAAAGGAAGCGTTTCTGTTTTGAATTGTGTAAAGGTCCGACGATATCCATGGACCATCGCATAAAGGGATACAGGGATGAAATGGACGAGAGGACCTCCGCAGGTTGATGGATGGTGGGCGCGTGCCTTTGGCATTTTTTGCATTTTCGTGCGAATTTCTCGCAGTCTTTGATCATAGTTGGCCAGTAATAACCGGGGCATTTTATTTTGACTGCGAGTGACCTTCCACCGGAGTGGTTTCCGCACGATCCGGAATGGACCTTCTCCATCACTTTTCTCGCTTTCTCTCCCTCGGCGCAGGTCATGAGTGGGCCGGAGAATCTCCATTTGTAGATTTCTCCCTCTACCGTTACATATCATGCGGCTTGGGTTTTAATTTTGCATGCCGCCAATTTCTTGGCGGGCAGCGTTCCGTCGGCTATGTAGGCTCGGATCGGCTCTAGCCATGGGCTGTCGCAACCGTATTCCTGCTGATTCATCTTTCCTTCTGGTGGATCTTCGATTTCCTCCGCATCTTCGATTTGTCCCCAAATCAGATTGGCGATCACCGGCGGTCCGATGGTCGTATGTTCAATGAATTCCACGGGGATTACCCGTTTAGTCCTGGATCCGAGCTTGACGCGAGCGCGGCCAAGGCATCTGCCTGGGTGTTTTCCGAGCGAGGAATTCTAGTGAGGGCGAAGTGGTTGAAGTCTTGGGCCAGGTCCTGGACGAGTATTAGATATGCGTCTATTCTTTCGTCCCTTGCCTCGTATTCTCTGTTGTATTAATTTGCGACTAACTGATAATCACAGTAAGCGTGGATGTTGCAAATCTTCAGCCCATGGGCTTGTCGTAATCCTGCAATCAGTACTTCATATTCAGCCTCGTTGTTTGATGCATGGAATTCTAACCGGAACGACTGCGCCAAGAATTCCTCGGTGGGCGACGTGAGCCGAATCCCAATTCCGGATCCTTGTTTGGACGATGATCCATCGACGTGAAGAACCCAAGTTGAATCTGGTTCCGTGTTTGTCATATCCCCTGTGGGAAATTCTACTAAGAAATCCGCCAACACCTGAGATTTTGCGCAGGTTCTTGGACGGTACTCGACATCGTGCTCGCTCAGTTCGATTGCCCATTTCGCGAGCCGTCCTGACTGACTCGGACTGTGCAGAATCGTGCGCAGGGGAAAGGTGGTGAGGATCACTATGGTATGAGATTGGAAATATGGCCTGAGCTTTCTCGCTGATGTTACAACAGCGAATGCTAGTTTTTCCATCAAGGGGTACCGCGTCTCAGCGTCCAGCAAGGTTTTACTTATGTAAATTATTGGTTTTTGTTCACCGCATTCTTCTCTGATCAAAATGCCACTTACTGCTGTTGCGGAGACCACGATGTATAAGAATAGAGGTTCTCCCTCTACTGGTTTTTCAAGAACAGGAGGAGTGGCCAGGTAACGCTTCGCTGTTGGAAAGCCTTTTCGCACTCTTCCGACCACTCGAACTTTTTGTTCCCTTTCAACGTGTCTTAGAAAGGCATGCACTTGTCCGTCGAACGTGAGATGAAACGGTTCAAAGCTGCGACCCTTCCGGTAAGCCTTTAGACTTCTCGTTTTGTCTTTTGTGAGACCATTTCTATCAGTGCGTTTATCTGTTTGGGGTTCGCCTCGATCCCGCGACACGTGACCAGATAACTGAGAAACTCTCCTGATGCGACTGCGAACCTACATTTTGTCGGGTTTAGTTTCATGTTATGTAGGTTCACCCTTGCGAAGCACTCTTCCAAGTGAGATACGTGGTCGTGTTTGTCAAGGGATTTTACGAGCATGTCATCGATGTACACTTCCATAGTCTTTCCGAGCTGTTTGGAGAACATTCGATTGACAAGTCGCTGGTAAGTAGCACCCGCATTCTTGAGACCGAAATGCATTACCTTGTAGCAATACGTTCTGCGGTCGGTGATGAATGCGGTCTTCTCGCGATCGTCGGGATTCATCATGATTTGATTGTACCCGGAGAAGGCATCCATGAATGATAAAAGTTCGTTCACTGCTGTTGCTTCGACAAGTCGGTCAATGTACGAAAGTGGGAAGCAATCTTTAGGACATGCCTTGTTGAGATCGGCGAAGTCAAAGCATACTCGCCATTTGCCGTTTTTCTTTTTGACCACGACGGGATTGGCGAGCCAATTCGGGTATCTGACTTCTGTTATTGACCCTACTTTGAGGAGTTTCTCAACTTCCGCGTTTACCGCGGTAGCACGCTCTGGTCCTAGCTTCCGTCTTTTTTGTTTTACGGGTTTGTAGGTCGGGTCAATGTTGAGTTTGTGACATGTTATGCCGATGTCGATTCCTGGCATATCCTCTGCGGCCCAAGCGAACGTATCGAGGTTATTTTTAAGACAAGACGCATCGTTCTGGGCGGGATTCGTCGAGACAGACCGAGATTACCGGTTTGCAAGTTGGTTCGCGCTTCCCGTATGACTGCCAGAAGACTTTCGAGTCTTGTTCTGGGGCGCCCTCGTCGAGAGTCAGCTTTCTTTTCTTCTTGTGGGAAGCTTCGATCGCAAAGTTCTTTCTTTTTAACTCAGCAGCGAAACATACTTGTGACATCTTGTAGTCTCCTTGAATTGTTTCGACTCCATGATGAGGGGTCGGAAATTTAAGGCATAGGTGGAATGTCGATGGGATCGCTCTCATGGAATTCAGCCATGGAGTTCCAATGATTACATTGTACGATGTTGGGCGATCGACGACCAAGAATTCCGTGATTTTTACGACGCTCCCAGCTTTAACCAAGAGGTTGATCGAGCCGAGGGTCATAGTAGCGTCTCCTGAGTGTCCGAAAATTGGACTGGGACCTTCTGTGATGGCGCACAGGTCGATTTCCATTCTCTCGAGGGTGTTTTTATTGATAATGTTGGCCGAGCATCCGGTGTCGACCAACACTCTTGCTACGTCGATGTTGATGTGCCCCGGTTCGTGGATCAGTCCATTGGAGCCAACCAGAATGGGGATCTGACCGTTCAGAACAGCTCAGCCGAGGTTCGCCTTCCTAGCCGTACCGCCCAGGACGATCGAGCCATGTACCGCCTCGACCCACTTACATCCAGAATGAAGCTTCGACCAAGTCCATGTTCTGAAGACTGATCTGACCGAACCAGTACACGTCCTTCCCAACCATCTCGACAAGCAAGAGTTAACAGCCGAGAGAGACTTGACTTGGATCATGCCGGACTTGATGAGGATCATGCCAGACTTGACTCCACAGTCGTACCGGAGCTCGTCTTCCCCGACCAACTCGACATTCTAAGACCCACGGTCGAGCCATACTTAGCTTGGGTTGTGAAAAAATCGAAGACGGACATGCATTCTCATCCGGCAGACCATCCAGACAGTCCCGCAAGCGTCCTTATCATTACCCCGCGCATCCATCTGGTTCGGATGAACCTGGACACCTTGACTAGTCTTCTCCATTTTCCGTGCCTTGACCAGATCTAGTCTTCTCCATTTTCTGTGCCTTGACTACATCTAGTCAAATTTGTATTTTCTATGCATTGTTTTCCCACATTTTCATTAATTGTCTTTGACTACAAAATACTATAAATATGTAGTCCCTTTGATGAATAAAATCAGTTCAGTTTTAGTTGTTTATTTTGTTTCTTCCCTGAGTGAGAGAGAGATTTCTTTAGCTAGTTCATTGGTGTGAACCGGCTTGTTGATTTGGTGGTCAGCCAATTCATCTTTGTGTGTTGTTTGGTGGTTAGCCAACACATTCATTCTTTCTTTGGTGGTTAGCCTTAGATCGTGGGAATATCAAGAGCCATTCCGCATCTCTTGACGATCCTTTCAACCCATCTCAGTTCCAGAAGTGCCGTTTGCCTTCTCATGATGTCTACTTTCCTTTTAAAACTGTTGTTGAAAAGAAGCAATTGATGTTTGACAAGAGACATTTTGCTTCTTTGGGTTTGATTTTGTGCAAAAAAAAGAAACCAAAGGAAGAGACAAAACAAGTTCGATGATGATGAGAAGTGGGTCAGAAGTGGTGATCGTCCCTTCACCAAAGCCAAGAGAAGCATCCGTGTAGTGCTTGATCAAAACGAGCTTCAAACTTATGCTAGTTTGGAGAAGATGTTGCATAAGACAATTCATGCTATCCGACAGCTCAAAAGGAAGGGGAACACCAACACTTCTTCAGCACCAAAACATCAATGTAAGTCTTCTTATCTTTCAAATTTTGATTTGAAAACTAATGAGATTTCTTTTGATAAAACCAAAGCTGTGAAACCCACAAGCAAAGCTCATTCCACCAGGTGCTTCAAATGCCATAGGATCGGTCATTATGCTAACAAGTGTCAAAAGCAAGAACCGTTGGTGACTTTGGACAATGAGAACCTTGAAACCGAGCCAGAAAAGGAAGAGCCTTTGCCAATTCAAACACCGGACCAAAGTCAAGGTGAGCATTGTGCTGATTATGGTTCTTTTGCTTATAATCCTTTTCCTTTTAATGTTTCAGATTTGATGACAAATCTTTTTGAAGAGGAAGGGAATGATGTGCCCCAGTTCATGGATCAGTCCATTGGAGCCAACCAGAATGGAGATCAGACCGTTCAGAACAGCTCAGCCGAGGTTCGCCTTCCTAGCCGTACCGCCCAGGACGATCGAGCCATGTACCGCCTCGACCCACTTACATCCGGAATGAAGTTTCGACCGAGTCCACGTCCTGAAGACCAATCTGACCGAACCAGTACGTGTCCTTCCCAACCATCTCGAAAAAACAGAGTTAACAGCCGAGCCAGACTTGACTTGGATCATGCCAGACTTGATGAGGATTATGCCAGACTTGACTTGGATCATACCACACTTGACGTGGATCATGCCACACTTGACGTGGATCATGCCAGACTTAATGAGGATCATGCCAGACTTGACTTGGATCATGCCAGACTTGACTTGGGTGGTGAAGAAACCGAAGACGGACATGCATTCTCATCCGGCGGACCATCCAGACAGTCCCACAAGCGTCCTTATCGTTGCCCCGTGCATCCATCTGGTTCGGATGAACCTGGACATCTTGACTAGTCTTCTCCATGTTCCGTGCCTTGACCAGATCTAGTCTTCTCCATTTTCTGTGCCTTGACTACATCTAGTCAAATTTCTATTTTTTATGCATTGTTTTCCCATATTTTCATTAATTGTCTTTGACTACAAAATACTATAAATATGTAGTCCCTTTGATGAATAAAATCAGTTTTGGTTGTTTTTTTTGTTTCTTCTCTGAGTGAGAGAGAGAGTTCTTTAGCTAGTTCATTGGTGTGAACCGGCTTGTTGATTTGGTGGTCAGCCAATTCATCTTTGTGTGTTGTTTGGTGGTTAGCCAACACATTCATTCTTTCTTTGGTGGTTAGCCTTAGATCGTGGGTATATCAAGAGTCATTCCGCATCTCTTGACGATCCTTTCAATCCATCTCAGTTCCAGAAGTGCCGTTTGCCTTCTCGGATCATAACCAACACCCAGCTAATATCTCCATTTTTATGCTATGACGGCTAAGGGCATAAGAGGAAAAGCGTAAACCGACCTAGGAGACAGTATATAAGGAGTCCTAGGCGAGAGGCATGAGGAGAGACTTTTTTCGGAGAAAACTTAGCACTTAGAGCGATTTAGGCATATTTCCGTTTTTGTTATTTCGAGCTGCGACTCAATCAGGTTTAGCCGTTTTAGGGTTGCTAGAACTGGGAATCTCGCCGACTGCTCTCGAGCCCAGACTTATACCTTGTTGTAACGCTTAAACACGGATTCGGAATAAGATCTATTTTGCTCTCTTTTTACGATTTTTGTACTTTGTCGTTGATATCGCGTGTTCTGATTGCTTAGCGTGTGGGATTAACAGATCTCCGGGACCTCTGGGAAATTAGGGTTTTCCTAGTTTCCTAATTTAAACCAAAATCGACAGTGCGAATTTTGGTTCCCACAGTTTGGCGCTAGAAGGAGGGGGCTGTATAGATAAATCTAACCCGCAAAAGCCACTCAACGATCAGGAACGATATGCAAGACTCGGCGTGCGCGAACGTCATCTCGTTCAAGGGCGGAGCAACGGTCAATCGAGACAAACCTCGAAACGATCTCCTTGTTATCGAGCTGACGATCCGAAATGTCGACGTCGCTAGGGTGCTAATCGACACCGGAAGTTCTGCCGATATCATCTTCAAGGATACTCTCGAGAAAATGGGGATCGATCAATCCAAAATCGTGAAATACCCTAGCCCACTACTGAGACTTTCGAGAGAAACAACCATGGCCTATGGGTCGATTAATCTCGCAGTCAAAGCTGGAACCGTGACAAGAGTCACAGAGTTTCTTGTCATTGACCGTCCCGCATCTTACAACGTTATCATGGGAACGTCATGGTTGAACGCCATGCGTGCCATCCCATCAACGTACCATCTTTGCCCCAAGTTCCCAACCCCTAACGGAGTCAAGGTAATATGGGGAAACCCAGGAGTATCACAGGTGTGTTACGCCGCAGAACAAAAATGAAAAAGACCATGTGGGAACGAAAATTCACACCGTCGAGTTTTGTTAATCGGAGGAAGGCCAAGTTAACCTAGCCTTCCCTGAAGGTCCCGTGTGGGAACCGAAATTCACACCGTCGAGTTTTGTTAATCGGAAGAAAGCCAAGTTAATCTAGCCTTCCCTGAAGGTCCCGGTTATCTGCTGGGCCACGCACAACACAATCAATATGAAAGTAATAAATCGTAAAAGAGCGAAATGAGAACAACGAGGTCTTATTTCCGAACTCGCGTTTGAGCGTGAACAACATGTAAGATCCTAGGCCACGAGAGCGGTCGGTATGTTCGCTAGTCTAGCCACCTAAGTTCTAACCTAGTCGAGTCGCAGCTCGGTAGCAAAAACGGAAAAATGCCTAAATTGCTCTAAGTATTATGTTTGCTCTTAGAATGCTCTCCTCCCTCTCTTCGTCCTAGGTCCTCCATATATACTCCTCCTTAGGTCGGTTTACCTCTTCTCGGGCCGGATTTGTCGCGAAGCGGGCTTTTCCATATATCCTTCTTCTTTGTGATTATCTTCGGAAATTTGACATTTATCTCTTCCCGCGGATGCGATAAACCGTCATACCAGTTTTTGGGTTCAAGTATTTTGGGACCAAAGATGGGCCATTGTCCGCAATTCAGACCCTCTTTGGGCCTTATCGAGACTTTAGTGTTTTTACGATTTTACTCGCGAAGTAGCCGTTGGTATAGGCATGGTTCTTCCAACGGAACCCTGTTTCTTCTTATGGCCGAGGCAGTTGGTGTTAAGTTAACTGTAACCTGCTCTACTACGAAGAAAAGGAAACTGTTCAAGATACATAACCTTCCCAACTTCCCGAATACATTGGGATGGGACTGGGTTCGGAATGGTCCACGGAGAATTGGCCGCGCTAGCCAGGCGAGCCGATCCGTGGCACGATCGAGCTCACCGGCGAGCCTTCCGGCAACACGGTCGTGCTCGCCGGGCGAGCTGGGCCGTGTCACGGCTGAGCTCGCCGGCGAGTCGACCGGCAACACGGCCGTGCTCGCCGGGCGAGCTGGCTAGTGTCACGGCCGAGCTCGCCGGCGAGTCGACTGGCAACACGGCCGTGCTCGCCGGGCGAGCTGGCTAGTGTCACGGCCGAGCTCGCCGGCGAGTCGACTGGCAACACGGCCGTGCTCGCCGGGCGAGCTGGCTAGTGTCACGGCCGAGCTCGCCGGCGAGTCGACTGGCAACACGGCCGTGCTCGCCGGGCGAGCTGGCTAGTGTCACGGCCGAGCTCGCCGGCGAGTCGACTGGCAACACGGCCGTGCTCGCCGGGCGAGCTGGCTAGTGTCGCGGCCGAGCTCGCCGGGCGATCTGTTTCGGCTGTTCGTTTTCTCGACTTTTGAAGTTTTGACCGAGATTCGGTTTTTTTGAGGACTTTCGGACATCGATTCCATTGTGACCGATTTTGACCCCAACAGACCAGACCTCGAGACCACTCCTAGAAAAGCGGAGAAAAAGATCTCCAACAAGGATTCGCGAAGTCAAGATTCAGCGGAACTCTTCTGGCAGTCTCGTAACATCACGGCCCTAGAGGAAAAACGCAAACCAACTTTCGAACCTGTGGTCACAGTCTATCTCGACGAAGCATTTCTGGAACGATGTGTCGAGATCAGAACCAATCTCCGGCCTTTAAGGACAGATCTCATAACCTGTCTAAAAAAAACCTCAATACTTTCGCATGGGGCACGGAAGATATGCCAGGGATCGACATTAACATAACGTGTCACGAATTAAATATCGATCCGACCTTCAAACCCAGTCAAACAAAAAAGGTGGAAGCTAGGGCCCGAACGGGCTTCCGCGGTAAACGACGAGGTCGAAAAATTGCTTAAAGTCGAGTCAATAACGGAAGTGAGGTATCCAGACTGGCTCGCTAACCCTGTAGTGGTCAAAAAGAAAAACCGGAAATGGCGAGTTTGCGTGGATTTTACCGACCTAAACAAGGCCTGTCCAAAAGATAGTTTCCCTCTGCCACACATCGATCGATTAGTAGAAGCAACGGCGGGTAACGAACTTCTATCTTTCATGGACGCCTTCTCAGGTTACAATCAACTTAAGATGAACCCTGAGGATCGCGAGAAGACTGCGTTCATTACCGATCGCGAAACCTATTGCTACAGGGTAATGCCTTTCAGCCTCAAAAACGCTGGCGCAACTTACCAACGACTCGTGAACCGTATGTTCTCCAAA
>NC_027750.1:47121062-47122051 GCF_000695525.1 Brassica oleracea var. oleracea | reverse complement strand
TTGTACATCGCTGTGTCGGCAACAGCTGTGAGCGGCGTCCTGATCAGGGAAGAACGCGGCGACCAGAAACATATTTTCTACATAAGCAAAACTTTGCTGGATGCTGAATCTAGGTACCCGCTAATGGAAAAATTAGCATGCGGGTCGTAACATCGGCCCGAAAACTAAGACCATATTTCCAATCCCACACGATCGTCATCCTCACGACTTTTCCCCTACAGACGATTCTGCATAGCCCGAGTCAGCCGGGCCGATTGGCCAAATGGGCGGTCGAATTGAGCGAGTACGATATCGAGTACCGACCGAGAAAAGCGCAAAATCACAAGCGCTTGCAGACTTCTTGGTCGAACTACCGACACGGACCGTAACCAACGAGGAACCAAATTCCACCTGGCTCCTCCACGTCGACGGATCCTCATCCAAGCAGGGATCAGGCATCGGAATTCGCCTCACATCTACGACGAGCGAGATCTTAGAGCAATCATTCAGGCTAGAATTCCACGCCTCAAACAACGGGGCCGAATACGAAGCACTCATCCCAGGGCTGCGTTTGGCTCACGGCTTGAAGATATGAAACATCCACGCTTACTTCGACTCCCAGTTAGCGGCAAGTCAGTTCAGCGGAGAGTATGAAGCCAGGGACGAACGGATGGACGCGTACCTTAAACTGGTCCAAAATCTAGCTCAAGAGTTTGACTGTTTTGCACTTACGCGAATCCCCCGTTCCGAAAACGTCCAGGAAGATGCTCTCGCGGCCTTAGCATCAAGTTCTGACCCAGGACTTTAAAGAGTAATTCCGGTCGAGTTCATCGAACATCCGAGCATTGGACCACCAATCGTCGTCAACCTCATAGAAGGTCAAGATGACGAGGAAGAAGAAGTTACGATACAACCGCAATTGGAGCAATCTGATTACGGCTGCGATACCACATGGCTGCAGACAATTTGAGACTACATTATCAACGGACACCTGCCCACCGATAAATGGA
>NC_027750.1:47117446-47121015 GCF_000695525.1 Brassica oleracea var. oleracea | reverse complement strand
ACACCTGCCCACCGAGAAATGGGCAGCCCACAAAATCCGAACACAGGCCGGGCGCTACGTAACAATGGATGGCGAAATTTACAAATGGAGATTCTCCGGACCACTCATGACGTGCCTGGAAGGGGAAACAGCAAGAAAAGTGATGGAGGAAGTACATTCTGGGTCCTGCGGCAACCATTCTGGTGGAAGATCACTGGCATTGAAAATCAAACACCATGGATACTACTGGCCGACGATGATCGGAGATTGCGAGAAGTTCGTACGAAAATGCAAAAATGCTAGAGGCATGCTCCAACCATCCGACAACCAGCCAAAGTTCTCTCCTCTATCACATCGCCCTATCTCTTTATGCGCTGGGCCATGGATATCGTCGGACCCCTTCATAATTCAAAGCAAAAGCGTTTCCTTTTAGTCCTCACCGATTTCTTTTCAAAATGGGTAGAGGCAGATTCGTACGCGAGTATAAAAGATGTCCAAGTCGAAAGTTTCGTATGGAGAAACATCATCTGTAGGCATGGAGTTCCTTACGAGATCGTAACAGATAATGGATCTCAGTTTATCTCCACCCGGTTCAAGGCGTTCCGCGAAAAATGGAAGATACGACTTAACAAGTCGACGCCAGGGTATCCGCAGTGTAACGGACAAGCTGAAACGATTAATAAAACCATTCTCGACGGACTGAAGAAACGTTTAGAGGCCAAAAAAGGCAGGTGGGCCGACGAACTCGAGGGAGTCCTCTGGTCCCACCGTACCACCCCGAGGCGAGCAACGGGAGAAACCCCTTTCGCTCTGGTGTACGGAACGTAATGCATGATTCCCGCAGAACTAGAGTTCCCCGATGTTCGAAGAAGATTACTTCCCGAATGAGAGGAGCTCAATAACGCCATGCTCCTTGATGATCTCGATCTCATTATCGAGCGCTCATGCGAATCCAAAATTACCAACACGCAGCCGCAAAGTACTATAATTCCAACGTACGGAATCACAGATTTAATCAAGGAGATTTGGTCCTTCGCAAAGTCTTCCAAAACACCGCTGAACGAAACACGGGAAAACTTGGAGCAAACTGGGAAGCGTTAGGGAGAAGCAGCCTTTGGCATCGCGAGACGTCGCGAGAGATGCCTCGAGGGCTACTTCTTCCGAACGACGAAAACGGACACTACATCAAAAAATGATGAACATTTTAACACATATTTTGCGCAAAAACTCCAAACGACGGCATCTGCCGCCAAGTCCGGTGCTGATCACATCGAATTCTCGAACGTCCTAAACAGACATAGCCATCTCACGAAGATGACTCTCGTACATCCGACACAAATATAATAGAGCTATAAAAGAAACCCGAAATTTTGGTCCATCACTTCCGGTTGGCTTAAAAATTGTCTCCGGAGAGATGCTCGATTCATATCTAACAAGTCATGTAAGCCGAGACCTTATCGCGGACTTTAAATCAGTACGAATCAGGTTAAAATCGCGACAGATAAATCGATAGCCGGCTAGTCACCGCATAAAATCTTAAAACCGAAAGTAAACCTAGGTCTTGCCCTAAACCCAGCGCACTGGTATCTAACATCTCAAGGCATGACATCGAAAAGATACGAGATCCCAAAACCATACCTCTATGTTTATATTCGACATCTTCAGATATCCCGCGAAGTCTATATCTCGCGGAAAAACTCTCGAAACGGATCTCGAACAAAACATTTCACTTCGAAGAAGGATATGAGTTGACAACTCATCACCCTCCTTCCACGCCATACGTAAAGTTATGAAAAATACAAATCGATCATCTTGTCATAAAAAGAAAGCCGCAGAGCGGCAGGGATTCAAAGCCACATACGGCCAGTCCCGAAATATGAAATAAGGCCATTTAAGGCCGAAACGTCAAACATAAACAAAAATCTCTCGCAAGAGATCTAACCAAAGTCATCCTCAAAACACACGTTCCCTCTTCACCCGTCGCTTCGTCCAAGCCTGGAGCCGCATCACCTCCGCTTTCTCCGAGCACCGGATCTTTCCCCTCTGGGCCTTCTGAACACGTCGGAAGAAAGGACGCGGACTTCAGGTCAGCTAGGATGAGATCGAAATCTCCATTGCAGCCGCACAGCCGGGCCTCTTCGGCCTCTAATGTCGGAGGAGTCTCACTCTGGAACAACTGAACCACGGCCACCCCGCCCTCAATCGTCGCCAAGGCTAAATCCATGTTCCGGATACAATCAAGGGAGCCTAGAAAGGCAGAGATCTTCGCCAAGCGGGCCAGAAACTCAGAACGAAGAGCGTCCGTGGCCTCTCGGATTCCGCGGCTCGCTAATCCTGCACCGCCCTCGATCTGACGCTGAAGCCGACGCACCTCCGAAGATTTGGCCTTCCTGGCTTTCTACTCCCTAAGAAGTGAACTCGCCGTCTTCCCGAGGTCCCTCTCGAGCTCCCCTATCGCGACCTCGAGTTTTGAAACTTTCACGGAATGAGAATCCTTGACAGCCGTCAGCATGGCCTCGGTTTCAGACCATCTACCCTGCAGCTCCAACAACTCCCCGGTAAGACGACTGGTCTCAGAACCGCACTCGCTGATCATCCCATCGATCAACGACATGAACTGCGAAACGAGAAGAAAGTTAGGGATTTTTTGTCTTTTAGAAAAATATATAACAATCAAGAGATTAAGTGAGCGACAAACTTTTCCGCGAAGCCCCGACCCTATGCTCGAGCCTCCTTGCTGCGAAGATTCCCCGTCACCGCCCTTGGTAAACTTCCACTTCCGGCCCTTAGGCTGAGCAACCGGAACAACACTAGGAGCGCGCAGCGCTAGAACGATCTCTTTCCTGGCCGGAGGAGGAGGCATAGAGTCAGCAGCCCTCTCCTTATCCTCGACGAGAATCAGAGTTGTGGACGATCCGGCAGGTAGAGTCGAAGCATCCAGAACGCCCGAGCCTGCGAGAGTTCCCACGTCTCACGGAGTTACGACCTCGGTCCCGTGACCCAGAGCAATGGCCAGTGCAGAAGAGGATGGGAACTCAGCGCCAGCTCGAACCTGTTCCTTCTCGGCTTGGCCACGAACTAGTCTCTCTCGAAAGGAGAGATGGTCAGCAACGCAAGCCGGCGCTTCGACCGGAGATGTCGGAATCGGAGCCGGAGAGGTGACCTCGCCCATCTCAACATCGGAACTTCACTTGTCACCGTGGGAAGAAGACATGTTGAAGGCAAAACATTTGGAGCTAGAGAGGTTTTGGAGGTTTGAAGAAGGGAAGATGTGAGGAAAATGAATGACAAGAGCTCACTACTTATAGAAGTATGGGCTCGGAATTTTATATTTTTAATATATACTTTCTCAAGAATTTTCTTTCGCGGAGTTTAAAGTAAACTTTGTCCAATACGCCTAACTTTGCCAAAATCGTCAAACCGCGCGCTAGAGTCATGACTCTAACGAGCTGGGGGGCTAACTATTGGGGTCAAAAACGGTTAAGACGAAGTTAACATTCAAAACGTCCGAAGAAGAAAATGAGAACTTTCTTCGACAAATACTTTTTCGAAATAGATTCTTTCTTACGAAAAGCTTTGCGGAGGAAACA
>NC_027750.1:47117138-47117373 GCF_000695525.1 Brassica oleracea var. oleracea | reverse complement strand
ACGCGTGTTCCGCTCGGTCGCTACGTAGCGACCGAGCGACCGAGCTCGAGCCAAGCCTGGTCGCTACGTAGCGACCGAGTGTCCGTTCCGCTCGGTCATTAGTAGCGATCGAGCTCGAGCCGAGCTCGGTCGCTACGTAGCGACCGAGCGTCTGTTCCGCTAGGTCGCTACGTAGCGACCGAGCTTCGGCTCGAACTCGGTCGCTACGTAGCGACCGAGCTTCGGCTCGAGCTCG
>NC_027750.1:47116795-47117116 GCF_000695525.1 Brassica oleracea var. oleracea | reverse complement strand
ATTCTCGTCTACCCTTTGATGCTATCTCCCGAAGACCGTAGCGAACCGATTTCATTAAAAATGGAATATCTCCATTTTTATGCTATGACGGCTTAAGGGCATAAGAGGAAAAGCGTAAACCGACCTAGGAGCCAGTATATAAGGAGTCCTAGGCGAGAGGCATGAGGAGAGACTTTTTTCGGAGAAAACTTATCACTTAGAGTGATTTAGGCATATTTTCGTTTTTGTTATTTCGAGTTGCGACTCAATTAGGTTTAGCCGTCTTAGGGTTGGTAGAACTAGGAATCTCGCCGACAGCTCTTGAGCCCAGGCTTATACCTT
>NC_027750.1:47113767-47116687 GCF_000695525.1 Brassica oleracea var. oleracea | reverse complement strand
GATCCGGGACCTCTGGGAAATTAGGGTTTTCCTAGTTTCCTAATTTAAACAAAAATCGACAGTGCGAATTCGGTTCCCACATAGACAAAAGCATAACAGAAAGGCGGCAAAACGTCCTAAGCCTTGCCTTGCTAGTCTAACCACCTAAGTTTTAAGTTCCCTAAGCTAGCAGGAGTTCTCTAAGGCTAAATTCTCGGATTCCTCTTCTTCTGCTCCAGCTCTCCTTATATAGTTGTTTTAGGTCGGTGGCCTATTTACTCCTTTGCCTTTGGGCCCAAGTTTATCTCTTTTGGGAATATTCAATTTTTCGTCGATCTTTGTAGTTATCCTCGAATCTTGATATTTATCTTCGAAAACTTAACGTTTAACCTACTTCCCCGAGTTAGGATACACCGTCTTAACTCCCATTGGGCTCGGGTCCCTTCTAAATCGTAGATTGGCCTCTAGACACGTTTAGATCCTCTCGGGCCATTTTTATGCCTTCGGGCTTTTCTACGATTTTAGTCGTAAAACTTCGAGAGTAACTCCGATCGAGACGAGACGAGAGGTATATGATCCAAAGTTGGATATCAAAACTATACAGAGGACACGAGAGTCAAAACAAGTCGGACTGACCGGGATTGGATTGTCATCGCCCTAGGGCAAGGTGAACTGGGCGCGGATCGTCCTCGCCCATGGGTGAGGTGACCGTGGTGCTGGTCGTCCTCGCCCATGGGCGAGGTGACCTTTGTGATAGTCTTCCTCGCCCATGGGCGAGGTGACCGTGGTGCTGGTCGTCCTCGCCCATGGGCAAGGTGACCGTGGTGCTGGTCGTCCTCACCCATGGGCGAGGTGACCTTGGTGGTGGTCATCCTCGCCCATGGGCGAGGTGACCGTGGTGCTGGTCGTCCTCGCCCATGGGCGAGGTGACCTTTGTGATAGTCTTCCTCGCCCATGGGCGAGGTGACCGTGGTGCTGGTCGTCCTCGCCCATGGGCAAGGTGACCGTGGTGCTGGTCGTCCTCACCCATGGGCGAGGTGACCTTGGTGGTGGTCATCCTCGCCCATGGGCGAGGTGACCGTGGTGCTGGTTGTCCTCGCCCACGGGCGAGGTGACCTCGGTGATGGTCGTCCTCGCCCATGGGCGAGGCGGACAAGTGAGAACGGTCCGGTTCTCGGGTCTTGACCTGTCGCTTTTTGTACCGATCTTTCCGAAGACCCTCCTCCTTAAGTATTTGTATTCTTCCGATCTTTCTTTCGAGAAGCCTTTCCTGAAGAATTTGCTAAAATGATAATCTTAGCCGTTGATTTCAAGATAACCGTTTTCGACCGCGTCAGTACCAGTAGTCCGTCCTATATGGCCTAAGACCTTAGTACTAACTACTAAACAACAATATCAATACTAAACAACTCAATCAAACCGTTACCCAGATAGTTCAGCCTCCTGCTATGAAACTATCTTTAAAGATAAGGGGAACCTGCACTCAACCATATCAACACACAAGAATTGAAAACATGATGCATCCTAGCCCTAGTCCTAGTCAGGTTATTAACTCAGTCTTAATTTCATTCATCTCAGCTTAGCCCTTGCTAAAATGAGTCCGGTTCCATAAATAAAATAACCCTAAGGACTCTACCATTCAATAGCGTGATCACTCTCATCTATATGCGACTCGATCTACCCTAAATTCCAAATGGAATTCACACAAAACCGACTCACAGTGTTCTAGGCGAGAAGCTGCTGGTTGATCGGAGAGGACTTAGACAAAACCCAAGATGAACGTCTTGACTGGACTGTACTGGACTGATCTCGACTTGGACAGAACCTCAGCTTCACCATAAAGAAACTGACAGGCCTCGACAGACTGATCTTGACTCAGACAAAACCTCCTTTAGCTTCTGGTCAGTTCTTCGGACTTCCCGGCGGAGTATCGAGCAGAACTTCGACTGATTTGAACCCGTAGACCTGAACTAACTCCGGACAGCACTTTCGCTTGATCATCAAAAGAACTGACTGGCCTGGACGAATTCATTTGAACAGAACCTTCCCTAGGCGTTGACTCGAAATCAGTAGAGAACTGACCTCGAAAACTCTTGAAATAGCTCGGAATCACTTGCTTTCTTTTTCTACTTTTCTCTCATGTTTTTAACTTAGTTTGGAGTGGTCTGGATGTGAATAAATTAGCTGGGGTCGTGAGGTATTTAGAGGAGGCAGCAACCAATCAGCTTCAGGTTGGTGGCATCCCGTGTGTCGCTTCGCATGGCTCCAAACGCATGCTAATACACTCCCAGGATGCTTCTCTGGTTGGAATGGGATAGATCCTTGCAAACAGAGAATCAAAGACTCAATCTGCTTCAAGGTTTGTGGAATCAATGGTGATACAAAGAGATGTGAGAGGTCTCCCTGATACTCTAAAGTGAATCCCTTGGATATGACACACGAAGACAATCACTCTTGTGGTTTTGTTAGATATGACACACTAACAAAGACTCAAGAACACTCAGATCTACAAGAAGACTTGCAGCCGCCAGAGAGAGACAAAAGTCTGAAAAATAAAAGATTGGATTGTTCTATTAGGGTTTTCAGACACATATTTATAGAGAAGGCAAGGAACATGCTCCTTGGTCTCTAAATGGGCCTTAAAAATAAACCTTATAAAACCTTATAAGGGTTTTCAAGTCTGGCAGCTTAATTCTCAAGTCTAGCAGCCTAATTCTGCTTCATGTCAACAAAGATAAATAATTAAAATAAAGTTTTGAACTGAGATCATCAAATGAGTGATAGGAAAGCAACATATGGCCTCATTAAAAACCTATCTTTGGAAAATGTGGTGGGACAAAACCAAAGATAGGGAAAAAGAGCACACATATGTTACTTGCTCATTTGATGTCTATCTTGGAGCTGAGATGGCTTGAATTGTGGCAAGTGTGTCTTGGTTGAT
>NC_027750.1:47110313-47113591 GCF_000695525.1 Brassica oleracea var. oleracea | reverse complement strand
TAACAAAAACGGAAAGTTGCCTAATTGCTCTAAATGCTAAGTTTGCTGTGAAAAATGTCTTTCCCATGCTTCTCGCCTAGGACTCCTTATATACTGGCTCCTAGGTAGGTTTGCGCTTTTCCTCTTCTGCCCTTAAGCCGTGATAGCATAAAAATGGAGATATTCTATTTTTTCCGATCTTGGTAATTATCCAACGTGCGGTATGGCGAGTTCGTACGAGATTGGTGTATTTGGGCGAAGTTTGTGTCTGAAAATCGCGGCTTACGGGCTGTTGGTTAAGAAACCGTAAGTTGGGCCTCGAGTTATGTCTTAGGTCCCTTTGGGCCGTCTTCTGACTCGAAGCCTTGATTACGGCTTCTTTCGATAAAGAAAGAATTTTCCACGGTTTTTACCGTAAAGTTTGATCAATGACTTAGAATGGCGGGAAACATGAAATGGGTTCGCTACGGTCTTCGGGAGATAGCATCGAAGGGTAGACGAGAATGCATGGACTAATGTCGCCTTGTGGAGGGCGTCCAGGATCGTCCGCAGTTTGTCGAGGGTTATCCATGTGGGAACCGAAATTCGCACCGTCGAGTTTTGTTAATCGGAGGAAAGCCAAGTTAACCTAACCTTCCCTGAAAGTCCCGGTTATCTGATGGGCCACGCACAACACAATCAATATGAAAGATTCGAAAGCAATAAATCGTAAAAGAGCGAAAAGAGAACAAAGAGGTCTTATTTCCGAATTCGCGTTTGAGCGTGAACAACAGGTAAGATCCTAGGCCACGAGAGCTGGCGGTATGTTCGCTAGTCTAGCCACCTAAGTTCTAACCTAGTCGAGTCGCAGCTCGGTAGTAAAAACGGAAAAATGCCTAAATTGCTCTAAGTATTAAGTTTTCTCTTAGAATGCTCTTTCGTCTCTCTTCGTTCTAGGTCCTCCTTATATACTCCTCCTTGGGACGGTTTACCTCTTCTCGGGCCGGATTTGTCGCGAAGCGGGCTTTTCCATATTTCCTTCTTCTTTGTGATTATCTTCGGAAATTTGACATTTATCTCTTCCCGCGGATGCGATAAACCGTCATACCAGTTTTTGGGTTCAAGTCTTTTGGGACCAAAGATGGACCGTTGTCCGCAATTCGGACCCTCTTTGGGCCGTATCGACACTTTAGCGTTTTTACGATTTTACTTGCGAAGTAGCTGTAGGTATAGGCATGGTTCTTCCAACGGAACCCTGTTTCTTCGCATAGCCGAGAAAGTTGGTGTTAAGTTAACCGTAACCTGCTCTACTACGAAGAATAGGAAACTGTTCGAGAGACATAACCTTCCCAACTTCCTGAACACTTTCGACGATGTTTTTTAGACGGAACAATGGTGTCGTATCCACGGACCCGAAGACTGACTTACGGAAACTTCGGACGAATACATGGTTATGGGATGGGACCGGATTCGGAATGGTCCACGGAGAATTGGTCGTGCTCGCCGGGCGAGCCGATCCGCAGAACGATCTAGCGAGCTGACCGGCAACACGGCCGTGCTCGCCGGGAGAGCTGGCTCGTGTCACGGCCGAGCGCGCCGGCGAGTCAATCGGCAACACGTCCGTGCTCGCCGGGCGAGCTGGCCCGTGTCACGGCCGAGTTCGCCGGCGAGTAGACTGAGCTCGCCAGGCGATCCGTTTCGGCTATTCGTTTTCTCGGCTTTTGAAGTTTTGACCAAGATTAGGTTTTTCTAAGGACTTTCGGACATCGATTCCGTCGTGACCGATTTTGACCCCAACAGTTAGCCCCCCAACTAGCTAGGATCCGTGGACCTGGGTGTTAGGACCAAGCTTACGGTATGGTCTGTTCTAGGTGGAATTTAGACGTAATTGTTTGTTGAAAGATCGAAGGTGAATAGTAAAAAAGAAAAAAAATTGTATAAGTAAGGGAAGTAAGTTTTTCAAATTCTTTACTCACTTCTTCCCTTAAGAAAAGATTTCTCCAAGATAGGAATTTTTTCTCAAAGATCTCTCTTTGCTCAAAGAAAATGTCTTCAAGAAAAGGATCTTCAAAGAGGAATTCTTCCTCACACTCATCTTCGGGTGACTCTTCTGCCAATGAGGTGATCGCCCCGAAAGAGAAGTTGAGGAAGAAGCAAAGGATGCGTACTACAAAGCTCTTTGCGGCTTGCCTCCGCTTTCGCAAGACATTCTGATTCCTAAGATGCCCGTGAGGTCGCCAAACGCACCCCTTGCACCGAGCATGGTCTCTTCCGACTACCTCACGACTCTCAGGGACTTTTACCAGACCCCAAGTGGAGTCGTATTTCGGATCCCGAATGGCAACGAGAGTGCGAAGAACCCTCCGGAAGGTTTCTTTACTTGCTACGAGGCCTTCCTGGTGTATTGCCGAATGTGGTTTCCGATCCCTGGTACCATCGTCCGCGCGCTTCGCCACTTTGGGCTTTGGATCAGCCACCTATGCATTCCGGCCTTGCAGCATTGGCTTGGCGTGTTGATCTTGTGTTACGAGCTAGGAATGGACCTTAACCCTGGCGACTTCGAAGGATTTTGGTTTACGAGAGGAACGGGGATCGATGGCTCATACCACATGGCGCCAAAGAAGGGTATGGCTATAATTCAGGGGCACACTTCACATCCTAAGGCATGGTTCGAGAGCTTTTTCTTTGTCCGGATAGATGGGGAGTCTGTCGAGGAGAGCTGCCTCCACCTATTCCGCCGGGAGTGGAACCTCACCCGTGGTAATACGAATAGCTATATTTTTCGTTTTGACACCTTGAAAACATGTGAAGACGATTTTTTTTATTATCTTGCAGTGAACAGGATCCTTCCGCCGACTCCTACCGATCTTTTTGCCAAGCGAGATCTTCTCCGCCGCAGGCCGTTCTTCTGCAATTCCTTTACCGTCGTACGGATTCGAAGCGCGGTGAAAGGATTCGAAGCGCGGTGGAGCTCCATCGATCTCGAGCCGTCTCTCAGCCTCTGGACGTTCCGTATGGCGTTGAACCAGTCATTGATGTCTTGCCTACTCAGAGGCAGAGAATCAGGTCTCGGAAAGGCAAGGGAGTTGCCTCCGAGAACGTCTTGGGAAACCTTCCGCTGCCAAAATGGAACCTTGGTTTCTCCCCAGGGGAAAGGAGTGGAACCAGCGAGGTTCCCCTTCCCAGCGAATTTTTTGCCGACCTTCCTCCCAGTTTTACTACTCATAAGTCGCTGGACGAAGAGTCGAGGAGGAAAGTAGTCGCCGAAGGCTCCAGCTTAATCAACGAGGTTTATCCTTTGAACTTTGATCTAAATTATA
>NC_027750.1:47110014-47110163 GCF_000695525.1 Brassica oleracea var. oleracea | reverse complement strand
AAGAACAGAGCCGGAGACAGGCTGAGCTCCATTCTCGGGCCCTTGTCCGTGCGGAAAGGAGAGGAAAGAGAGCGATTGTCGCCAAAATGAAGCAGAGGGCTGCTTTGTTTGCCACCGAATTCGAGAGCTTTAAGGATGCTCAAAAATTC
>NC_027750.1:47108011-47109837 GCF_000695525.1 Brassica oleracea var. oleracea | reverse complement strand
CGATCGAAGGAAGGGTCCGACAGCTTTGGGACTCCATCGAGGTCTCGAAGGACACGGCAGAAGCGGAAACCGGTGTCGGTGATGAAGGTGTCGGAGTTGCGGATGGAGAGGTGGATCAGCCCGTGAGCTCGTTCGGGATCTCCATGTCCGGGTTCCTCGACTTCGAGCTTTGAGGATTGTTGGGATTATTTCCCTTAGTTTTATTTCGAGGTTTGATGTATCTAGGCCGAGTGTGGCTGTATTTGATTTATGTGTGTTAGGGCCTTGCGGGGGTATGTGAACTATGTGTTTGAGACCGGCCGTTTGGTGGCTTTGGGTCCTAGCAGTTTTTTGCCACTTCTATATATATGATGAATGATTGACATTCTGTGCATTTTAGTTTATACTTCTGCCAAGTGTGAGGGTAAGATACGAGTAGTCACTTCGTATCTTAACTCTTAGTTTATCGTCTTGTTCGTTTGCTCTTACAGAACGAGGGTGTTCGGAAACGTTTAGGAGTTTCGCAAAATTTCATGAGCGTATTAGATATAGACGATGGGACATGTTTTTAAGATCTCGTATCATGTCTTGAGATGTTAGTGGACCAGTAGGACTGGGTTTAGGGCAAGACCTAGGTTTACTTTTTCGGCTCTAAGGCTGTGCGTCGACTGATCGGCTCTCGTTTTGCCTGTGGGTGATTTCCACCAGGTTCTTTCCGATTTAAAGTCCGCAACTTGGCGCCAGGAACGAACCGAGCACTCCCCAGAGACCGTCTAGAGTGCTGACCAAAATTTCAGATTTCTTGTATAGCGCGCTATGGTATCCTCGTCGGATGTAAGAGAACCTTTACTCTTACGAAAGGTTAGACTACGAGTTCTTTTTTTGAGAACGTTTTGGGTTTGTGCGTCGGGGCCAATCGACGGGCAATTTTTAGAGTCGCGGACGGACCGTGTGTTTGGATAATATATCTCGAAAATATTTACGACGCCTCGCTTTTTCCGAAAGTTATATCCATTGTAGTGAGAAAGTTACGATCTTCGTTTTTAGAGAAGATGTATTTGGTCTTGCTTGACCATTGATACGCAGTGATTGTTGTTTAAGTTAGTTCCCATCCAAGGACTGCTTGAAAGGTATGCGTGTTTGGAGACCCTTGTCTTGGGTGTTTCTCAGGTTAATCTCCGATTGTTGTGGCTTATTGCAAGTGAATCGGGAGACCGTAATAAAATGAGTTTTATTGGAAAAGTTTCGAAAATATCGAGTACATGTGTGGATATTCTGAACTTTGTGGGAGTATACGAGTATAGGTACCCACTCCCCCCCCCTTTTTTGGAGAGGGGGATAGCTGAACTTATCAATAGGACAAGGGCGTCCCTACTCGTAGTTCTGCTTTGTTGCTGCGGGCGTTCCTACTCGTTGGATAGGGCCGTTTCTGTTACTTCAGCCGTTGAGGCTTTAATTAAATCGGCGGCCTTTTCGTGAGTCGGGTTTTCCGCTGGTAGGGCGACAGACTCTGGGATCGCGTCGCTGTCCGGAGCCGTTGCCTGGGCGAGTGATTCCAAATCGCTCTTTGTGGAACCTTCGGGAGTACTCTGAGTTTTCTAGACTCGCTTCGGGCTAACCGCAGGGGTGTTCCGAGTTTGTCGTAGCTTATGCTCGGCCAAAAAGCAGAGCCTAGATTGTTTCTGGCATCCACAGATTACTGCTGTTCCGTTCGGTGTTGGGAACTTGATGCTAAGGTGGTAAGTCGATGGTACTGCCTTCATTGCGTTGATCCATGGGGTTCCCGTAATGACATTATAGATGGCCGGGTTATCGACTACGGCGAAGTCAACGATTTTCGTGACTTC
>NC_027750.1:47107083-47107972 GCF_000695525.1 Brassica oleracea var. oleracea | reverse complement strand
GGAAGTTTGATCGATCTGAGGGTCATTGATGTTGTGCCCGAAAAACCGGTCAGTGGTTTTGGTTTCGGGATGATTTCCCCGAGTTCGATGTTCATTCTCCAGAGAGTGTCGCGGAAAATGACGTTGACCGTGCTGCCTGTGTCGATGAGGATTCTTCCCACTTCGAGGTCTCGATCCATAAGTGACCAGCGGGTCGCAGTGAGGTTTATCAAGTCCGACGGTTTCCTCCTCCTCGAAAACAATCGTATCGTTTGGAGCGTTGTCGGTCAGGGACCGAGTCGTCCAGTTAGAACTTGTTTCCACCTTTCTTCCGTAGGCCTTGCTGGACAAAACAGAGTCGCGGTAGAATTGCGATTCTCCAATGATCATGTTTATCCTCCGGTGGGTACTATTGTCTCCAAGTTCATTCTGCCTTCTTCCGCATTTTTTGCCAGACTGATTTACGCGTACGTCCCTCTCGGGAGAATCTTTATCAGTCCTGGAAGGGCAGTCGGAATCCAGGATGAGGTCTTTTATGCTAGTGACCTTCGAGAGGTCGCCAGCGAGGAGTTTTGCGGCTAGCCTTGCGCCGAGATCTTTACAGTTCGTAGTGGAATGACCTTTGGTCTGGTGGAACTCGCAGTAGGAGTTATCCTTATACTGGTTCCAGGACCAGGTGTTTCCGGAGGTCTCCCCTTGTTCGGAATTGATAGTGTAGTTGTGATCACCCTGGATATCTTCACGTGGTGGACATACTTGTCGTTTCGAGAGCTTTTCTTTTTTGTGGGCGTCTTCTGCGGGTTGTACTTCTGGGAGAGGATTTTCATCTCCTCTTCCATTACGATAAAGTCCGATGGAATTTCGTTTTAGGCGAGAAAACCATTCGAGCGCGGCTCCTTTGAGGTTATCG
>NC_027750.1:47104211-47106742 GCF_000695525.1 Brassica oleracea var. oleracea | reverse complement strand
AGGTCGATGCGCTCGATTTCTTCTCCTTCGTTGCTCCCGGTAGGAGGTGGAAGGTTCTCCGCAGTTGGCTGTGCACCTGGCTTGAGCGTTTCATTAGGGTTTTGTCCTAAGGAAGCCTTGTCCGTGTGTGCAGCTCGATTACCAGGAGTTTTGAAATCAAGTCTTTTGCCACTGCGGGCTCTTGTGGTTCCACGCGGGGCTTTGCTCCTGGCCTTCGCCGTTTAGCTTTCCACCTGTTTTATGAGAGAGGCCACGACTTTTCCTTGTTCGTCTGGAGGCCACGAGTTTTTCTTGTACGTCCGTCTTTTTCTAAGCGGAGTCGAACATTTCCTTCATCTGGTCTAGTATCGCGGTGTCGGCAGTGACCGTTGATACGTTTCCAACTGGAGTTTATCAGCGTTGGCATCGACGGGAGTCCCATCGTGCGTTTGCGGGTCTTTGTCAGCATTGGTCGTCATATCGGACTGAGCGTGTGTGGTTGCGAGAGAGATAGATCCGTACCCTCCCCTCCTTCTAGCGCCAAACTGTGGGAACCGAAATTTGCACCGTCTATTTCCGTAATCGGAGGAATGTCAAGAAACCCTAACTTTCCCTGAGGTCCCAGATTCTCTGCGAGAGCCAACGATAAATGACCAGCGACAACGAATAAATCGTAAAAGAGCGAAAAGAGAACAAAGAGGTCTTATTTCCGAATTCGCGTTTGAGTGTGAACAACAGGTAAGATCCTAGGCCACGAGAGCTGTTGGTATGTTCGCTAGTCTAGCCACCTAAGTTTTAACCTAGTCGAATCGCAGCTCGGTTGTAAAAACGGAAAAATGCCTAAATTGCTCTAAGTATTAAATTTGCTCTTAGAATGTTCTTTCTTCTCTCTTCGTCCTAGGTCCTCCTTATATACTCCTCCTTAGGTCGGTTTACCTCTTCTCGGGCCGGATTTGTCGCGAAGCGGGATTTTTCATATTTCCTTCTTCTTTGTGATTATCTTGGGAAATTTGACATTTATCTCTTCCCGCGGATGCGATAAACCGTCATACCAGTTTTTGGGTTCAAGTCTTTTGGGACCAAAGATGGGCCGTTGTCCGTAATTCGGACCCTCTTTGGGCCGTATCAAGACTTTAGCGTTTTTACGATTTTACTCGCAAAGTAGCCGTTGGTATAGGCATGTTTCTTCCAACGGAACCCTGTTTCTTCGCATAGCCAAGGCAGTTGGTGTTAAGTTAACCGTAACCTGCTCTATTACAAAGAATAGGAAACTGTTCGAGATACATATCCTTCCCAACTTCCCGAATACTTTCGACGATGTTTTTTAGACGGAACATTGGTGTCGTATCCACGGACCCGAAGACTGAGTTACGGAAACTTCGGACGAAGATGCATGGTTATGGGATGGGACCGGGTTCGGAATGGTCCACGGAGAATTAGCCGCTCTCGCCGGGCGAGCCGATCCACGGCACGATCGAGCGAGCCGACCGGCAACACAGCCGCGCTCGCCGGGCGAGCTGGATCGTGTCACTGCCGAGCTTGGCGGCGAGTCGACCGGTAACAAAACCGTGCTCATCGGGCGATCTGGCCCGTTTCACGGCCGAGCTCGCCGGTGAGTCGACCGGCAACGCGGTCGTGCTCGCCGGGCGAGCTGGCCCGTGTCACGGCTGAGCTCGCCGGCGACTCGACTGGCAACGCGGCCGTGCTCACCGGGCGAGCTGGTCCGTGTCGCGGCCGAGCTCGTCCGTGTCGCGGCCGAGCTCGTTGGGCGATCTGTTTCGGCTGTTCATTTTCTCGGCTTTTGAAGTTTTGACCGAGATTAAGTTTTTTTAAGTACTTTCGGATATTGATTCCGTCGTGACCAATTTTGACCCAAACAATCCATTTTCTGAATTTTGACTTGTACCAGAGCGTCTTTCTGAGCGCATCAATTGCCACCTTGTCGCTTATCCCGCTGACCCTGGACATTACCAGCTTGAATCGGCTGATGAACTCGCGGAGGGGTTCGTCTTCCCTCTGGGACGGACTCCAGAGATCGACATCGGAAGTTTCTCTATCTTTGAACATAGAGTATTGCTTAAGAAATTCCGATGCAAGCTGTCGGAAACTCCCGATAGAGTTTCGCTTAAGGCGTGCGAACCATTCGAGAGCTGCTCCTTCCAGATTCTCGACGAACAGGCGGCAGTAGCCGGCGTCTTTTTTGCCGTCCTTCAGTCTCGCTCTTCCCATCGTGATGTGGAAAGCCTGAAGGTGCGCCTTCGGATCGGTTGTACCATCGTACTTCGGTACTTTGATTTTTCACGGATCGGATACCCTCATATCTGAGATGCGAGTGGTGAAGGAGGTCTTCCGAGCCCCTTCCAGCAGCCTGTCGATCTCGGATGCAGCGCTGGTAGTGTGATGGATTTGGGATTTCACGACTCTTACTTCTGCCGCAGTCTTGGTGATATAGTCGCGAAGATCGCGGATATCCGACGTCTCGCCAGCAGATTTCCGAGCTTGTCGGCATTTACTGCGAGTGAGCTCGGTTTGCTTTTCAGCCAGCTCTTCTT
>NC_027750.1:47098832-47103935 GCF_000695525.1 Brassica oleracea var. oleracea | reverse complement strand
TGTGGGAACCGAAATTCGCACTGTCGATTTCTGTTTAAATAAGGAAAACTAGGAAAACCCTAATTTTCCAAAGGTTCCGGATATCTGCTAATACCACACGCCAAGAAATCAGAACACAAGGATAACAACGATAAAGTATAAGAAATCGTAAAAAGAGAGCAAAGAGATGTCTTATTCCGAATTTGCGTATGAGCGTTTACAACAAGGTGCCTGGGCTCGAGAGCTGTCAGGGAGATTCCTAGTTCTAAAAACCCTAAGACGGCTAAACTTAATTGAGTCACAGCTCGAAATAACAAAAACGGAAAGTTGCCAAATTGCTCTAAGTGCTAAGTTTGCTGTGAAAAAATGTCTCCTTCCATACCTCTCGCCTAGGACTCCTTATATACTGGCTCCTAGGTCGGTTTACGCTTTTCCTCTTCTGCCCTTAAGCCGTCATAGCATAAAAATGGAGATATTCCATTTTTTCCGATCTTCGTAATTATCTTCAAAATTTTTTATTTATCCGCCGAAACTACACATTTATCTTTCCTTGCGAACAAGGCCTAAACCGTCATGTCTACGTAGTGACCGATCTTGGCTCGAGCTCGGTCGCTACGTAGTGACCGAGTTGACGGACGCTTGGTCGCTACGTAGCGACCAGACAGTGTGCATGTGCGGTAGTTGCATAATGACCGAGCTTGGTTAGTCCGTGTTCTAATCGTCATACTCGGACCTATCCGTAGCTGGTCTGGATATGTTTCCGATGGCTTATGTTTGATCTAAATAGAATTCTTGAAAACATGATTAGTTACCTTAGCATCGATGTTTCGGAAGAGCTCGGTCGCTACGTAGCGACTGAGCGGAACGAACGCTCGGTCGCCAATAAACTCAGAAAAATTCAAACAAAGCAAACACAGGTTCACCTGACTTGTAGAGCCCATAACTCTTTCTCCTGAGAAGCTTTGGACATGATTTCAATTCACCGTGAGCCCCTGATGAGTTAAGTTTCTATGGAAGTCGAGTTTGTTGCTTAATTCCTTCTGGTTGCTGAGATATGATCCTCGGACTGCTCCTATGTCAAAGCTGGCGGCTAGACAGTTTCCAGGATTTGATTGTTGCATCTCCAACTTAGCCAAGGACTCATCATTGATACTCTGATCATTATAGCCCCTTTCTTCACCTGTACCTTTTTTGGCTTGTTTTGGACAAGACAAGTGTGTTATCATGTCAAAGAAAGTGTTGTAGACCAGAATGTCACCAAAGCACAAAACAGTATGATTCTCCATCTATTATGCCTATCAAAGAAAATATTGCAGACCCAAATATCATCAAGGATTAAGTTCATACATTCAGAATCAGTGAACTCTAGTTTCAATTGTGGAACAGGTTTTTCAAAGAAAGTGTTATACACTAGAATATCCTCAAAGAACAACCCTACATGTTTAGAATCATTTTTAGCACACAAACAGTCAAGCTCAAACACAGAGATATTTGCAGACTTCACAATTTCAACCCTAACATCAGAATGATGCAATTTCGGTTCATGCAACTTCCTTGGTTTTTTCAAATCATATGTGGATGCAAGAAAATAATCAGAGATCAGTTCATGCCTAGGAAAGTTGTGGGAACCGAAATTCACACCGTCGATTATAATAAATAATAATGGAGGATAACCGAGTGAACCCGTTTTTCCTTGAAGGTCCAAATTCTCTGCGTAATCACTTTAGAACGATAAAAAGGTAGATAATCACTCAGAGGCGTTTTATTGAATAGCATGAATACAAGATTTCTCCGAGAGGAGTATAGATATGCTAACTATCGGAATAACAGGACAAGAGGCGGCCAAGACGTTCTATGCCTTGCCGTGCTAGTCTAACCACCTAGGCCCTAAGTTCTCTAAGCTAGCAAGAGTTCTCTAAGTCTAAATTCTCGGATCCCTTTTTCTTCTGCTCCTGCTCTCCTTATATAGTCGCTCTAGGTCGGTGGCCCATCCTTCGCCTTCCGGCCCAAGTCTATCTCTTTCGGAAATATTCCATTTTTTGTCGATCTTGATAGTTATCATCGAATCTTTACATTTATCGTATCTCTGCGAGTAAGGACAAACCGTCATAACTTTTATGCGCTTGAATCCCTTCTGAGAGCGTAGATGGGAGTTTAGACCAGTCGGGATCCTTGTGGACCGTTCCTAGGCCTTTTGGCGTTTATACGATTTCTCGGTTTTGGTCATAAAACTTCGAGAATAACTTTAATCAAAACGAAACGAGAAGTATATGTTGGGGTCAAAAACGGTTACGACGGAATTACCACCCGAAAATCCTCGGAGATCGTATTTCCGAAAGAAATGAGGAGCATGGCAGAGGATTTTTCAGAGCAAACTCAGCACTTAGAGCAATTTAGGTAATTTTCCGTTTTTGTTATTTCGAGCTGCGACTCAATTAGGTTTAGCCGTCTTAGGGTTGCTAGAACTAGGAATCTCGCCGACAGCTCTCGAGCCCAGGCTTATACCTTGTTGTAAACGCTCATACGCAGATTCGGAATAAGATCTACTTTGCTCTCTTTTTCGATTTCTTATTCTTATCGTTGTTATTCTCGTGTTCTGATTGCTTGACGTGTGGTAATTAGCAGATATCCGGGTCCTCTAGGAAATTAGGGTTTTTCTAGTTTCCTTATTTAAACGGAAATCGACAGTGCGAATTTCGGTTCCCACAGTATATGGTCCCGAAGGTCGGATATCACAGCTATACGGAAGATACAGGAGTCGAAGTAAATCGGACAGGCCCGGATCAGATCGAGCTCGCCGGGCGAGCCGACTAGCGTGATGGCCGAACTCGCCGGCGTACACAACCACGCGACGGTTCAGCTCGCCGGCGAGCTGACCAGCGAGCTGACCGGCGCGATGGTTGAGCTCGCCGGGCGAGTGCAACCACACGACGGTTCAGCTCGCCGGCGAGCTGACCAGCGTGATGGTTACACTCGCCCGGCGAGCTGACCCGCGTGACGGTTCAGCTTTCCGGCGAGTGGATTTTGTGCGGGATTCGCTCGTTCGTTCACTTCCGATCATTCTTTCAGTGAATGTTTTGTGAGAAATCCGTGAATAAAAAATAATCACGGCCGTTAATTTTGAAATAACCGTTTTTGACCCCAACAGTTAGCCCCCCAGCCCGTAAGACTCAGAGACGATTTTGCGGGCCAGTGATATGAATTAGAAATCGGGAGACGATTTTGCGGGCGAATGATGTGAATTAGAAATCGAAATCTTTGGCTAAGAATATTTATTGCGGAAATCCACGTCACCCTCATATCCTTATAAGTAGCAACTCACCACTCCTCATTCTTCACACTTCTCTTTCTCTCACATTCTCTTTTCTTCAAACTACCTATCAAGAATGTCTTCCTCCCCATGTGAAAAGAAAAGCTCCGACGTCGAGATGGGTGAGGCCAACTCGGCACTTTCGACTCCGGCCATGCACGAAGCTACTCCAACCTTCGTCGCCGGGTTTCTTTCTTTCAAAGAGAGACTGTCAAGATGCAGTTCCGAGAAGGAAGGGGGTTGGATTCAGCCTGAGGTGCCAGCTATCCTTTCTTCGCCTGCGATGTCGACCTCGGCTGGAGGAAACAAGTCCCCTGGTGATGCCGCACCCCTCGCAGAATCGGCCATGGTTCCTGTTCAAGTTCTGGAGGTCTCGGCTCAACCCTCGGGCTCTTCGACCACACCAGTCCCATCTCCTAAGGAGGAGAAGGCAGATCGTCCCAGGGCTTCCCGCGTCCAGGGCTGCTCCTTTGACCAAAAGTCGCAAGAGGACCGGCACTGCGACCGAGACCGTCAAGAAGAGGAGATGTACCGCTGGCGCAGAAGGGGAGCCCTCGAGACCTTTGACGCAACATCATGCCAAGGTTTGTTTTGACTATTTTCAGCATGAGCCACCTTGTTCTACGATTATCCTGAGCCTTATTTCATGTATAGTTTGTATCCCTGATTGACGGGATACTCAGCGACTGCGGATCAGAGATAGAGCGTTCGACAAGGGGCCTGACTGAATCGTGAGAGGCATTGAAACAAGCCGAGGCCGCGTTGAAATCTACTGAAGCTGCTTGTGCTGCTGAGCTCTTTGAGCTGGAGGTTCGGGTCAGCGACCTCGAGCGGGACCTCGGAAAGTTGGCGAGTGCATTGTTCAAGCTGAAGAAAGAGAAGAAGAGCACGGCTTCCGAAGTCCATCGTCTGCAGCGTGAAATTCAGAACCGAGAAGAGTCAATGACTGTTGTTTTGAGGGATGATTTTCACGCTCGCCTGACGAGGATGGCTGTTCTGTTCAATTCCCTCATGGCAGTCCATGAGAAGGACCTGGCTCTGGCGAGCGTCGAGGGAAGCCTGAACGAGATCCACCTGCTTAAAGGCGACATGGTTCCGAGTCTGGACTCTGAAGAAACCAGGCTGTTGTCTCACAAGGAGGAATTGAAGGCTTCCGACGGGGACTTCGGCTCGATCCTCTCTCAGCTGCCGTTCGAGTGCACCCTCACGCCGTGTTCGGGAGAAACCGAGGGGCATGGCCCCGTGGCTGAAGAAGGTGGAGATGTTGCGAGCGGGAGAGGAAATGACAAAGCGGCCGAGGGAGGCAATGGCTGTGAGGTTGAGGATGAAGGTAGTGCTCCGAGGAGTGCTTAGGGTAATGATCCTTTTGGGGATTTTTTTTTATTTTCTGTTTTGGCCTGTTTGTGAGGCTACAGTTTGCATGTTTCGGGACTGGCCGTTGGTGGCTTTGAATCCCTGCCCTTGCTAGGGCTTTTTGTATAATGCTTGGCTCAATCTATAAAACCTTTTCGGCTTGTTATAAATCGAGAGAACACTGGGTTTTTCGAAGTTAGAGGGCGAAGGATTGAGTTGTCGTCTCGTTCCTTGCCCCCGGACGATCACCGTATCCAGATGTTTGTTGGTTTTAGCGTGATAGCTGATTTAGGCGTTCTGGACGAGTTATGGACCGCCGTTCTATCCCTTTCTCGGATAGTAAGCTTAGCGATTGTAGCGTCGCGTTTTTGTTTTTTTTGTAAAAAGTTTCGAAAAGATCGATTTTTTGAAAGTTGTGGGAGTATACGAGTATATGTACCCATTCCCCCCCCCCTTTTTTT
>NC_027750.1:47097651-47098772 GCF_000695525.1 Brassica oleracea var. oleracea | reverse complement strand
ACCCTTTTTTCGGGGATCAAGCCATCTCGTAGTTCTTTGGATCCACTTTACGATTAGTGGTAGTTTTTCTTAAGATGCATCACGTTCCAGGTTCTTTGGATCTTGACGTCCTGCATGTTTGCGATTTGGTATGATCTTGGTCGGACTACCTTTATAACCTTGTATGGAACTTCCCAGTTTGCTCCCAGTTTTCCTGCGTTACGTTCGGCAGTATTTTGGAAGACTTTGCGAAGGAACAGGTCGCCTTCTTTGAACCTGCGATGGCGAACGTTTGAGTTGTAGTTGTGCTGGTAATTTTTTAT
The DNA here is from genome assembly GCF_000695525.1 of Brassica oleracea var. oleracea. Classification (NCBI taxonomy): domain Eukaryota; kingdom Viridiplantae; phylum Streptophyta; class Magnoliopsida; order Brassicales; family Brassicaceae; genus Brassica; species Brassica oleracea. The sequence continues at coordinate 47,098,470 of NC_027750.1, read as the reverse complement.
TCGTATGAGAGCTTGATCTCGCCGCTCATTAATAAGATCGAGTTCGTCTAGCAGCATTGCGCTGTTAAGATCTTCTTGTTAGGGGAGGAATCTTCTCCGTACTCCGGGAAATTTTACTTCCGCGGGGATCATACATTCCGTTCCGTAAATGAGGGCGAATGGGGTTTCACCCGTAGCCTGTCTCGGGGTCGTACGATGCGACCAAAAAACTCCTTTGAGCTCTTCTTCCCATCGCCCCTTTTTGGCTTCTAAGCGCTTTTTTAACCCGTCGAGGATGGTTTTGTTGATGGTCTCTGCCTGGCCATTGCACTGCAGATATCTGAGAGTCGAGTTGGTCAGTCGTATCTTCCACTTCTCGCAGAATGCTTCGAATCGGGTAGAGATGAACTGAGATTCATTATCTGTCACAATTTCGTAAGGGAGCCCGTGTCTGGTGATGATGTTCTTCCATACGAAGTTCTCGACTTGTACGTCTTGATACTTGCGTAGGAATCTGCCTCTACCCACTTTGAGAAGAAATCTGTAAGGACCAGAAGGAAGCGTTTCTGCTTCGAGTTGTGTAATGGCCCGACGATATCCATGGACCATCGCATGAAGGGATACGGAGACGAGATGGACGAGAGGACTTCCGCGGGTTGACGGATTGTCGGCGCGTGCCTTTGGCATCTTTTGCACTTCCGTGCGAATTTCTTGCAGTCTTTGATCATAGTTGGCCAGTAATAACCATGACGTTTTATTTTTACGGCGAGAGATCTTCCGCCGGAGTGGTTCCCACATGATCCGGAATGAACCTCCTCCATTACTCTTCTTGCTTTTTCG
>NC_027750.1:47096631-47097580 GCF_000695525.1 Brassica oleracea var. oleracea | reverse complement strand
ATTTCTCAGTGGGAAGCGTTCCGTTGATTATGTATGCTCGGATTGGCTCTAGCCATGGGCTGTCGCAGCCGTATTCCGACTGATCCACATTTTCTTCTGGTGGGTCTTCGACTTCCTCCGCATTTTCAATTTGCGCTCGAATAAGATTGGCGACCACTGGTGGTCCGATGCTTGGGTGTTCGATGAGCTCGACGGGGATTAATCGTCTTAGTCCAGAATCCGAACTTGATGCGAGTGCGGCCAAGGCATCCGCCTGAGTGTTTTCCGAGCGAGGAATCCTAGTGAGGGCGAAGTGGCTGATGTCTCGGGAGAGGTCTTGGATGAGTTTTAGATATGCATCCATTCTTTCGTCTCACATCGTATTCTCCGCTGTACTGATTTTCAACTAACTGAGAGTCACAGTAAGCTTGAATGTTGCAGATCTTAAGCCCTTGGGCTAATCGTAATCCTGCGACGAGTGCTTCATATTCGGCCTCGTTGTTCGACGCATGGAATTCCAATCGGAACGACTGTTCCAAGACTTCGCCGGTCGGAGACGTGAACTGGATTCCGATCCTGGATCCTTGTTTGGACGATGATCCATCGACGTGAAGGATCCAGGTTGAGTCTGGTTCCGTGTTTGTTATATCCCCCGTGGGCAATTCTACCAAGAAGTCCGCTAGTACTTGAGATTTTGCGCAGGTTCTTGGGCGGTACTCCACGTCGAACTCGCTTAGTTCGATTGCCCATTTTGCGAGTCGTCCTGACTGACTCGGACTGTTCGCAGGGGGAAGGTGGTGAGGATTGGCCAGGTAACGTTTTATCTGTTGGAAAGCTTTCTCACATTCCTCCGACCATTCGAACTTCTTATTCCCTTTCAGCGTGTCGTAGAAAAGAGGACACTTATCCGTTGAGCGCAAGATGAAACGGTTCAAGACCGCGACTCTTCCGGTTAGCCTTTGGACTTCCC
>NC_027750.1:47094588-47096516 GCF_000695525.1 Brassica oleracea var. oleracea | reverse complement strand
ATGCCACCGCGAATCTACACTTTGCAGGGTTCAGTTTCATGTTATGGGCGTTAAGTTTTGCAAAGCACTCCTCCAAATGGGAGACGTGGCCGTGCTCGTCAAGAGACTTTACGAGCATGTCATCGATGTATACCTCCATAGTCTTGCTTGGCAGTTCGGAGAAAATTTGGTTGACATGTCGCTGGTAAGTGGCGCCTGCATTCTTGAGACCGAAAGGCATTACTTTGTAGCAATATGTTCCCCGATCGGTGATGAACGCAGTTTTCTCACGATCGTCGGGATTCATCATGATCTGACTGTACCCAGAGAAGGCATCCATAAATGATAAGAGTTTGTTCCCAGCTGTTGGTTCGACCAGTCGGTCGATGTGCGGGAGTGGGAAGCAATCCTTTGGACAGGCCTTGTTGAGATCGGTAAAATCGACGCATACTCGCCATTTGCCGTTTTTCTTTTTGACCACGACCGGGTTAGAGAGCCAGTATGGATACCTAACTTCTGTTATTGATCCGACCTTCAGGAGTCTTTCGACTTCCTCATTTACCTCGGTGGCATGCTCTGGTCGTAGCTTCCGACTTTTTTGTTTGACAGGTCTGTAAGTTGGATCGACGTTAAGCTCATGACACGTTATGCTGATATCGATCCCTGGCATGTCTTCCGCGGCCCAAGAAAACGCATTGAGGTTCTTTTTGAGACAGGCGATGAGCTCTGTGTTTAGTGGCTCGCGGAGGTTGGCTCCAATCTTGACGCATTGTTCCGGAGAGGATTCGTCGAGGCAGATCGAAATTACCGGTTCGCAAGTCGGTTCACGCTTCCCTTCTAGGGCTTCGGCCCTTTGAGATTGCCAGAAGCCTTCCGAGTCTCGTTCCGGGGAATTCTCATCGAGAGTCAGCTTTCTTTTTTTTTAATGGGAAATTTCGATCGCAAAGTTCTTTCTTTTTAACTCGGCGGCGAAACATACTTGCGACATCCTGCGGTCTCCTTGTATAGTTTCGACTCCACGAGGGGTTGGAAACTTAAGGCACAGATGGAATGTCGAAGGGATCGCTCGCATGGAATTCAGCCATTGAGTACCGACGATCGTGTTGTACGATGTTGGGCGGTCGTTGACTAGGAATTCTGTGACTTTGACGACACTCCCGGCTTTAAAAACGAGGTCGATCGAGCCGAGAGTCCAAATATCGGGCTGGGTCATTCCGTAACGGCGCACAGATTGATCTCCATTCTTTCGAGGGTGCTCTTATAGATAATATTGGCCGAGCATCTGGTGTCGACCAACACTCTCGCTACGTCGATGTCCTGGAAAAAAATTAATCTCAAGCGATTTAGAATCACTCGATTATACGAATTAAGTCTCTAAAGCTTACTTGAACTTAAAGATTGAGTTATCAAACTTTACGCTGCACAATATTGGTATCAATACTGAACTAGCGACACTTTTTAATGCTGATTTTATCGAAGCAAAATTTTCAACTGTGGCAACCGAAATTCACACCGTCGATTATAATAAATAATAATGGAGGAAAACCGAGTGAACCCGTTTTTCCTTGAAGGTATGAATTCTCTGCGTAATCACTTTAGAACGATTAAAAGGTAGATAATCGCTCAGAGGCGTTTTATTGAATAGTATGAATACAAGATTTCTCCGAGAGGAGTAGAGATATGCTAACTATCGGAACAATAGGACAAGAGGTGGCCAAGACGTTCTATGCCTTGCCGAGTTTAACCACCTAAGCCCTAAGTTCTCTAAGCTAGCAGGAGTTCTCTAAGTCTAAATTCTCGGATCCCTTTTTCTTCTGCTCCTGCTCTCCTTATATAGTCGCTCTAGGTCGGTGTCCCATCCTTCGCCTTCGGGCCCATGTCTATCTCTTTCGGGAATATTCCATTTTTCGTCGATCTTGATAGTTATCGTCGAATCTTTACATTTATTG
>NC_027750.1:47093237-47094419 GCF_000695525.1 Brassica oleracea var. oleracea | reverse complement strand
AGAAGTATATGGTCCCGAAGGTCGGATATCACAGCTATACGGAAGATACGTGAGTCGAAGTAAATCGGACAGGCCGGGATCAGGTCGAGCTCGCCGGCGAGCTGACTGGCGTGATGGTTGAGCTCACCGGCGAGCTGACTCGCGTGACGGTTCAGCTTTTCGGCGAGTGGCTTTTGTGCGGGATTCGCTCGTTCATTCACTTCCAATCTTTCTTTCAGTGAATGTTTTGCGAGAAATCCGTGAATAAGAAATAATAATAGCCGTTGATTTCGAAATAACAGTTTTTGACCCCAACAAAAGTTCACAACAAAACTATTTTCTTCAGTTCTAGCAAACAAATCAAAAGGTTTTCTAAAATAGAACTCGGTTGGCTTGAAAACAGGTTCTAAAATCTTTTCATGGTGATTCATAAATTGTTCAAAACTCAAAACATGACCAGAAAAGTTTTTATTACCATATTGAAAATATTTTTGATCAAAAAGTTTATCTGGTTCAAGTTCTTTAAAAGATTTAAGCATGCTGTCATAAACAGAGTTTGAAACACAAAAATCTTTAACTTTGTCAAGACCAAAACGTTTCACATCATGAGTACTAACCATAAGAAACATTTCAGGCACAGAAGTAACCTTATTAAACTCCTTACAATGCTTTTGCAGGTCATAAGACAAGGATTCAGGAGTTGTATTTGACTGCAAGCTGTTCGGCTGTTCCAACTTTTCTCCTTGTGTTGATTGCTCTGGGTCTCTTTCTGCTGAATCTTCTTTTGTAACCTGTGACACTGAAACAATGCTACTCGGTTGCACCGGTTCAAGACAAGTTAGTTCATCAAAGGAATTATTAAAATTAAATTCAGACTGAGGTAAGAAAAGAGAACACTCTTGTCCTGTCTCAGAATTTTCCTTCTCCATAGATGTTTCGGTTTGGACTTCTTGAATTGGTGCAGCTGACTCTGGTTCTACATTTTTGAGTTCTGAGACAGTAGTAACTAGTTCTTGGTGCTGTGTTTCAATGGATGGACGTGCTGTGTTGGTCCTTTTGAGTTGCTTTTCCACATCCATCATCACTTGAGACCGCTTCTTTATGTCCTCCTTACTGAACCAGCTTGTTGTCTTGCTAGGTAAACCAATAACACTGGCTGGAATTGATCTCATACTGACTTGTTGTTTCTGAACTGAGTTTGCA
>NC_027750.1:47080335-47093107 GCF_000695525.1 Brassica oleracea var. oleracea | reverse complement strand
AAAACTCAGCAGTAGCCATTTGAACCTTCTTTCTTTCAGCAGAGTGTTGACAGTTAAAAATCAACTCCATCTTCTCTTCCCACTCCACGTATGCAGCAGGGTCAGCATCACCATAGAAAGGAAGGATTTTTAGCTTTTGAACAGCCAATTTATCTTTGTGATTGTTTCGGCCTTCATGCCCACGTCTTTGTCTCCTCTCACTGCTTCTAGACTCAAAACTCTGACCAGTAGCTTGTTGGAGTTCCTGTCTCAACTCATGCCGGAATTTATCAAGGCTGGCTTTCATCTTCTCCTGCATCTGAGCACTCATAGCCTTAAGTAAAAGCTTTTCATCCTTAGTGAGTTCTCCTTTTTGATCTCCTGCCATGGTACCTGAGACAAGAGAAAGACTAAACCAGTAAGTAGTTCGAAATCAAAATTAAATAAGGAAAACAAACAAGAGATGAAACAGATTCAGCACAGATCTAGAATAAAAATTCTCAGATTTTCGACAAACAAGAACAGATCTATTAGTTTTACACAAGTTAATCAACAGATCGGATGATAGACTGATAGAAACAACAGACCTAACACAACAACAACAAGAGATGAACAGATTCAGTATTGATCTAGAATAAAAATTCTCAGATTTATCACTTTCAAAGCACAGAACAACAGATCTATCAATATTGAACTCAGAGTGAAACAGATTGACAGATTGACAGAAATAAGATAAAAATTCTCAGATTTTCGACAAACAAGAACAGATCTATTAGTTTTACACAAGTTAATCAACAGATCGGATGATAGACTGATAGAAACAACAGACCTAACACAACAACAAAAAGAGATGAACAGATTCAGTATAGATCTAGAATAAAAATTCTCAGATTTATCACTTTCAAAGCACAGAACAACAGATCTATCAATATTGAACTCAGAGTTAAACAAATTGACAGAAATAAGACAGCAAAACTCAGATCTAGCAATGGTTATGAAAACAAATGAATAGATCTAAAGAAATCTTAAAGAAAACGAGAACTTCCCTAGCTAGAGTTGCTCTGATACCACATAATACACTCCTAGGATGCTTCTCTGGTTGGAATGGGATAGATCCTTGCAAACAGAGAATCAAAGACTCAATCTGCTTCAAGGTTTGTGGAATGAATGGTGACACAAAGAGATGTGAGAGGTCTCCTTGATACTCCTAAGTGAATCTCTTGGATATGACACACCAAGACAATCACTCTTGTGGTTTTGTTAGATATGACACACTAACAAAGACTCAAGAACACTCAGATCTACAAGAAGACTTGCAGCCGCCAGAGAGAGACAAGAGTCTGAAAAATAAAAGATTGGATTGTTCTATAAGGGTTTTCAGACACATATTTATAGAGAAGGCAAGGAACAGGCTCCTTGGTCTCTAAATGGGCCTTAAAAATAAACCTTATAAAACCTTATAAGGGTTTTTAAGTCTGGCAGCTTAATTCTCTAGTCTAGCAGCCTAATTCTGCTTCATGTTAACAAAGATAAATAATTAAAATAAAGTCTTGAACTGAGATCATCAAATGCGTGATAGGAAAGCAACATATGGCCTCATTAAAAACCTATCTTTGGAAAACCCAGTGGGACAAAACCAAAGATAGGGAAAAAGAGCACACATATGTACTTGCTCATTTGATGTCTATCTTGGAGCTGAGATTGCTTGACTTGTGGCAAGTGTGACTTGATTGATCAAGCTTCTTCCAAGACTCTCTTCTTGCTTCAGTGATGTCTTAAGTAATCCTCCAATGGCTTCTTTGAGTTGCTTGCTTCTGGCTCGAGTCATAGGACCTTCAGATATTGCTAGAGCTCCTCCATCAGCTGGATCATCCATGCTCTCATTATCTTCTTTGTTTGACTGGTCCATGATCATATCACATGCGCGGCGACACCTCGTGCTCCACATGTCTTTCAGCATGGCCTGGACACATGCAGGACGCCACCACTCCTCCCAGATGTCAGGCTGCATGAAATACCAAGTTTAGGCAAGGAGGAAGACCAAATTTCAACAAGGGTCCAAGGTTTAACAAAGGAAAAGGACAAAAATTTGGACGCCAAACCAATTATTGCAGTAACACCAGAGTATGTTACATATGTAATCAACTGGGACACATTTCCAAGTTTTGTCCCAACAGACAACGGAGTAACCAGCAAGGTTATTCATCGCTGAGGATGGAAGATGTCACTTGTTTCTTCTGTGGAAGGAAGGGCCATTATGCATCGTCATGCCCAAACAAACCAATCCATGCGACCCCTCTTGCGATCTGAACTCCTCCTAGCTGTCCAACAATTGAGCCAGCACCAAAGAAGCAAAACCTAGGAGGTAGGGTTTATGCCTTAGGTGTAGATAACCCATACAATGCAGGACCGTCAAGCGGTTCCATCACAGGTATTGTGGGTGCTTAACCTCCTCCTTTTATTGAACTAAATTTAGTTGTTGGAATTTAGTTAGTCTGCTGGTTAAGTATAGATTGCTTGATCGCTAGGTTTCGCGTTTAGCAATTTTGGATGATGATTGATGGTTGTGACAATTTTGATTAGTATTTTTGTGATTGAGATATTGTTGATTGAGTTACTGTGTCAGGAACCATACATGTTGCTGGTAAACCCACACATGTATTGTTCGACTCGGGGGCAACACATAGTTTTGTGACCCCTGAAGTAGCTGCCCAGTTTTGGGATTGTTTTGTGGTTGACAGGGTAAACGTGGCCGTCTTAACCCCCGTAGACTGAACCCTTCAAGCAGATCAGTGTATCAAGATTGTTCCAGTGGTCATTCAAGGCAAAGAGTTTGTGGCAGATCTGTTGGTCGTCCCTTTGGAAGGGTACGAGGTAATCCTTGGAATGGATTGGTTATCGAGCTACGGAGTTCAGATCGACTGTGGAAAGGGAAGGTTGTTGATTGGCAGAGGTAAACGGCCAGAGATGGTATACTATGGAATCAGTCCTAGTATGACCGTGTCTTTGGTAGCAGCAATGAGAGTACAAGATTTGTTTCAAGAAGGGGAAGTGTATTTGGTAACTTTATCGGTTAGTGGAGGAGCCACTAATGATGAAGTTAAGGTCGAAGACATAGAAGTGGTCCAAGAGTTTGAGGATATCTTTGCACCACTAAAGGAATTACCTCCACCTCGGAGTAATCCCTATACGATCAATTTGGAGCCTGAAGCAAAACCTATAGCTAAGGCACCATATCGGATGGCACCAGCGGAGTTGGCTGAACTAAAGAAGCAATTGGAAGATCTATTGGAAAATGGATTCATCCGGTGAAGCTGTTCACCTTGGGGAGCTTTTGTGCTATTTGTGAAGAAGAAGGATGGAAGCATGAGGCTGTGTATCGATTATCGTGGTATCAACAACATCACGATAAAATATAAGTATCCTCTTCCGAGGATAGACGAGTTGTAAGACCAACTAAAGGGAGCTAGTTGGTTTTTGAAGATTGATTTGGCATCAGGGTATCATCAAATTCCTATTGCCAAGTCAGACATCATGAAGACAGCGTTTCGGACGAGGTATGAGCAGTACGAGTTTGTAGTTATGCCCTTTGGTCTCACAAACACACCTGCGGCTCTCATGCGTTTGATGAATGAAGTGTTTCACGACTACCTTGACAAGTTTGTGATCATTTTCATTGATGACATCCTGGTGTACTCGAGAAGTAAGGAGGAGCGTAGTGAGCATCTGAGACTGGTTATGGAGAGGTTACGAAATCAGAAGCTATTTGACAAGCTCAGCAAATGCTCGTTTTGGAAGAGAGAGATAGGATTTCTTGGTCATATTGTATCAGAAGAAGGCGTGGCTGCTGATCCAGAAAAGGTCCAAGCCATACAGGAATGGCCTCGACCTACCACTGTGACAGAAGTGAGGAGGTTTCTCGGACTTGCGGGCTATTATCAGAAGTTTGTTAAGGACTTTTCCTCCATTGCAAAGCCTTTAACTAAACTTACCGGTAAAGGAGTTCCTTTCTTATAGGTGGAAGAAACCAAGAAGACATTCAAGAAGTTGAAGGAAACTCTCACAACCGCACCTGTGTTAGCTTTGCCCGAGCAAGGTAAACTTTACACGGTTTACACGGATGCTTCACGAGTTGGGTTAGGTTTTGTTCTTATGCAATATGGGTGAGTCATTGCATATGCTTCGTGACAACAACAGAAGCATGAGGATAACTACAGTACACATGACTTGGAGTTAGCGGCCGTGGTGTTCGCTTTGCGAATTTGGAGATCTTACTTGTATGGAGAAGAAGTAGGGGTATACACGGACCATCAAAGTCTTAAATACCTCTTCACTCAGCCAGATCTCAACCTGCGCCAGCATAGGTGGATGGAGTTTGTGGCAGACCATGACATAAAGATTCGCTACCATCCTGGTAAAGTGAATGTTGTTGCGGACGCCTTAAGTCGAAGAAAGTTGGACGCAGATTTAGAGAAAGAAGTGGAGCTGGTGAACCAAGAGTTGAAAAAAGTGAAGTTGGTCGTTTTGGAAGGGCAAGTGAGCGAGCCATTGGGACTTCAAGCGGTGAATAAGGCGAACTTGATTCAGAGAATTCGAGAGGAACAACTTAAGGATGAGAAGCTATTGAAGATCGCCGAGAAACATAGAGGACAAGGCGGGCCAAATAGTTCTGGATACTACTTGGCGGAGGATGGAACCTTGCTAATTAATGGGAGGATCACGGTTCCGAAAGGACAAGCGCTGAGAGATGAGATACTAAGGATTGCTCACCATTCTTCACTTACTATTCATCTTGGAAGTTCGAAGATGTACCGAGACGTGAGAAGATACTATCATTGGCCGGGCATGAAGAGATCGGTAGCGCAATGGGTCGTGCAGTGTTCAACTTGTCAACAAGTCAAGGTCGAGCATCAAGTTCCTGGAGGATTGTTGCAGAATCTTCCGATACCTCAGTGGAAATGGGACTCGATATCCATGGATTTCATCACTGGATTACCCGCTGGTCCAGGTAGATCGAACAACTCGATATGGGTGATTGTGGATAGGTTAACCAAGGTTACACACTTGTTGCCTATGCGTGACACTGATAAAGTTGAAGTGTTGGCCAAGCTGTACATCGATCAAATCGTGAAGTTACATGGAGTACCCTCAAACATCGTCTCAGATCGCGACCCTAGGTTCACGGCATTATTCTGGGAAGTACTGCAAGAAGCCTTGTGAACTAAACTGTACAGAAGCACAGCGTTCCATCCAAAAACAGACGGCCAAACGGAGAGGACCATTCGGACCATCAAGGACATGCTGTGGATGTGTATTCTCGATTGGGCAGGAAATTGGGAGAAGCATCTACTGTTACTCGAGTTCTCGTATAACAACAGTCATCATTCGAGCATAGGGATGTCTCCTTATGAAGCGTTATACTGAAGGCCATGTAAAACACCTATGTGTTGGACGGAAGTGGGCGAAAGGAGAATGTTTGGGTCACCTATCGTTCAAGAGACCATGATTAAGCTGGAGACAATTCAGACTAACATGAAGAAGGCTCATGACCGTCAGAAGAAGTACGCGGACCATTCAAGAAGAGAGGTAACTTTTGAGATAGGAGATTGGTATATTTGAAGGTTACTGCACAAAAAGGGAAGGAAAGATTTGGCAAGGTCGGGAAACTTACGGTCAGGTTCATTGGTCCGTACAAGATCATCGGGAAAGTTGGTGAGGTAGCATACCGTTTGGATCTGCCAGAGGATATGCATCTACATCATGTATTTCATGTTTCCATGTTTCGGAAACATATACGGGATCCAAGTGTTGTTGAACCCGAGAGACTAGAGGAGTTGGGGACAAACCTTACGTATCCGAAAGGACCAATCCGATTGGGAGAACGGCGTATTCGGAAGCTGAAGAATCGTGATATTGCCCAGGTACAAGTATTCTGCGGAAAACAAAACAGAATTCATGTTACTTGGGAGGATGAAGCGAGGTTTAAAGTCGATCACCCGGAGTTTTTTCCGAGAGGATGTTGTGATGGAAGAAGGAGGCCCCTCAGACCCTTAGAATTTGAGGACGAATTCTATTAAGGGGGGGGGGGGGGGNAAAAAAAAAAAAATGGTCTAGTATCTTTTGGGTGGTCTAGTCGCGGACGATCAGATTGTTCTTGTCTGAACCATGAGTCAAGTATGCCACTGGACAATGGTTAGACAATGTAGTAGATTGATCCAAAGGACGTTTGAAGCATGACACTTTTGGAAGCACAACGGGAAGACCCGAAATTGGGCGAAAAACCCTAATTTCGGTATTATGAATTATTTTTGGAAAGACGGAGGCTCGGGAAATATTTTCCCTCAAGATCAGAGTCCAAGTGGAGTTTATTAAAAATATTCAGTGCATCAGAACGGGGTAGAAAAATATTTGAGATCGATCGCGGGACAAAAATTCACCGGGAAGGTCGAAATCAGAAGAATGGATCGAGAAGCTCGAGGTGGGTCGATCAATGAGATGGGGACGTGGTGGCAACTTCCTGGAATGGTATGTGGCAAGAGAAGCATGAGGTGTTGCAGTAAAAATGATCACTGCACGCGGAGTGACACATAGAAGCACGAGGTGGATCGGCCAAGCACGAGGTGTCGCGATGCATGCAACAAGCCCATGCGGCCAGACATGTGGAGGATGTGGTGTCTCCTTGTATGGAGCCAGGCCATGCATCCAGGCAGGTAGAGGGCATGGTGTCATCCTGCATGAGACTGAGACACGCAGCCTGCCATGTGGAGCACGAGGTGTCGCCGCGCATGCGTCCAGAGCCATGCTAAGCGACACACGGGCTGACACACGGCTTGAATCTGATTGGCTGCTTATGTCTATAAATAGCCCACGACCCCCTCTCATTTCAACACATCCAGAACAAATCAAAGTCATTTCAAAACGTGAGAGAGAAAGCAAAGAAAGAAAGATCGAGTTTCGATAGTTTTCGAGAGATTTAGGCAGTTTTCGAGAACAGTTACTCTGCCAATTTTGAGTCAGCACCTGGAGAAGGTTCTGTTCAAGTGAAGAGGGATCAGATCTAGTGGAGACCAGTTCAAGAACAGTCTGGACGTGGGTCTACTTGAGAAGGTCGAGAAAGAGTTTGGATCGCAGAAGTCGGGTTTGGGGTCAAGGCCACCGTCAACCAAAAACTGTGAGTTATGATCAATTGATTGCTGAGTTGTTTTCATACAGGTTCCTGTTACTTGGAAGTTGGATCATGGCAGGAGGCCGGGTGTAACTGAGTAACGGTTTGATTAGTTAATAGTTGAGGTTATGTTGATTGAGTTGATAGCATGCTTGTTATTGCTTGAGAACCATAGTAGCATGCTAATGAGGTTGATTGGTTAGTTAGCGAATGCTGAATGCTTAGATGATATCGCTAAGTTGTGGATAGTTAGGTATTCTGGAATTAGTCTTTATTCTAGATTCTGGAGTGTGGTTGATTGTGTTGTGATTATTACTTGAAACCTTGGTTATATTACCGGGTTTGGTATTGGTTATATTTTAGCCGACAACATTTGTGTAACCCACAATGCTAGGCATATTAGGGGTGAGTTAGTGTTCCTTCAGACCTCGTACCCAGCGGGTTCAAGGAAACCCCTTATTCGCTGGATCGGAAAGACTCCGACGAACGGGGTCATGTACTATGGCTGAGTATTACACGACGGTGTAATGTGGCAGTGACCCGAAGGACTGTGGGCTGTCGCGCGGTGACCCGAAGGACTGTGGGCCGTGGTCGGCTGAAAGTTCCTTCTTCTGGCCTTTGTGGTAGGGAGATAGGATATTGTCAATAGTGAAGGAGGAACCTAACAACACCGGGGCCCGAGTTAGTTATATATATTATATCGTGTTTTGGGTTGTTAAACCCTAATTTATTTCGAAGTTGAGTTTGGTGGTGAGCTAGCATAATGCTAGTTATCTTACTATCTTTTTTCCTGCTGCGTATTTTTGATATTGCTTATTATTATTCGTTGAATTGGGTTAATTGTTGTTAGGTGAACCTCTCGCTTTAGATTGTTTTGGGTGGGATAGCAAGGGGTTGTATTTGTTAGTTGGATTGTAACTCGTTGAGTAATGCTAGATTACTCACTCCTCACTCGTTGTTGTTTCGGGTGACCAGTAGCGAGCTTGTAGAGGTCGCGGGAGGCTAGGCTGGCTGGTGTAGATTTGCATCTTTTTGGTTAAAGCGTTTCAGACTATAAGTATGTACTTTCGCTTTCTTGGCATGCCACCGCTTGTATATTATGTTGTGTGTTTCGAACCATACAATATATAAAATAAATAAAGCGAATGTTTTGTGCAAATGCCTTGTTGTTCTAATATTAGCTTGTCCGAGAGCTAATACAATGTCAGATTGGGGTACGGGTTGAGAAGCCTTAGGCTTTGGTCTGACGGGACGTGTTAGTGGGCGGACTGGCCTAGTTACAAATTGCACTTTTGTGACTTTGGCTGGACCCACTGCCTACCTTGACTCGCACCCCAATTATCCATCTACAACCAACGAAAAGGTAAATCCTAAATTTCTTACCCAGAATGGCTGGACGTGACCGGTATACTCTAGATGCCTTTCAAATCCTTTATGACTAGATAAAATATTTGAAAACCGATTAAAAACGCAGGTTCTGGAAGCATGGACGAAACCATGCTCTGATACCACCTCTGTAACACCCCTGAACCGTCCTAGACATAGGTCGAACCACCGGCCAACAATCAAACAAGAACATGACTGACCGTCCAACCCAACACCATGGTCGGGAAGCATTACGTGACGGGCTAGGGACAATCCTGTCAAAGTCACAGAACTTAATCCCAAACTTCGACCAGTTCATCCACTAAACGTCCCGCTAAATCATGGCTTAAGGCTTTGTAACCCGTATTATGAGTTAACGGTTCTGTTAGATCGCGGCCTAAGCCTTTCCAACCCGTACCTAAACCTAACGTTGTGTTTAGACCGGACAAGTCTATTTATCAGATAACCATTGTAACGAATATAAAATATCTCTTTTATTGAATATAATAAAGATTCGTTACAAGTAAAATATTACAGATGGATCAAGGCCTAGTGCCAATATCGAGTCAAAAGACTTTAACTAGTACCATTTTACAAAAGGAAAGGCAAAAGTACTTCCGGTGCTCCTAACGTCCAGCTTCCACGCTACCCGGTCTCCCACTAAGGTTTCATGCAACGATAGGTGAGTTTAATGATTAACCTAATGTCACTCAGTGAGCCAGGGCCCCAACTAACAAATACAACCCCTCGCCATCCCAACCCTAAACAATCTAAGGCGATGAGTTCACCTAAAAATACCATAAGACCAATATTAATCATCACTCGAGACTTCCCCCGTAGAAACCCGAGTGACTCAACAAGAACATAAACATAAATAAGATAAGCAGCGGAATATAATCCACCATTAGCATAATAATATAATATATGCTACGGCTCTACACTTGTACACTACACAACCCACTCGAGCTTTCTCCTCACATTCTCGACTCGGAACACCTAACTCGCAGCCACAGAGGCACACGGGCTAAAACATCCAAACTACTGACATGTAACCCCAATAAGGTATCACATGACGGAGCATGCTTTCTAGCAACCTCTACGTACAGAGCATGCTTTATGCACCCTCTCTGCCCAGCCGCGTGGGGACATACTCTAGCAACCTTCCTTGCCGCAAACTAACATGTAGCACCCACCAAGGGTACCACATGACGGAGCATGCTTTCTAGTAACCTCCCCGTACATAGGATGTTTTATGCAACCTCTCTGCCAAGTCGCGTAAAGATATGCTTATGTAACCTTCCTTGCCGCGTAACACCCAAAACACAAGCCTAGCATTGCTGATCAGGCAAGCTATCAGCAAAGCTCGATACTAAACACTAGTACCAGCAATCCGGCCTATATGGCCTAGGATGCTAAGTACAACACTAACTAGGAACTCAGCCTATATGGCCTAGATCCGCTACTAACTCAACCATACACGTACTAGCAATTCGGTCTATATGACCTAAGTTGCCTAGTACTAACATATAATCATCTAAAACAACAACATCACAATCCATGCATGCAAACCGATAATAACGCAATAGCAATAATCATCTATGCATGCAATATAACAACCTAGCAATCAACCCAAGATAGATTCCAGAATACCTATCTATCAACAACCTAACAATATTATCTAAGGGTTCGCATTCGCTAACTAACCAAGCAACCTAACCATTAGCATGCTACTACAATTCCCAAGCAATAACTAAGCATGCTATCAACTCAATCAATCAAACGACGACTATTAACTAATCAAACCGTTACTCAGTTAGACCCGGCCTCCTGCCATGATCCAACTTCCAAGTAACGGGAACCTGCATGAAAACAAGTCAGCAATCAATTGCTGTGAGTCACTGTGTTTGGTTCGTTGTGGCATTGACCCTTGCACGAATCCTCGACCAAAACCCTTTCTTGAACTCCTCAAGTAGCCTCCTGTCCCAACTGACCTTAAAGGCGTTCCTAACCCTGAATGGCCTTCCTTGAACAACTCTCAACTCAACAAAAACTCCTCTAGGCGGCGACTCAAAACTGGTGTAGTAACTGATCTCGAAAACTCCCAAAAACTATAGAAACCTCTTGCTTTCTCTCTCTACTTTCTCTCACGTTTTTAAACTGATCTGAAGTGGTCTGGATGTGTTTAAATGTGAAGGTGGGCGTGCCTATATATAGAAGACAGCAGCCAATTACCTTCAGGTTGGTGGCAGCCCTTTTGTCGCTCTGCATGGCTCCGGTTGCATGCGCGGCGGAACCTCGTGCTCCACATGGCGGTCAGCATGATCAGGATGTCATGCAAGGTGACACCACGTCCTCCACATGTCTGATTCGTGGGCTGGTTGCATGCAGATCGACACCACACCGCCCACATGTCGATCAACATGCTTCGATTGCAGATACGGCGTCATCTCGTGCTTCTGCATGTCAGTCCGCATGTGCTGCTTCCATGGCTGGCGACACCTCGTCCAGATGACATGCATTGAGACACCTAGAGCTTCTCGGTCGATTTACGCGATTTGCCTGAAAATTTCGACCCTTCAGGCATATTTTCGGCCCGCGATTAATCCCGAATATTTTTCTGCTCCCGTTCTGATGAGCTGAACAATTTTAATAAACTCCAGTGGAATTCTGACCTTGACGGAAAATATTTCCCAAGCCTCCAGCTTCCTCAAAAAAATTCATAATACCGAAATTAGGGTTTTTGCCCAATTTCGGGTTTTCCCGTCGTGCTTTGATCCCGACGTATTAACTTCCCGTCCTGCTTGACTCCCATCCTGCTTCCGACTTGTGATGTCTCTGAATTAATATTCCGCTGATACGATGTTTTTTGGATTACTTCGTGCTGAAGAAACGATGTGTTTTGGAAACGTCGTGCTTCTAAAACGCCGTGCTTCCAAAACGTCCATATGATCAATCTAAGACATCTTCTAACTATGGTCGAGCAATTTATTCGACTCATAGTTCACTCACGATCAATTCTTCAACCACCTCGTTCTTCGAAATTTCCCAATTGATCTTTATTGCCCGCGATTCGACCATTCTTATCCCAAAGGGCGGGTTATCACATTCTCCCCCCCCCCCTTAATAGAATTCATCCTCGAATTCTTAGTTGCGCAATTGCTCATCTTCACGGCGTACTAAAAAAGCTAAGAACCGGTTCTTACATAAAGACTTTAAGAACCGGTTCTTAGCCTTTTTAGTTAAAAGTTAAGAAACAGTTTCTTAACTTTTGTTAAGAACCCCACTCTAAGAACCCCGGGTTAATCATGGTCTTAACTCCTTTCTTCCCATGGTTCACTCATTCTCAACTGATCTCCAAATCTCTTCACTTTGTCTACTACTTTCCCTTGAGTGTCCTCCTCAAGCTCCATAGTTGTCTTCACATTTTTTCAGTCTCATTGAGCCGTCTTCCTACTTTTACTCTGCTGTACCATACTCGTTGTTGGGGTCGAAAACGGTTACGATGAAGCTAACGTCCAAATCCCCGCAAAATACACGTATGTCTTTTCACAATAAATCATGCTCGGTCAAGAGAACGTCACAACGTATGTTCCCGAGATAAAGCTTCGTTTGAATTCTATTGAGATCAAGCATAAGCCATCGGAAACATGTCCAGACCGGTTATGGATATGACGAAGTTAATGATCAAAACGTCCGAAGAAGAAAACGAAAAACCTTCTTCGACAAATACTTTTTCGAAATAGATTCTTCCTTACGAAAAGCTTTGCGGAGGAAACACAAGACATCGGACAAGAGCTCGAAAAGGGTCGCTACGTAGCGACCGATCTCTTCCGAAACGTCGATACGACATTAGTCCATGCATACTCGTCTACCCTTCGATGCTATCTCCTGAAGACTGTAGCGAACCCATTTCATGTTTCCCGCCATTCTAAGTCATCGATCAAACTTTACGGTAAAAACCGCGGAAATAAACGCTTTGAGTCAGAAGACGGTTAATAAACGCTTCAGAAGACGGCCCAAAGGGACATAAGACATGACTCGAGGCCCAACTTATGATTTCTTAACCAACAGCCCATAAGCCGCATGACGGTTTACGCTTGGTTCGCAAGGAAAGATAAATGTCAAGTTTCCGCGGATAAATACGAAATTTTGAAGATAATTACGAAAATCGGAAAAATGGAATATCTCCATTTTTATGCTATGGCGGCTTAAGGGCAGAAGAGGAAAAGCGTAAACCGACCTAGGAGCCAGTATATAAGGAGT